>NC_079322.1:19702404-20019450 GCF_029931775.1 Euleptes europaea | reverse complement strand
GGAGGGCAGACAGACTTTTTTTAAAGTTTAGAATTGGAATATGCTTTATTTCTTTTTGAATCTTTTTTGGGGTATAATTACCATAAAAAGAAGAAGAAGAATCTGCTTGGCATCTAAATGGCATAGCAAGACTTGTTTGTTTTTCTAAGTAGAACTCTGAAAAGATCCATTTATGAAAATATGTACTTTCTGAGTTTGTCCCCCTAGAGTGTGACAGAAGTAGAGAGATGTCTGGTAAGAGGCCATGCATAGTGCAGATGAAGGCTGCTTTCCGCAAGACCACACATGCAATCTATTCCGACTGAGTAGCCAATCTTTTTTTTTTAAGTTACTTTAAAAAGTAGAGGTTGTGATTTAGTGTAAAGGTTAGAGAAATGAAAACATCAGAACATGAACTGGGTTTATTAATGCATTATCTAATTCAAAGATTCAAATGAAACAAAAAGATCAGGGAATTACATCCCCACATCATATCTTCCCTACATGTGAAAATCTACCAGGATGATCTTGACAAGCTGGAAAACTGGGCTAAAAGTAATAAAATTAATTTCTTCAGAGGTAAATGTAAAGTTCTGCATTTAGGTAGGAAAAATCGAATTCATAATTATAGGATGGGTGAGACTTGGCAGTAATATGTGTGAAAAGGATCTAGGGGGTCTTCATTGACCATACACTGAATATCAGTCAGCACTGTGATGCTGTAGCTAAAAAGGCAAATGCGATTTTGGGCTGTATCAACAGAAGTATGGTGTCCAGATCATGCGAAGTGATGGTATTGCTTTACTCTGCCCAGGTTGTGCCTCACCTATTGTGTTCAGTTTGGGGGACCACAATTTAAGAAGGATGTAGACAAGCTGGAACGTATCCAGAGGAGGACAATGAATATGGTGAAGGGTCTGGAGACCAAGTCCTATGAGGAAAGGTTGAAAGAGCTCGGTATGTTTATCCTGGAGAGGGGACGATTGAGAGATGATATGGTAGCCATCTTCAGGTACTTGAAAGGCTGTCATATAGAGGATGGTGCAGAATTGTTTTCTGTTGCCCCAGGAGGTTGGACCTGAAGCAATGGAATGAAATTAAATCAAAAGGGTTTTCGGCTAAACATTAGGAAGAACTTCCTGACAATTAGAACAGTTCCTCAGTGGAACAGTCTTACTTGGAAGGTGGTGGGCTCTCCTGCGGAGGTTTTTAAGCAGAGACTAGATGGCCATCTGACAACAAGGCTGATTCTGTGAACTTAGGAAGGTCGTGAGAGGAAGGGCAGGAACGGTTGTGTCAGTGGCCAGGGATCCTGGAGGGTTTTTTGTTTTTGATTTTTGCTGTCTTCTGGGCATGGAGCAGGGTCACTGGGGGCATGGGGGGAGGAAGTTGTGAATCTCCTGCACTGTGTAGATTACCATGGATGTCCCTTCCAATTCTCTGCTTCTACGATTCTCTGATTCTACATCCAGGGAGATGAATAGGCTAGACCTCTTTTCAATGCATAGGGTGGAGGAGTATTTCTAATGTAGAGAGTATTCCAACAGGAATTGTACAATCTGAAATAACATTTTTCTGTCAGGACTGTACCATGTACCTCTTTTTAGCCTAGGGTTGCCCAGCTCCAGGTGGGGCCTAGATTTCTCCCAAAATTACAACTGATATCCGGACCACAGAGAACAGTGGACTCTGTTGGTATCACATCCTGGCTGAACTCCGTCCCCTCCCCAAACTCCATCCTCTCTAGGCTCTGCCCTGAAATCATCAGGAATTTCCCAACTCCAAGTTGGCAGCCCTCTTTGGCCTGTAATAAACCAGAAGTGCATTTTCTAGTTCTAGGCTTTAAAAGAGATTCAGTGACATAGTAGTGCGTGGTGGGGGGGGGGATCAAGGAAAGAGTCGACATATTTGAAGAGAACTTATTTTGGTTAACATATAAATGAGACAATGTGTTTGTAGAACTTTTTTGCAATCAGGAAAATTACAGCAATGCTGGCCATTTTCAAGCAGCTTTTTATAGCCAGACAGTTTCCAAGCTTTCATTCATTTAGAAAAAAATCCTTTTAATCAAGCCAAGATTGTGTGTTGCATTAAAGGAATTCCCTAAAAGTTTTAAACACTTGCTAGATGATCTCAATATGGGCCTGTTCAATGTACTCGTGGGAGCCTGTGCATGATATACAATGTGGAATTCAGGTTTTCGAAACATAAACAAACTTAGCATGTGTGTGTGTGTGTGTGTGCGTCTTTTAAAAATTCAATTTAAAATAGACATTCTTCCATTTTCTCTCCCCAAAAGTAGTAACAGAACAAGAAACCAAACAAACAAAGCAGGTATTGCGCACCACTGCAGCATCAAGATGTTTAGCTTTCAAGCATGTGGAACGCAAGCAGATGTCTTGATCTCTGTAGAAGGGGGCCACTCTGCAATTGCATGCATTTTTGGAGGGCCAGGGTAGAAAACAAAATACGAAAGTGACACGGTGGATTGACGGGGTCTCGTACTTTGGCTACTTGGATTGTGTTTGGGTCCCATCCAGATTAAAAAAAACGCACACAACGATCCTTCCCCCAAACTTGAGCCTTTTGACATTCAACTGCCATTTTTCTGCAGCGAGCTTGTAAAAATAAAAACGAAAGCCTGTAAAATGGGGGAACAGCTTTTTGTAGCAGCCGGGTTAGACATACCACACAAGTTGAGGCTATCAGGTGTAAGACATCACCACAACTGCATAACTTCTGAGAAATATGGGGAGGGAAATAGCAGATCTGAACCGTCACAGCTGTCCTGATTTTCAGTTCATGCCAAACACCTGCAAGCTCTAAAAGGATACCAAAACAAAGCTCCACCCTGTGGCGGGCAGCCAGCCTTTAATAACACTTCCCTGACTTTGCATTGCCATAAAAATTAATTTTAACATTTTTTTAAAGCACAGGAACCTTATTTTTCCTCTCCCAGAAGTCCAGTTCAGTTCCTTTAACCAAAGAGGAGGAGTTCACTCCAGAAATAACCACGCAGCTGAAGCAGTAAAGTTTTTGAATACTGTAAAGTCTCTCTTGTTTTCCTTTTTGTGTTATCCCTGGGAAGTTCTGAAGTGAGTTGGCTGTGTTCAGACCTGTCTGAAGCACCTGTTGCTTTGTCAGGGCACATCTGTATGGCAGTTGCCCATACATATGGGGAAGCATGGAACGTGTCTTTGGAAAAGGCAGGAAGCGTCTCTCCCCACCCCTCTGGATGTCCCCATCCTGACAGTGGGAAGCCAGACATAACAAGAGCACAGCCTTTGCTGGCCTGACAATTCTCCTCCTTGGATGTGTGGAGGGGAACGGAAACAAATATGGGCCGGCGTAGGCAGAGTGAATTGGTATCTTTCACAATGACAGGGGCAGCCATCAACATTTTTGCACTGGAATAGAAAGCAACCCCCACTACACACACACACACACGTAGACACACACGCACACATACCCCAGTGGCCCAGAGCAAGAGCATGCAGAAGGTCCCAGGTTCAATCCATAGCATTGCCAGTTAAGAGGTTCAGGTAGCAGGTGATATGAAAGAGTTCTACTTGAGACCCTGGAGTGCCACAGCCCATCAGAACAGAGATACTACTGGCCAGGATAGACCAATCTTCTGACTCAGTAGAAGGCAGCTTCATGTTTTCCGACACTAATTTCTAATATCACACCACAATAGAGGTTGGAGGTGGAAAAGCATTTTGTTATCCAGACTGACGCATGGTCCTGTCGGTTCAGCCAAAGCTCAATTTACCCCCCCCCCCAGATAAATTATATAGGACATACCATATTTGGAACACTTTAGAAAACAACCACAAAAGGGGGTGGGGAAGGGTAAACACTGCCGATCAAGGATTTGGAGAATCCCTTGGCTTTTAAAGGGATTAGACACAGTCATGAAGTGCCAGCGTGGTGTATAGTGGTTAAAAGCGGTGGACTCTAATTTGGAGAACCAGATTTGATTCCCCATTTGAAAACCAAGGACTGGCAATCAATGGAGATGATACATCATCTCCAAACGCACCATTATCCCTTATGTTGTGTTTTGAATATTCAAAGGGTGCACTGTGAAAGCTGCAAAACATTGACCTAGTTTCTGGAACTGCAGACTACCCTTTGCACCGTTGTTATTAGTAAATGCTTGTTGACTCTTATCCAAGGGAAATTATGCTTTTCTCTACAACGATGCCAGAAATCTTTGACTCGCAGACTTTCCTAAAATGGGAAGACAGGTAATAAAGCGTGAATGAATGCATTCTGTCTGGATACAGCACTTATGGAAAAAAGCAAGAGTGTTGTTAAGTTTGCATATACCTTGGATATTGATTTGGGCATATGCTAATGTATAAGTTGATTTGGAGTACTTATGAATGTTACAGAGACACCCTGTAACATCAGATCATAAAACAATATCCATATTTTAATTTTATTTTTTAAATAACGTTTGGAGATGATGTATCAGTAGCATTTGATTGCCAGTCCTTGGTTTTCATTGAGTGTTCTGCTTGATATCTTCTTGGCATTATGTCATGCAAGTAGAGATTTTCAGTGATACATGGTGGTTGGAGGAGATAAGGCAGAAGGGAAAAATATTTATATATATATTCTTTTGTTCTTTCCTTCTCTCTCCTTGTATGCCTGTACTGTCAGGTTCTTCCACCACACATCCATTGAAGGGCCCAGTTATTGCCGAGGGACCTGGCTATGGTTCCTTCCTCCAGAGGCCTATTTATTAGTATTTGTTTAGTACATTTTCATCCTGATTTTCTTCCAAGGAGCTCAGATGGGTGTGTATTTTTTCTTGTTCATTTTATCATCACAAAACCCCTGTAAGCTAGAGATTAGGCTGGCAAGCGAGAGAGAGGGAGAGATAGGTCCAAGGTCACCCAGCAAGCTTCATGGCAGAGTGGAGATTTGAACCTGTGTCTCTTGAATCCCTGCCTAACAGTCTAATCAGTATACCACACTGGTTCTGGTAGGGTTGCCAGGTACCTCTTTGTCACCGGCGAGAGGTTTTTGGGGTGGAACCTGAGGAAGGTGAGGTTTGGGGAGGATAGGGACTTCAATGCCATAGAGTCCAATTGCCAAAGTGGCCATTTTCTCCAGGTGAACTGATCTCCATCGGCTGGATAGCAGGAGATCTCCAGCTAGTACCTGGAGGAGATCTCCAGCTAGTACCTGGAGGTTTATCAAAACAATTCACAGCACGATGCTAATAGGCTATGCAAAGACAATCCACACAAGGCTCAGTTCTATACATATATTCAAAAGGAGATAGTCAATACAAAATGTAGTGCAAGCAATATCTATAGGTGAGCGACAGTTAAACAAGAGAACATTATACAAAAATATCAAAAGACAAGTCAAAGAACAATATATACAACAAATCTATGTCTAATGTTTCTCTTTGAGTCTTAAAGACTTTCCAGTACAATTTCAGTCTTTGTAAGAGCTGGTCCCAAAAGTAGAAAGAGTTCCTACAGATTTTCCAAGAGTCCAAGTGGGAAATCAGACTTTTATATCCACTGGCTATGTGCTGCAAGTGTTTCAAAAGGAGACCAAGCTGGCACTTATAGTAGAATGGAAACGTCTTCCAGGTAATAAATAGACGCTTTCACCAATGATGGCTTCTTCAGCCTGAGTGCCCAATGTTTTAAAATTACAATTAGTAAAATTTCTATTGCCAAACACACAGTGGTAAGTAATTAAAATAAGCTGTATTACCTTGTTGTTTTCTTAATGCTACACAGTAGTCTGGTGGTTGATGTTTGCCTGTGTAGTGGTAACTTACGCTTTTCTGAGTAAAGTTTCTATTCACAGGTGTTATCTTTTAACTTGTCTTACTAGTTCTAAATGCATAGTGTATGTTGTCTTAAAGGTACTGTGTCCTATTTTAAAAGGCTAAGTAAACTAATGAAGTCTTATGAGTAACAAGATAAATCAGAGTCTGAATTTAGTCCTGATGGTACTAATGTTTTGAAAAGGTGTATATATTTAATTTCCTGCTGCAATAAAATTTGCCCTATACGACTCCGGATTGGCGAACATTGCTCATGGAGCAGGGCCCAAGTGCAAGATGCGCCCCTAGTCTCCCTCTCTCTCGAAAAAAGCATAATGAAAATGATCTAAGGTTCTTTGTGGTTTGGGTATACAAAGGACACCAATACAATTCTAATAACATACAATTTTTTTATTGCAGCAGGAAATTAAATATATACAGCCTCCTCATACAGATATTTCTTTATCTCTAAACATTCTAGATTTATTTTTGTTTTGATTACGTTGTTTATGAAATCTTTGTATCCTGCATAATTATCTGATCCTGCTTTGTGTCACTGATGCCTTCTAGCTTGGCATCATCTACAAATTTTATCAACACTCTCCTGCTTTCCTCCCCCAGGTCACTAATAACAATGCAGAAGAAAATAGACCTTAAGATGGATCCCTGAGGGGACTCCATTGGCTGCCGGTCTCCATCTAGAACATTTTATTCTGCTCTTAACATTTCATTCTGACAAATTGACTTTTTGGTCCTGTTTTCCACCTCTTGGCTTCTGTTGTTGTTGATAAAGTCAACAGTAGGTCTATCAAAAAATTGACTTCTTGGTGAATTGCAAAACCAGGATTAGTAAACTAGAAAATGTCTCTGTGCTTGAGCAGCTGCAAAACATATGACACAGTGTTGTCCAAATGAACGTTGTCAGCTGATGTAAACTGTGTTGATGCATACTTTTCTGTTCTGGTCATTTCCAAAATTCGTATTTAAACTCTATATGGAGACGTACGTTACCACCTTAATTCATTACGTTTTCAGAATGAAAGGGATACTGATATTTTGTATAGGCAAGTCTTTTGTCTTTTGTGTGGCTTTTGGCTAGAGAGTTAAATGACATTGCTGAATTGATTGGCTGATTGATAGGTCCTGCCTCCTGTGACCATACATTGCGTATGCCCCTTTGTCATGTCATGTGACTTGGCCAACTCAAGGAATTCCTTTGCGGTTCTAACTTGATTCGGAGTGTTTATTCAGAGGCCAGTAATTGTAAAGCTCTTCCAAAACACAGTTGTAAAAACATGCCACAGCCTTAATTGTAATGGTTAACTCCAAAAACATCAAAGTAGTCCCCAAATCATCTACAATAAAGTGTTCTTCCCCTCAGAGGGATTAGTTTGATAAAAGCAAATTGAAGGGTAGAATTGACAATCATTATGTAAATCATCAAAAGGTTTGCTTGTAGTTAGAAGGACAGAAACGTATGTTATCACTTCCTTTCTTATTTAATTTTTTCTCAAATATATTTAGGGGGCCTACTTCCACAAACACTGCTGGGTGTGTTTGTGTGTTAGCGTGTGTGTGAAATATTAGATGCCAACCTCCAAGTGGAGCCTAGAGTTCTCCAAACTGCAGAGATCAGTTCTCCTGGAGGAAATGGCAGCTTCAGATAGCGGACTCTCTATGGAATCACATCCCTGCTGAATAGGGTTGCCAACTTCCAGGTACTAGCTGGAGATTTCCTGCCATTACAACTGATCTCCAGCTGATAGAGATCAGTTCACCTGGAGAAAATGGCCACTTTGGCAGTTAGACTCTATGGCATTGAAGTCCCTCCCCTCCTCAAATTCCACCCTCCTCAGGCTCCTCCCCAAAACCTCCCACTGGTGGCGAAGAGGGACCTGACAACCCTACTGTTGAACTCTGTCCCCTCCCCATACTTCACTGTTCCCAGGTAGTGCCCCCAAATCTCCAGGAATTTGCCAAAGCACTGTTGGCAACTCTAGCGTAGAGACACAACTCGACTCATATTGATATCAATATAACTCCTAACGTAATGCCTTAGCATTGGTCCTCATAATTCTTGCTATGCTCATTTTCAAATTTTCCAAAAAACTGGGCTGTATCGGCTGCACGTGTGTCTGATATCCTTGTAAATTCTCCTGACGCGCTTTGGATGATCCACAATTTATTGCAATGGGGATTTCAGTTTAAATACATAATCTTGATGCATGAATAGAGTAATTCAGGCCTGTGGAAATGCATGGGATAAACTATGTGTGGTGGAACACTGCCTGCATTTTAAAAAGAATACACTAGAGGAAAATGTACATCAATAGCAATACATATATACAGTATTTTTGTGCATGTTTTCCATTACTGTATCGCTTGTTATTGATCACAGTATGAAAGTTGAGGCTTTGGGGGAGAAATTCCTTTTGTAAAGAAGTGAATGTGTTGTTAATACAGGGCATTTCCCTGCATTCCTCTATTTTCTGTAACTGCTCATAAATTTCCTTCCTAGAAAACAATATATTTCAAGGAATATTTATCATATTTCTCTGAGGGGGGGGGACCAAAAATATTTCTGAATGTCCAGAATCGCAAATAAAAATGGGAAATTGCCAGGAAGCTTTCAGAAGTTTGCCTGACAGGTCTGCTTCTCTGGATCAGAGTGAAACTCTTCTAAGTGGTCTTTTGAAAAATCTCCTTGGCATTTCTTCAGTTGGCTCCTAGAGATGGAAATTACTGAACAGCATTTCAAAGCTGTTTTGGTACCATCTTTCTTTAGGCACATTGCTGACTTTTGGTTAGAAACCTTTGATGGTGAGGAAGAGTACTGTTGTTTATTTATTTGCTTGTCTGCAGCATTTGTACCCCTCCTTTCTACTAATACTGGCACCCAAGGTAGCTAACAAAGCTAGCATTTCCCTTTTACGTATTATAACTGAGGGTCAGTGTAGTATAGTATTGGATAGACTGCTATTCTTGGTTCAGGGACACCTGAGCTGAAATCCCAACTCAACCATGAAGCAAGCTGGATGATGTTAGACCAGTTGCTACTAGGAGGACTATATGTCACTCTGAACTCATTTGAAAAAGAAGTGAATAGTGAAAATGTAATAAATTTTGTTGTAAATGATGTGTTGTTTGCTGTTCCTTCTCACAAACTACCACGTCTGTGGCCGGGGCAGGGGGAGCCTTTCCCCCCCTTAACAGGTTGGATAGGAAACATGGGTAGAAGTAGACTAATTTCTCATGCAGTATTTTATTTGTTTGTTTATTTTGCATTGCTAAGCCTGAAGACTCAGAGGTGAGGGCAGGTGAGGGAGGCCCAGTGGCAGGAGAATGGCTGCAACAGAGCAGGCAACTGACGTCAGTAGGCAGGTGCCACATTGGGGAACAGTGATTAGGAGAGCCACAGGTGGCAAGTCCAAGAGCCACAGGTGGCTCCTGAGCACTGTGCATATCAAAACTCACCTGGAAGCAACCAGCATGGGGAAGATGTTGCAAGGTGAGTTCTCCTCCTGCTGCTCTTTCAGGCTACATGCGATTACATAAGAACATAAGAAAAACCATGCTGGATCAGACCAAGGCCCATCAGGTCCAGCAGTCTGTTCACACAGTGGCCAACCAGGAAGCCCACAAACAAGACAACTGCAGCAGCATTAACCTGCCTGTGTGCCACAGCACCCAATATAATAGGCATGATTCTCTGATCTGGAGGGAATAGGTATGCATCATGACTAGTAGCCATGAATAACCCTATCCTCCATGAACATGTCCACTCCCTCTTAAAGTTGGCAGCCATCACCACATCCTGGGGCAGGGAGTTCCACAGTTTCCTATAAACTGCCAAGGTGGTAAACAGGGTTGTGTACTAGCAACTTTTGGGGACTCAGGGGGAGCACATCAGCCCTGCAAAAGTCTTGATAGTGCTTGTCTAAAATTGTGTTTCTGTTGTAATCCCCAGCTGACAAATTATAAGGAGACAGGAAACTGTTTCTCAGTAGAAGCATGCAGCTAGTCACTGGTGCCAGAAACGTTACTAAATTATGCAGCAAAACATGAAGAGACCTTCACCCTCCCACAGCCTTCCATATGTCAACACCCTTGATCACATGTCGAAATCTTCTCCCTCCAACTTCCACAGGCTGCTTGGCAAGTTTCAATTAAATTGGAAGCGGTTTTCATCTCGATACTTCTTCTTTGGTTCTATTTGTGTTTACGTAAGTCTTCATTAATGATATATTGGTGGTATCGACTGTGCTTTGAAGCACAGGCTTTTTAATCCTTAAAAATAAAAAACAGAAATGTGATTCACAGATTTTTTTAAAACCTTGATCAGTGATTAAAGAGACCTTTGAGATGATCGAAATTAGTTTCATATGGCTAGGGATGACACAGGAGGTACATTGTAAGTTGCAAAGGGAGGGGAGAAATCTGTCAGGTGCTGTGGTTTCCCATGTACAGCTGTGGTATTTGCAGTGCACATGCAGGTGGGAAGATCATGATCTGTGATTAACCTCACCAAGAAGAAAAGTGAAGGTAACATAAGCTGCTAGTGATGTTGTTTGGAAGGGACAAGAAAGCAGTGCCACAGCAGTCAAAATTACAGGTTTATGAAAAGCCCAGCAGTTTCTCAGCAATGCAACCTCTAGTCAAGCTCCCAACTAGCTGCCATTAAAAAAAAGGAAACAAGGAGAAGAGTCGGTTTTTATACTCCGATTTTCTTTATCTTTAAGGAGCCTCAAACCGGCTTACAACCACCTATCCTTCCTCTCCCCACAACAGACACCTTGTGAGGTAGGTGGGGCTGAGAGACTTTGGAGAGAACTGTGACTAGCCCAAGGACACCCAGATGGCATCATGTGGAGGAACCTGGTTCTCCAGATTAGAGTCCACCGCTCTTAACCACGCTGGGAAAACCAGTATATCTATGGCTGTGATGTCCCTCCAGATGCTGTCACCATGTATCACTGCTGGCCCATTATAATATATCATATTCTTTGGATTTCATAGTTTAGGATTGTGAATTTGAAGGGGGGGAACAAATACTTTTTTTATAACTCTTTATTTTAAGATTATTTTATAATAACAACAGCAACAAAAAATAAAAATACAACAGCAGCTGGTTAAACATACTTGTAAAGTTGAGACATGTTCCAATACTTGGTCTATTACCGGTATACATCGGTGCTTTTTACAGAAAACATACTATTTGTTATATTTGCTTAGCAGAACTTAATTAATGCAAATCATACTATAGTTCCATAGGCATTGTTTACTTCGTGATGCCCCCTTCTCCACATATTCTAGAAAGGGCAGCCATCTATTTTAAAAGTTCATAGAGTAAGATAATTTATTTGCTACTTTGAGTTTTGAAGATATCTTATCTAAAATTAAAGGGTTCCATACCTTCTTATACCACTGCCAGTAGAAGGCATCTTAGCTTTTTTCCAGTATGAGGCAATCAAACCCCACCTTCCTCAGGCTCTATCCCAAAAATCTCCAGGTATTTTCCAACCCGGAGCTGGCAACCCTAGTGCTGGCCCATTATAATATATCAAATTCTTTGGATTTGATAGTTTAAGATTGTGGATTTGAAGGGGGGGGGGACAAATACCTTTTATCCTCTTCATAGTTTTCCTCTTCCTGGCTGCATGTCTAATAGGGGAGTATGAAGCTGAACAAGATCAACCTGGGAAATACTGTTAGTTTTCTTACTTTGATCTCCTATACTTTCTTTTCCTGCAGTGTTCACTTTCTAGGGCTCTGGTTTTGGGGTGGTTTTTTTGATGACAAAAAAAGTGAGGTCTTTCACATCACTGACTACCTGATTCTTACACCTGGAGAGGCCAGGGATTGAACCAGAGACCTTTTGCATATAAAGCAGATGCTCTGCCACTGAACCATGTGCTTTTCAACCTTCCCCTAGGATCTCAGTACTTAGACTGGGTTTCAGAAGGGGAGGAGAACTAAGTGGCTGTTTGAAAGTCTTTGTTTTAGCTGATAATGTGTTAATTCACGGAAGTTGTGTTCAACGCAGACTGTAGATGATGAGAGTACCAATTGCTGCCAAAAGATTTGTCTTTTGAACTTGGAAATCAGCAGCTCCACCCAGTGTAGAGAAATAGCTGGAGGACCTCCTTGATCTTGGTGCAAAAGAAAAAGTGGCACGTGCTTACTGAGAGATGGAGGATAAGTTTCAGAATATATAGAGACAATTTTTGTAACTCTATTAATACCGAACTCTACAACTCTTACTGATGTTCTCCCAGTTTCTGCTATATGCTTTTAAAGAAGGTTGTTGGATTATGGCAGGTCTATTTTTGAAGGACTATTTTAATATCATTTATGTGTTGAGCAAAAACAGAAAACAGAATACAAATCTTAAGGGAGGGAAAGTCACAATAACTGACATTTATTGATTATCACAGACTCCCTGTCGGCAGTGCAGTGATGCCCAAATGAGGTACAGAAACCTACCAGAATGGTCATAAATTTTCTGTTTGGGATGCTACCAGCAATGTGACATTCGTAGGGTGATCATTTGCACCACAGAATGGGGCTCCCTTTAACAGTTATGTAGAAGAGAGAATTTTGGCATGTGATACTTGCTACACATTGATGAATTAATGTTCATCTACTGAAAATCCTCCTTCTACAGGAAAATTGTCCTCTATTGCATCTGATCACTCCGAAAGACTGAAGCAAAGTAATATAAGGGGCCTTCGAGGCTTGGCTCCTACTTCTAGATAAGAGTTTGAAACCTACTAGACTGGAAGTGTAATGTTATTGGTAAGACCTGTTCATAGAGGGTTTGGAAATAATTGCTTTACTCTGATTATACATACGGTTCTTTGTTTTGATGTACATAATAAAAGATACGTTTAAGCCCATTGGCTCCTTGAACTACCTATTCTTCTCACGGTCTCAGAGATACCCAGCAATTAAGTCTAAGCTGCAAATGGTGTCAGTTATAAAAGCACCTGGACTGAATCAAAGCAGCGCAGCACTTGGCTGCCGTGTTATGAAAGTTGAAAATAGCCGGTTCTCAGAGTAATAATCGCTCATGTCTTTGGTCCCTAAATAGGCTCTTTTCATGATGCTGAAAAAAAGAGTGCGATGTGATCAAGCAAACTTCGTCCCTCTAATTGAAATCAAAGGCACAAAGGAACAGCTCATAATGAGGAAAATGTGTTGTTCTCTCTCCCACGTGTCACTCTTGGCTCATGGAAAGAGTGGCAAATAGTCGGTTCGTTGAAAGAGAGTGTCTGGCCCCACAGCACTCTTGCTTTATTTGCAGTCCATTCAGTTGTCCTATGGTGTTAGAGTTAAACAGAGACACTGTTCCTCTCACTGCACAAACTTTCTCTACCTCTCATTATAGGCAGCGGACGGAAAAACAAACGCCAAACAGCGCATCTGGGGATGGTTTATTTCTTTACAAGTTGACTAGGAGACAATGTTGGGTGGGTTTTGCCAAATCAGACACTGCTGTCATTTCACAATACAGGAAATTTGGAAAAGGTGTTGCAGCTGTTTTAAACAACATTCAGTTTTCAGCATGGCAGTGATGGGTAGAGGCCTTCCCTCCTCCTTCAGGACAAGACAAAAAAAGAAACCCCATAATGGTGCAAGTAAATTTAACTTCACTGAGCAATCTGGGACCAGGATATGCCTGATTACACATGTGTATATACTATAAATTGTCATTGTTTCATGCCAAATCATGCAAAGATGCAGTACTTTATTATTTTCTATGAGTTGGATCCCAAAGCGATGTTCCAGCATGCCAGCTGAATGGCACTTCCATCAGAGAGGTGAGGAGGGTGATATTAGACAAACCCCCATGCAGATCCCTATTTTGCCTCACATGCTCTTCCACCTTTGGCCCTCATGAGCAGAGGGCTTGTTGAGAGCTGCAGCAAGAGAGGTGAAGCAGGAAAGTTCCACTCCACTGACGCTTTTTTGGATCCAACCCTAATATATCCATTGGCAAACTCAAAGCCAACTTGGAAATATCTTTGAGGGCACATAGTAGGAAACACAACCATTCTCCATATGATGCTTTTGTCTGGGATAGAGATTCAGACACTTACGGCAACCAATGCCAGGAAGCACCATGATGGCTTTGCAGTTCTGTATGACAGAAATATCACATGGACAGCTGTGCTATGTATTAGAGTAGGTTGGGGGGAGGCTGAAATACCTACTTTCCTGGCAAAGTCACATAACAATGTTAGAGAATTGCCGAAGTGTGATTTGTACTGTAAGAATTTTTAAGCATTTGCTATTGATACCCAAAACAGCTGCAATCCTAAGAACACCCTTTCTGGGAGTAAGCACCACTGAATAGACTTTGATAGGATTCTGAGGAGACCTGCTTAGGACTGCATGGTTAGATGGGATAACTCGGTTTAGGATTGCACTGCAACACTGCTATATATGAATAAAATCAGAAAAAAATATTTTAAGGAAATGAGACCAAATTTTCTTGTTTCAACTATTCAGTGCATTCATTGAAATTTTAGAAGGCTGTTGATTCTTTTGTCATTTTCCCAATAGACTTTTGCTTGTGTTCATTTCTTCCCTATATGTGGTGACAGGTTTTAAAGGGGGGGGGGGAATTTGGTGGCAAGTTTGCAGTTCTGATTTTGCTGGAATTACACAGAATTCATCAAGGTTTTTGGAATGTGGCAGGTTCTTGTGGATTTGGAAGGTTTCAAAGAAGCAAGAGGCCTTGCCAGGCATGTACAGAGGTTTTCCTACATGGCTATAGGTTGATGATGTCATTATGCTCCATCAAGTGCAGGAAGCTGCTGCACATGCACACTGCATCCTAGTGTACCTCTGAAGCCTCCAGAATGTACATAGCCTGCCAGAATCTGGCATGTTTGACGCCAGAACTACAAGACAGTATCCTATCACTCCATGCACAGATTGCCGAGTTTTCTTGTGTTGCTCACTGTCCCTGCAGCTCCTTCTGGCCCCTGGAAAGTTCATTCCCAGCTACGTGGGACTTGCATGAACAGCTGAGTAGGTTGTGAGACTGGAGTGAAGAAGGGCAAGGATTTGAAATTGCTTCTTTTCCTCTTCCACAAGTGATGTTCCACTGAGGAGAGGGGTTGATTTCATCCCCTTTCCCTCCTCACTCCAGCCCGCTGACCTATATGGCTGTTTCTCCAAAAGGATGCCATGACCCCAGGAAAGGGCTGCAGGAACAGAGAGGATTTTGGGGAAATTGACATGCATGGACAGTCGGCTACTACCCACTATTGCTGGGTCTGTGATGGGAATTTTGAGATCTACTAAACTTCTGAAGGGATCACCCCTCTTTGTGGAGAAAAATATTCTTCTTGACTTGTCAGAGCATGCCCTGAATAAATATTGCTTCACAAAGATGTAAAAAATTTAAAGCATATTTTCTCTGTCTCTCCACACACACACACACAAACGTTGTGGATACACCATACAGACTGCAAGTGCATACTTCCTTATTTTAACTCTTGAGGTTGGGATACATCTGTTCGACATCCTGTGGTTTCGAGAATTCTGCCTTGGAAACTTTCTGTTAAGGGGACACTCAGAACAAAAAGTTATGTTATGACTTGCAGATGCAAACTTTTCGAAGGCTTATCTCCTGGAATGCTGTTTTTATTAACCACTTGCTTGCTACTGTTTCAGTGTTGAGATTCTCCCATAGTTTCTGAAGGGAGGGTATATTCTAAAGCAAATACATTTTAGTCCAGCATTAGAGGTTTCTGGAAATTGTCCCTGCTGTAATGAAAATTATCTCTCCATTTCAAATCTCAGGTAGACAGTTCACCAAGTTGAAATCAAACTTGCATAAAATATTGTCAGTATTTAGTTTTCATTCACAGTCCTCTGTTGCATCAGTTCTGTTTCAGTGTGACACTGCACACTTCAGTTGATTTTTTGGTGTGGGAATAGGGTGTGGAAGATCAGCTTTTAATTTATTTCTGTAAGCAATTAGAATCCTGTAAAAGAGGATTGAAGAACTGCCTGATGCCAAATAGACAAATGTGCGTTTGATGGAAGATTAAACCCCCAGCATGTGAAACTTGAACAAAGAGTAAGCAGGAATGTAGGAAAAATTTTCTTCTTGGGGAGTGGCTGTTCTTGCAAACCCTTTTTCGTTTGAAGACAGATTTGGATGTGGGGAAAAAATGAGAAATTTCTGGTTTCATTCCCTCATGGATCCTTGTGAACTTTCATCTACATCTTTTCATTATTTGCTTATTCCACTACATACCCCAGTGTAAATGACCATAAATATTTTTGGATGGTTCCAGGCTAAAATGAAGCAGTCATTTTTTTTTTCATCTTGTCATTAAATATTTTCCATAGCTTGCTGAATTATACTATGTTTCATCGTAGGAAAGCATAATTAATGACAACATTTCCAGGATGTTGAGTCCATTTCTTCCTACTGACAACAGTCTGTTTTCAGATATTCTGAAAGATCAGGCCGTATATGAATACAACCGTACTTAAGAATATAAGAATAATATCTTTTGGGGTATGCATTTCAGCTCTTAGGAACCAAATAAATCAGAATATAAAATCCATCCACAGACTATCATGGTCACTAAAAAATCTTGGATTCTTAGTATAAAGGACACAATTTATCAACAAATATTTCACAGATTAGTTAATCATATGATGGATGCTAGTACTCAGTGCAATGCTTGAAACAAAAATAGCCAAAGGTTTCAAAAATAGCCAAAGGCATTTTCAACTGTCATCTTCTTCTGCAGCCATAGTAAAAAAGTTACAGAGTTCAAAATCCAACTTCATATTTTCTGGCAACTTTCAAAGAAAAACACCTGACACTTTGATCTTAATGTGTATCTGAGAAAGGCTTCAATCTTAATTAAAAAAAAAACCCACAACTATTTCCTACTAACATTGTTAGTAGGATAGATCCTGGATACTTGTATGCAACTGAGCAGCCTATTTTAAAACATTAACAGTATTGGCACATGATTCAACAATATGCTGTGTATACTTGTTAAAATACTTTGTTGTATTTCTTGAGCTCTGAGCTATGCTTTCTCCCTTAGGCAAACACCTAAATGCAGCTCTAACTGCTTCTCAAATTATCTGCACACTTCACATGGAAAGGAAGTGACCAATATAAGCATAAGAAGCACTAGCTTGGATCCCGTCCATTGAAGTCTGACTTCTCTGTCCCCCCCTTCTTCCCGCAGCTCTCAAAATGTTGCTCCTGGAAGATGGGGAACCCTAGAAATAGCTTGGGGGGTTGGATGTCAGCCATGAGATGGTGAAATCAGAATCCCCCCCCCTTGTGCATACAGAAATTTGGGCGGGACCCACGGTGTCATATCATCTAAAAGCAACATTAGGGAACCTTTTAGTAAGAGCACCTAAAATGTCACAATGTGATGTCCAGGCTTTCTTCAGAACACTTTTTCACAAAAACATATAAAGATGCCTTATACTAAGTTAGACCACTGGCCTGTTGATGTCAGTATTGTCTACTCTGGCTGTCTAGGGTTGCCAGCCTCCAGGTACTAGCTGGAGATCTCCTACTATTCCAACTGATCTCCAGCCGATAGAGATCAGTTCCCCTGGAGAAAATGGCCGCTTTGGTCATTGGACTCTGTGTCATTGAAGTCCCTCCCCTCCCCAAACCCTGCCCTCCGCCCCAAAAACCTCCCGCCGGTGGCAAAGAGGGACCTGGCAACCCCATCAGGGTCTCTGGGTAGAGCCTTTCACATCACCTACTACCTGATCCTTTTAAGTGGAGATGCCAAGGATTGAACCTGGGACATTACAAGCAGATGCTTAGCCACTGAGCCACAGTGCCTTCAAAGTGAATGGTTAATAAAATAAATAAAAGAGTAGATGTTTCATATCAGAAATCATAACACTCATATCTGTTTTCTGCAAAAGAAACCTCTCTGGCCTTTTATGCACCTCTCAGATCTTTGCATACAGCAGGGAAATTGCTGAAAGGTTGGGTTTGGGTAGGGGAGGCGTCAGCTGCATGGGCAAATAGCAAATAGGGACGCGGAAGCCAAAGTGATAGCTATTTCCTTCAGAGACAGGCACACCCTGTGACCCAGACTGGGGAAAGGATTTGCTTTGCATGAGGGCTTGCTATGAAGAAACTTCCACACTACTTTCATTAAGGCACAGAGCAGAGTGGTGATATTAAGTAAACTACCTCTTCAAAGCTTCCCCCCACCTTTCATTCTCTCTGCAAGAAAAGTGACATAATGCTGGGTTAGTTGGGTAAAGAAAGTCATTAGATTACAGGAGGGATTCTGGTTGCAGAGGGAGCTCTCTTGGTCCTTCTCAGCTTCATTAAAGCTATACGGCTCTGGAATGATTATTTGCACATTCAGAGACGAGCACATTTGTATTTGCGAAGTTAGTAGCCAATAGCTTTGACTGGGAAAATATATTCAGTTCAGTGCTACTAATGCAGCTTTGGGGGGGGGGGTGGAGGGGAGAAAAGTAAGCTAAGTTCTCAGATGGCTAAGATACAGGAAAACAGATGGTCTTCATCATCCCTTTAAACAGGAGACATGGTCTATTTTCTATTAGGAATGGTGCATATAGCAAACCAGTAAACACCCGGCAAAAATATCGTATTCTCTGGCTTGGTATACAGCCGTGTATATAAATATGTACACAAACACATATGTAGGAGCATTCCCTAGAGGTGTCAAGTATTGATTGCACCAGCATCAGCTGTAAGCAGGCTGGCAAGCCAACTTGGCTGATGATAGAAATCCCCAGGAAGAAGAAATTTTGTGTTTGGTGTGTTCTTTTTAAATGTTCCTTTTCCTCTCATCCTACTGCTGCCAACAGTCAATAAAATTTAGATGGTGGCATGCCATTAGAATGAGTAACACAGCTACAACTTTCTGTAATTATGTTCATTTTTCTCAAACAGAAATTTCCCAGCTATTATTGTTCTGAGCAATATTCTCCTTTTTACAAAACATGTACACCTTGAAAGATGCTGGGAGAAAAACTCTTCGTTTTCTTTTTTGCTTTTTGCTGATAATGGATATAACATTTTTGTACCAGAAACCAACCCCGTGATGAATAGCCAGATGAAGGGCTTCTGGTTAGAGAATGTTTACATGACACCCCAATAATTGGGCTCCCCAATAATTGCTGCAAGAGTATATTATTTACTACCCTTCTTTCCAGTTCCCAGAAAAGTACTCAAAGCCTTGCTATATCTGTGGAATAATGGCTCTTGCAAGCTCCATTTCTGGGCACATGGGAGAGAAAAACCTGCTCAGCCTTCCTGGATCCTCCAGCCACCCAGGTTCTCTCTCTTTCTCTGCTTCCCTTTTTGTTCATTCTGGGTTGCTGCTACTTTCTAGCCCTAAAATAATATCACCTGCCAAAGCGCTAGTGCTTTAGTGCTCTTTACTGCTTTGCCATTAAGAGGGATTGCATCTCCCACTGGGCTTCCTCTCTCTAGCTGTGGGACTAACAGGTGCTCATGCACACTCTAGGGATGGATGGATCACCTCTCTCCCCCCACCCCCTTGCTTCTTCCTGGTAATCAAGAGATCCAGTGTGGTGTAGTGGTTAAGAGCAGCAGACTCTAATCTGGAGAACCAGGTTCCATTCCCTCTACATGAGTGGTGGATTCTGATCTGGTGAACCAGGGTCGTTTATACCAGAGGTTCGTTGCTTGCTGGACCTACGCTTTCCTGTTGGGAGTCTATGTGCACCAGCAGTCTCCAAGCTCAAATCAGGAAGTATTTGAATCCCCGCCCCTTGAAATGCTGCTTTATAATTTGCTGTAGTGAGATAAAAGTTCCCCCCAAACCCAATTGCTGCAGAAAAAGCATTTTAAGAGCATTTTAAGAACAAAAGCAAAAAATGGAGCTATTTGAAAGGAAAGAGGAGAGAAACCCAAGCCATGTTTTTAAAAGTCTTCTGCTCAGAAAGAACTTTGAGGAAGCAGGAAGTATTTGAATCCCCACACCTTGTAGGGTTGCCAGGTCCCTCTTGGCCACAGGCGAGAAATTTTTGGGGCAGAGCCTGAGGAGGGCAGGGTTTGGGGAGGGGCTTCAGTGCCATAGAGTTCAATTGCCAAAGCGGCCATTTTTCGCCAGGTGATCTGATCTCTATTGGCTGGAGATCAGTTGAATCCTTCTTCAGTCCTTCCTATTAGTTAAAATGCTTTTATGTTTACCCTACGTGGGATGATATCAAGTTTGTGTATGACAGCACACTTTTTGGAAGCAATATTTGTAAGTATATAATCTTGTATTTTTGTTATTGTGAATAGCTTTAATCTTTAAAAGTATAATTGAGATGTACATTTTAACTAATAGGAAGGACTGAAGAAGGATTCCATATCATTGTGAATCTGAAACGGCCATATCCTATGGAAGATTGTGGCTTCTTATGAAATTTTGTACACAGAAACTGTTCCTATGGAAGATTGTGGCTTCTTATGAAATTTTGTACACAGAAACGGTATTGCTACTGTTACTCTGCTGAGACTCTTGGAAAATCATTGTGGCTCCTTGCTATATATATTGTACATATTGATTGTTAGTTTGTTGCGTGGTTACCTTGTTGAGTACAATATTGTACATGTTTTCGCTTCAGTAGCTTATATAAATTGCACCTTTTTGTACATGACTGTTGCCCCTGTACTGTTTTCCTAACCTAATTGGTATTAGTACAGAGGTGCCTTTTTCTTCTTCACTACTTGGCAGTTGGCAACCCTAACCCCTTGACATGCTGCTTTGTATTTGGTTGTCTGCTTGCTGTGAGAGAAACCAAGCTTCTGTGCCCCACGCTTTGCCTTATGCATGATGGGCTGAGTTCAGGGGAGAGGAAAGAATTGGGTTAATAAAGGGACAGGAAGTCCCAGGATCTGTGAGGGCTGGCAGCGAGGTCATCTCTAATGTAGGGAAAACTCATGCATAACTCCAAGGAACAACTGAGACAGATGGGGGGGGTGAATGTGAGTGAAAGTACCCATGCATAAATGACCCAGGTTTGTTTTCCCATTCCTCCACAGTAAGACTTTTGGGTGACCTTGAGCTAGTCGCAGTTCTTTCAGAATGCTCTCAGCCCCACCTACCTCACAAGGTGTCTGCTGTGGTGCGGGGAAGGGAAGACAATTGTAAGCCACTTTGAGACTCCTTTTGGTACAGAAAAGTGGGGTATAAAAACCAACTCTTCTTCTTCTGATCATGTCTAAACTGGGCATGGAATGATTACAGAGATCAGACTAGCAGCCTCCAATTTATAAAAGGGTTGGATAAAGTAATAAAAGCACACACAGCAAGGATTCAAATGAAAAGTGATAGAACTGCAAATCCTCTGACCTCACTTATCTTTAAGATGTTAAAGTTAGGATAGTCTTTTTTCTCTCTTGGAGTTACAAGCATTCAGAATTGGTTCATACCTCTGCTTCAGGTATGGTGCTTCATTCCCTTTGTTTAGCAACACATGGTCACGACTTGCACTCCTTGAGTCCTGTTAGCCAGTAAAACATAACTCGTAACCTCTGAGTGTAGGGTAGACCCATTTATAGTAAACTTTAAATGAAACCCTGGGGTGGAGGGCATTTCTTCGCAATACCACCCTCTGCTTGCATCAAGAAGACAGTTCTGGCCTCAGGGTAAATCCTTTAGTTACTGAAGAACTTGGGTCAGTAATTGCTCCCTGTGTTTGCTCTTATTTTATGTATATATTTGCTTTATTTACTTACATTTAGGTTGTAAAGATGCAGATTTCCTTGCATTCTTGGTCTCAGAAAATACAAAACGCCGTATAGGTAAAAGATGATTTTGTTTTCCAGATAAGGCCATATGATCATGTATCAATACAAGGTGCAACCAAGTTTGGTTTAATCATACCAGTTATTATTGGGATGATTTAGAATGTTAAGCGGTAGGATTTCCTAATACATTTTTTGTTATTTAGTGAAATAAAAAAATTGTTCCATGGGCATCTGGCATCATTTGATAGTTGGTTTATCTGGGATAAATGCAGCTTTTTTTCTCTGCTGGCTCCTTATAATATAGACTCCTTGGGTTCAAGTGTAGGCTTCGGAGGGAAGGAAATATGGACACATATTATGATAAAATAGGGCAAGATTGTATCAAACAATGTGAGAAAATTATTTGAGGTCCTAAAGGCAGGTGTTTTCTCTTGTTACAGCTTTTAAAAATTAAGTTTTCTTTGTTGTTAACAATAATTAAGCAAAACAAAATTCTTATTAACAATAAGGAGTTGTAAAGAATGTTTCTCAAATTACTGAGTAATAAAATGAATATTAATAGAAAACATGCAAATGTGGCTAATTTACATCAAGATTTGGAAAACTTTGTGTCAATAAAAATATGGCTGTATATTTGGAAAACAAGTTTATGTATTGAGGATGGTTTAAAGTGTATTTAGTGGTCCCAGATTGGATATTTATTGAAAATGTGGGTTTAATAAAGGTATTTTCCCCATATGTTTTATGGTTAATCAGTACATTAGGAACATTATTTCAATAAAGGCAGAACTAAAAATGCCATCCTCTTCTCAATTATTTTTATTTGGTGTAATGAGGAATTTTGGTACCAAATATAGGCCTTTTATGCAGGGACGTTTCTCTGCGGTCACCCCCATCGACTGCTTTGGGGCTTCCTTTTGATTATGCATGCCTTTTCCGCCCGCCAGAGGTTGCCTCGCTCTCCCCACCTGTTTTGCCTCCATTTTCCAGATTCTGGCTAAAACAGCATCTGGAAAACATGGGCAAGATGCACGGGGAGAGCGAGGCGACCTCTGACTGGTAGAAAGGCATGTATAATCAAAAGGAAGCCCCGAAGCAGTCGGTGGGGGGTGACTGTGGGGAAACGTCCCTGCATAAAAGGCCATAGTTGTTGCTGCCAGACTTCTGTTAGCCTAGCACTGGGAGGAAAGTGCACTGCTTTAAAGATGAAAAGAATGGAGCGTTTTATCAAAATTAACACACTGTATACAATTGCCAAGAAATGTGAGAAAGAATTTTTAGCACAGAATTGTTCAACAGGACTTCAGTGGCACGTTAAAGCAGGGGTGGGGAACCTTTTTTCTTCCAAGGGCCATTTGGATATTTATATAACATCATTCACGGGCCATACAAAATTATCAACTTAAAAATTAGCCAACCAAGTCCCAAGCAGGCAGCTGCTCCAGATGACCACCCCCCCAGTGTGGGCAAGCAGGCAGGCATCCAACTAGTGGCACACTCACCCAACTGGTGGCCCAGAATGGTCTGTTGCACCAGCCGGGTGTAGCCGTCCAGCCACACGCTGGAGTTGCTCCTGCTCCACATGGTCGGGGCCGGATTCTACAGCTGGCTCCTGCTACCTCCGCCTGCAGGGGTGAAATGAGGACACACTGGCTAAGAACTCGCCCCCCCATTCTGGCCCCGCCTCCTCCATTGTCGCCACTTCCGTCCCCAGCCCTCTTGTAGTACAGAGGGAATATGTTTCTCCATGGCCCAGGTGGGAAAGGGTTAACAATATGGTTTCTTGGGTGGTCCTAGCAGCTCCATAGCTAACGACTCTTCTGCAAGGGGGGGGGAAATGTTCCTTTTCTCAGCAATACAAACTCATATCTGCCTTGAATAGAGGCTATTCCTGTCCGCGGGAGGGGGCGGATCGCTAGATCTGCTAATCCCCACGAAGGGCCAGACCAAATGATTTCACGGGCCTTAAACGGGCCCCCGGGCCTGATGTTCCCGACCCCTGCCTTAAAGACTACTCCAGAATAAGCTTGTGCAACTCTGACTGCTGAAATCTTAAACCAAAATAAATCTTTAAGGTGTCACTAAACTCTTTAATTTTGTTGCTGCAGACCCATACTAACACTAAGTTAGTGTGGAATTAATGTAAAATTCTGTCTCCTTTTGTTTTGTATTGGAATTCTGGTTATGACAAAAAGCTTGATGTGGCTTCAGTGTGGTGCATCTAGACCATATGACCATCTTGCATGTTTGACGTTTCTTCCAAAGGGATGCCAGAGTGAGGGGAGTTGAACTGTGCTGGAACCCACCACTGGCCTCCTTGTAACTAGGGTTGCCAAGTCCCTCTTCACCACTGGTGATTTTTGGGGTGGAGCCTGAGGAGGGCAGGGTTTAGGGAGGGGAGGGACTTCAACGTCATAGAGTTCAATGGCCAAAGCAGCCATTTTCTGCAGGTGAACTGATCTCTATCGGCTGGAGATCAGTTGTAATAGCAGGAGATCACCAGCTAGTACCTGGAGGTTGGCAACCCTACTTGTAACCTCTTCTCATAAGCACTTTCTTTTTTCATCCAAGCTCACTTCCAATATTGGCAGCACAGGGGAAAAGAAATGCCTGGGGTTGGAAGCCAGTGAGAGGCAGGGAAGGGTTTAAATCAGGGGTGTCAAACATAAGGCCCGAGAGCCGGATCCGGCCCCCTGAGAGCTCTTATTCAGCCTGCGAGCCATCTGAGGCAGTCACCTCTCCCACTCTCGATCTGCACTGGGGAGACATGGCCCAGCCCGACCAAGTTGCATTTATGTCATATCTGGCCCTCATAACTATTGAGTTAGACACCCCTTACTTAAATGGCCAAGAGAGTCCCATTTGTCTGAGAATCATAACTTTTGTCCGAAATTCATATGTGATTGGACTGCTGTTGTTACATCTGACTTTACCTTGATTGAGTCTTGCTTCATGCCTAAATAGTGTAAACAGGTAATGCTTGGAGTAGACCTCTTTCCTGCAATCCAGACTGGGATAGGAACCTGCTGGGAGACAGTAGGGATCAGCCAACTCACTCCTCAGTTAGACCCACATTGCCCCAAAGCATCAGTGATGGCCAAGATGTTTGGGGAGTAGCCAAGTCCCAACTGAGTGGCATGCTAGTCAGATTGTTATGGCAACTGAAGCAGCACCCATGCCTCATTGTCTTGCCATACAAGAGGGAAGCCACTGAGGACAAACAGCTCTGTGTCGTTGCTCAGACTGACTAACAACTGCCATCATATCTGAGGCTGAGCTTGGAGTGGTAGGAAGAACATTGAGCTTCCCGCACAGTGCATGGAGGATCTGTGAGAGGCAAAGAACCCCACAGCCTTCTCTGAAGGTCTTAATGCAAAGGGAAAGTAAAACGATTCAAGACAGCCCCTAAGCTACAAAGTCCAGCCTGTGTAAGTATTGGTAGGTCAAAAGCAGCAACTTGATTTGTAGCTGGATGATTACAGGCACCCACTACAATGGCAGTATCACATGTATTATGTGTTCCATGAAGATAGCACCATGGGATACTGTAGCACACGCTACAGACTTGTGTCAGTTTCTTGCTAACATGTTGACCTATCAAAATCCTTAAAAAAGAGAGAGAGAAGAGGAGCGTGGAGGGGGGGGGGGTCACATTGAAAGTCCAAACCAGCCCTTGGTCTTTTGCTGACACATTGTACTACGGAGAGATAACACTCCAGTCCAGATGGAAGTGTTCAGTTCGTTGTTCATTCATCATATTTAGAATTTTCAAGGGGCCTTTTATGCTTGCTTAGTTTATCCTTATTGTCAGCATGGCTGAATGATTCCAAGTGTGGTAAGATGCACAAAGAATAACCTAGAACTTAACCCTTAGCTGTAGGCCTAGAGTGAATATCTGGCTCAGCTGAAGTTGCAGAATGCCAAATCATATTCCTGAGTCAGGGCTTTGCGCTATATTCCCTCCCCTTCATCAACCCTCCAGAGAGTCTCTTTAAAAGAGATAAAATTAAAGAATGTGTCTGTCTTTGTCTCAGACGTTGCCTCACTGTTAGGATTTATGCTGCCTGTTCTCTCTCTCTCTCTCTCTTTCTCTCTCTCCAACCCCCCAGACTTCAGTTTATCAAAGTGATAAGTTGTTGTAGTGTCCTCATGTCATTAATTTCCCTCATTCATTAAGAATATCTATGGTTGATCACACTTCCCTCTGTCAATTTAACTAAAACCCTTGTCCTAAAGTCACTATCCTAGTGATTACTAACTGACGTACAGAGGTCATCTCTTTTTTTTGCAGAATGATTCACACATAGAGTAAAAGGGCACTGAATCCAGCTTCCTTTTCTGGGAGGGTGAGTGAGAAGTTATCTATCCACCAACCCTCCACAGTGCCACCTGCCTAATCTGTGCAATCTTCAACCTCTTCATAGCAGGGTGTTCAAGACCCAGCTCCATCCCCTACATGCAACCCACGCTTTCATGGTATATGGCTATCTTTCTTTCCTCTTCCACTTTCTCCTTATATGTCCCTATTGCATGTTTCTGCTTTCTTCTTTTCCACACCTTCGCTGTAAAGAAAAATAAACAGTTCCTATGCCCCTAGTGCAACACATCTTAGATTGATCCACAGCCAAATTTTGGATCTCAACCTATCAAATGAAAATCAAGGAGGAGAAGAGGAGTTGGAGTTGGTTTTTATATGCCAACTTTCTCTACCACTTAAGGAAGAATCAAACCAGCTTACAATCGTCTTCCCTCCCCCTCCCCACAACAGACACCCTGTGAGGTAGGTGGGGCTGAGAGTTCTCAAAGAACTGTGACTAGCCCAAGGTCACCCAGCTGACTTAATGTGTAGGAGTGGGGAAACAAATTGAGTTCACCAGATTAGCCTCCGCCACTCATGTGGAGGAGTGGGGAATGTAACCTGGTTCTCCAGATCAGAGTCCACTGCTCTTAAGCACTATACCATGCTGGCTCAAATTACCCCAAAAAGTTACCCAAAAAGAGTGCACTATAAGCAGCAATCAAAGCAGGGCAGACTGGCTGTTTTACCAGGAAATTTCTTGGTGGGCTGGTCTCCTCGAGTTCAGAAGGTGCTTTTTTTAACCAACATGGGAAGGATGCCTCTGGAACAAATGCAGAACTCATCATAATAACAGAGCAGTATTCACTGGGACAGTTTTAACAGTTAGTTGGTTAGAAGCTTTGTTAGCACACTATTTTTCTGACCAAGGCAGCTCACACTTCAAACATTATAAAAAAAATTAAAACTAAAATACATATTAAAAGCACATAAAATAGTAATTAAAACGTAGGGCAGGAACGAGAAAGCATTGAGGGAACATGAGACAAAACTAAAAAACTTCACTCACAGGCATAAGACAGTGACTGAAAGAGACAGATGGGGGGGAGGGTTCATGGCCAAGAGGGCCCTCTCTTGGGTTGCCAGCTGCCTAATGTCAGGAGGTGGGAGTGACCAAAGCAGGGCCCCAGAAGATAACTTTAGTGGTTCAGTAGGTTTATATGGAAATAGGCAGTCCTTCTGTTGGTCCCACAACATATGGGCTTCAAAGGTGAACACCAGCACCTTAAATTGTGCCCAGAAACAAATTAGGAGCCAGTGTAGACAGGCCAAGAGTAAGGTGATATGGTCCCTGTGACCTTCTGCGGTCAACATCTTGGCTGCATCATTCTGTACCAAGTTTCCAAGAAATTTTCAAAAGCAGCCCCATGTAGAACACTTTGCAGTAATCTAACCTAGATGCTACCAGGGCATGACTACAGTGGCTGGTTCTTTTCTGCCCAGGAAAGGCTGCAGCTGACTAACTGGTTAAAGCTGGTAAAAGACACTCGGAGCTGCAGCTGTCACCAGCTTATCCAGCAAGTAAGTGCAGGTCCAGGAGTACCACCAAACTACAGACCTGTACTTTCAAAGAGAGTGCAACCCCATCCAAAGCAGGCATCGCCTTAAATCCTCAAGTCAGACCTTCCATTCACCAAGAGCATTGATGTATTGTTAAGCTTCAGTTTATTAGCCCATACCTACCCCAGAACTGCCCCTAGGCACCGGTTCAGGGCTTCTATAGCTTTCCTGGGATCCACTGGAAGCTTTAAAATTGAGCTGTCATCCACACCTTGGTAGCCACCCATGACAGAGATAATGCAGTCTGACTGCATTTTATGACTGAACAGGAGAACATCATAGACAGCATCCTGCCCGAGTTATGCTTTTTAGGGTGTATGTTACCCGTGTGTGTGTGGGGGTGTGTGTGTTATTCATTCCTACAGTAATGATCCTGTAATAGAACAGCTTCAAAATTCACAAGTATATAATGGCAAGAGCATATTTTCATGGTCTGCATTGCTGGTTCACATGAATACCCTTGGTCCATCAAAGTCAGTATTGTCTGCTCAGACCGGCAGCGGCTCTCCAGGGTCTCAGGCAGAGGTCTTTCACATCACCTACTTGCCTAGTCCCTTTAACTGGAGATGCCGGGGATTGCACCTGGGGCCTTCTGCATGCCAAGCAGAGGCTCTACCACTGAGCCATCGCCCCTCCTTTTTCTCCTCTTTCTGACTAAAAATGTTTGTTTGAGGTACTCATGAAAAAATTGCCCATTGAATCCATAACATTGGCACACCTGATGTTTTGGCCAGTAACAGACCCTGCATGGACAGGATCCTGTGGAGAGGTGACAGAGACACGGCACAGGAGATTCAGCATGGCTACTGCTACTGTTTCATACTTGGGCGTGCCATTTTCGTAAGCAATTCTGATCCATTCTTACTTAAAGATGTATTCATTTTGTGCTCACTATTAATACGTACTAGACTATTTGAAGGGGAGGCCCATATCTTATCAATACAGTATATGTGTTGTATGTACAAAGTCCAAGGCTCATTTTGTACATACCTTCCATTACGGGATCTCAGAGACAGGTTAGCCCAAGTCCTTGGAGAGCTGCTGCTGTAGGAGACAGTAATGGAGTAGAAGGACCGGTGGTCAATATAACACATCTTTATATGCTATACCATGAACATTTAAAAAATAAATAAATAAATAAATAAAGCCGCGGTGCTAATTAACTTAACTAGACATTAGGAAGAATTTTCTAACAGAGTGGTTCCTCAGTGGAACAGGCTTCCTCAGGAGGTGGTAAGCTCTCCTTCCCTGGAGGTTTTTAAGAGGAGGCTAGATGGCCATGTGTCAACAATGCTGATTCTATAACCTTAAGCAGATGATGAGAGGGAGGGCATCTTGGCCATCTTCTGGGCATGGAGTAGTGGTCACTGGGGGTGTGGGGGGGAGGTAGTTGTGAATTTCCTGCATTCTGCAGGGGGTTGGACTAGATGACCCTGGTGGGCCCTTCCAACTCTATGATTCTGTGATAACTATGCCTTCAGACTCTGAAGTCAGTGAAGAGATTTTAGAAAGTGTTGAGTTATGTTCTGCTTCTGGGCAATTAACAAGCAGCAAAGAATGGCCTTTGGAATGCTCTCTTAATATCAAGCTGCATTTCAGCTGAAAAGGAGAGGGATAAACACGAATAAACAAGGAAGCGATTACCGTTTCTGAAAATTGTTTAGCTTTGCTTGGAATTTTCTGTAATCTGCTAATAGCAAAGAAGCACTGCTGGATTCTGGATGCCAGAACGAAAGGCTGGGGATGGAAGAGAGGGGATTTGCTGCAGCTTTCTTGTACCTTTTATGAATCCCTGAAAGCTCTCTTTCTGGGTCCTCTTGGTCTGGATTTGCAGGCAAGTTGATCTGCAGCCAGATCCTTCATCTTCTTAAACTCACACCTCTCTATAGAGCTCTAATGTTTCCTCCAAGGAATACTTTTTCCCTTTAAAAATAAAATGTTCTCTCATTTAAATCTGGCTGTGGAAGTCTGATGCCATTTGAAATGTTTTGAGACCCAGCAATAAATAAAACTTTAAAACATCTATTGTTTTGTCTTGTCATTACTGTGCTATGCAGTTGCATAAGCATCCTTAGGCTATTGTAGTGGAACTCATATAGGATTACATCTACTAAGGTCAAATATTGACTTTCCCCCCTTCCAAACATCCAATTTATCCTCTTTTGTATCATAAATAGAAACACAAGGGAAAATTGCATTATTTTGTGTCCAATAATTCATTGATTCTGCTAAGGACATAATACCTGGTTAATATGCTATAAATAGATAGATATAGATATTTAGAATTAACCAAATATTATGTTCTTAGCAGAACCAATGAATTATTGGACATAATGAAGCATTGTAGCTGAGTTGGTTTTCTCTGGGCGAGTTATTCTCTTTCCTCATCTGGTTCATAAATGTATGTGAACCTGTGCAGCTGCCTTATACCAAGCATTGATCCATCCTGATTGGTTTTGTCTCCCAAGGGCAGATTGGGTCATTAACATAACCCTAGAGCATGATGAGAAAAGTAGCCCCCTTAGTTACTGGCAGTCCCACAGGGGGCCTTCTTGGCTTGAACTCACACTTTGGTAATGGCAGCAGGTGAAGGCACTCACCTGATGATTAGGGTTGCCAACCTCCAGGTGATGGCTGGAGATCTCCTGCTATTGCAACTGAACTCCAGCTGATGGAGATCAGTTCACCTGGAGAAAATGGCAGCTTTGGCGATTGGACTCTATGGCATTGAAGTCCCTCCCTTCCCCAAACCCCAGCTTCCTCAGGTTTCGCCCCAAAAACCTCCCGCCGGTGGTGGACCTGGCAACCCTACTGATGGTTCTAAGTGATCCCTGCACCCTTCCAGCACCACAGGAGCCACTTGACTCACCTGTTTTTTTCTCAAAGAAGTGGCTCACTGGGAATTTCCCCAGTAAGTTCAAAGGTAAGTAAGGCCAGTCTGTCCCTGATGTTGCCTGTGCTTGGCAGCAGCTACCCAGGAGAGCGGGTGGGTCTTTCCCAGAATCTGCTATGTGAGAACATTTGAGTGGAGAGCCCAGAGATTGAACTTGGGAGCCCAGAGATTGAATTTGAATGTGAAGTTGGTGGTCTGCCACTGAGCCATGGATATAGTTGCCTGCTCCAGGTTGGGAAATACCTGAAGGTTTTTGAGATGGAGCCTGAGGAGGGGGGGTTGGAGAGGGGAGGGACTTCAATGTGGCATAATGCCATAGAGTCCACCTTACTCACCATCCATTTTCTCCAGCTGAACTGATCTCTGTCACCTGGAGATAAGTTGTAATAGCAGGAGATCTCCAGTCACCACCGGGAGGTTAGCAACCCTACCCTTGGACCCCTTTCTATAAACTTGAACAATTGGTGGTTATGTATTTTTCTGCTGAGAATTCAACACATTAAGGGATGTACGTTGTGAGATGAAAAGAATTGTGCTCTGACCAGCTGACTAGATTGCCGTGTTGTGAATTCAGGGGGATGGTTTGGGAAAATCTCTTCAATGTGTAGAACTTGAATTTGAGGGAAGAGCAGGACCATAGATCACACATATTATGCCTCGGGTCACACCTTGATGTCCACCTCATAGATGAAATGTTTTCATAGCATTTCCGTAAAATCCAGTGTGCGCAGATCCAGTTTAATGGTTCTTTATCCGATTTTCTGTGTCTTGGTTGGAAGAGATAGGCTTAGAACCTTTTGCTGGGGAGAGGGACTACAACTTAGCTTCTTTGGTGTTCTGCCGAATTTACATTGTTTATTTAGTCAATGTTTATCGTGTGATCCCTCTAGTAGTGTGGGCGTGCATGTAGTTCTCCCCACTTCCATTTTATCTTCAGAACAACCCTCTGAGGTAGGTTATGGTGAGAGAAAATGTCTGGCTCAATATCATCCATAATTATTTGATTACTGAGTGGGGATTTGAACCCAGGTCCCTGCTAGGCCCAAGGCTACACCATGCAACAATATAAACTGAGTGCTAAGGAAGACGGCCACTTTTGCTGGCGGTTTCCGCTCTGGTTGGCAATCTGATTCTTCATGTAGCTTTCTTGGAATATTTTCTGTTCTTATATACATTCTTGGTTAATGTGACTTCTTATGTCCTAAGCAGTCATTGACGGTATAAGAAGATTTCCCTTTCTCATGGCTATGAACTACTTAAGAATTCTTCCCCAATGAGCAAATTATCATCAGTTCCCCACAGCTGTCATTATAATAAATGTCCATTATTTAGATCAACTTACCCATACAAAATAAAGGAAGCTTTCCTATGGCTAAACTGAACGTTTATTTATTTGGATATTTATATGCTGTTTGCCTCCTCACTGAAGACCCACATTAACTTATAACATCTTCTCTCCTCCTCCATTTTATCCTCTCAAGAACAACCTTGAAAGGCAAGTTAGGTGGAGGGGAAGCAATAGGCCCAAAGTCACTCAACAAGTTGCCATGGCAAAATGAGGACTTAAATTTTGGTCTCCCAGATTCTAGCCCAACACCCTAACTACTACACCATGCTGTCTGTCCGACTGAAGCCTTACAGAATCTGCCTTCAAAATATGAAGAAAGTGAGGTTTGATACTGCTCATTTGGCGACTTAGTGCCATGGCCAGTTTTACGTCCAGGAGTTTTAAGTGAGCTAAAGCATTAATATTTTTCCTCAAATATATATCACCATCAAAGCTGCATGATATTCCTCGGCTTTTTCTAATTGATGGTTTGATATATCGTTCCTCATCTCTCCCTTACTGCTCTAATAAAATTGCTGCGGCTGCTTCTTTTTTTTAAGAAATTGGCTTTTCATCAAAAGTTATTTGATTTGTAGCGCTGAAGCTGAGGGTTTTGCAATATGTTTCTTCTAAAAATTCTGCTTCTAGTCAGACCAAGGCAGTCTGTTCTCTTGTGGAATCTTGGGAATTCTATTCTTAATCTTGGTTGGAATCAAGAAATCCAGAACTGAGTTCCTAGTATTTTATACCAAACTGAAGCTTTCGCCAAAATTAAAAAGCGCATTAAAGAGCTTGATTATAACAGCGCTACTTTTCGTGCTCGCCACTTTTGTTCATCTCAGTTTTTCAGAATACCACCACCACGCAGTTTGCCCATTTATACTTATTATTTGACAGCTCCTCGTCTTTCAAAGCCTTCTGTTTAGCTAGACTGAATGCTAACTCCTCTGTGGTTATGCAAGGCAGAATTTTGAATATACCATACCCAGACAGGACCTGTCCTTGCTGTTCTGGCTCTATTGATTCATTAGCTCATGCCCTTTTGGAATGCCGCTTTTATGAGGATCTTCGATCACGTTATATATCTCCCCTTTTAACATATAAATCCAATGCCTCTGCGTCTGACATAATGCCTATTTTATTAAGTGACAGGGATCCCAAGGCTACATTGTCAGTGGCAAGATTTATTTCGGTCCTTATATCCCTCAAACTTTAGATTTATACTGCTCAAGATCAATGAATCAAGGAGCTTCTAAAGGATAAAGGAAAGTATTTTATCCCAGTGCAGGCATACCTCGGAGATATTGCAGGTTTGGTTCCAGACCACTGCAATAAAGCGAATATCACAATAAAGCAAGTCACACACATTTTTTTGTTTCCCAGTGCTGATAAAAGTTACGTTCACACTATACTGTAGTTTCTGGTAGTAAGAAAGTAAGGAGGCATACCCTTTGACCTTCCAGAAAGGCTGTATTGAGGATCGTGGCACTTGCATGGACTAAAGTGATGTGGAATGGAGACCCTAGTACGAAGGGTGAGATTGAGTGAAGATGCTGGCTGGATAGAAACCAGTCTCAGGTAGTTGACATAGCTAGATTTCAGTCCCCGGGCCATAGGTTATACCACAAATCATTAAAAGGGAGGCGAATGGGGATTTTAATATGAAGGGATTTCGTGTGTAGGCTTTTTAATCTGGGATGGTCTTGAAGTCATTGTTACACTTGGTTTTTCTGGCTGTGATGGCAACAAATGCTTTGCTCATCTTTGTGGAGCTGCTCAGAAGGGTGCTCTAGATAACCCTCATAGCTTGGAATAATTTTCTATGTGTAATATCCATCACATAAAGTCTTTCCCCTTTCCCTTTTTGAAGGGCTACATGGAAGTGAACCAACTGTGTTTTACCTTCCCTGAATAGTCACTGAGCTCTCTATATTAATTCCATTAATTTATCGTACACACCTGGAAGGAGCAGAGCTAGTTTTTTTTTTTTTTTTTTTTTTCAGAGGCAGTCAATGAATTAGTATTTATTGTGGATGGAAGGATGAATGGATTGTTGTTGGCTTCTCTTACTCTTTCCTCTCTCAGAAAGTCCCAATTCAGCCATCAGAGTTTTCCATGCACATAAATAATATAGTAATTCTTTTGATTGCAGTGTTGCTAAGCAAAAATGGGAAATCCTTGTAGAATTTTCTTTTATATATGGCCCCACCGATCAAATAGTATAGACTGGAAGCTGAAACTTAAACATTCCAACATCTATTTTTTTTCTTGAAGGAAGGGAGAAAAGAAATCTCAAATAGGAGTGAAAGAAATATTTCCACCAATGTAAGCACTATTGAAAACCCAGGTCTCCCAGCTCCTAGTCTAACAGTCTAACTACTGAACTCACTGGCTCAGTTACTAGATATCCTCTTAAGAATTCATCACTCTGGTAGTGGGCTGTTTTGCTTTGTTGTGTGTTAAGTGCCATCAAGTCGCTTCCTACTCATGGCAACCCTATGAATGAAAGTCCTCCAAAATGTCCTATCTTTGACAGCCTTGCTCAGATCTTGCAAACTGAAGGCTGTGGCTTCCTTTAGTTTTGCTTTACAGTTTTGCTTTACTGTTTTGCTTTACTGAAGTTAAAAAGAAAATAACAGTAAAAGGCCAGGATGAATTATCAAGTGCAAACAGATTTATTAGAAATTTTGTTGTTAGAGAATCCAACATAATTTGAACTGAAACCAGCTCTTCATTGTGTGTGTGTGTGTAATGTGCCATGCCATGCAAAGCGGCATGGACGCCAGTATAGGGGCACTTATGCCGGCCCCTCTGGACTACGCATGGCAGTGCTGGCATGAGGACTTGCGCCAGGAGGACACCGGCGGGCTTCCAACTTTCATTTTCTAGGCTTGGCACACACGGAAGTGGGAAAAAGGTGGTGTGTGTGTGGGGGGGAGAGTCTCCACTAAAGACTATCAGATAGCGGCATCAGTTTTTTCTCCCCCCAATTAAATTTGTGTTCTTTGTACCCCTTTCTTATTGATGTGGAAGTGCTACAGATGATATAAAACATCTGCCATGGTATATGCACAAAAATTTGGAACTGGTGTATAATAAAGTGGTTCATCTGGAGTATTTTATACTGGGAATTTCTCACAAAGGCCGATGGATGTCATGATGTAATACCCATGCAATAGAATTAGTGGGTCTTCTCCCCCCCCACAGCCTTCTAGCAACATAAAACAGAGTCCACAGGAGCCTGGTTGGAGGTAATTTTCCTTTTGTCAAATGATGCTGGAGGCTTTCAGTGCATGCATACCTATCTCTCCAAACAACAAAGGGAGTTGAAGGGTGGAGTGCTGTGATCCTCCTTCTGTCAAAGAATGCATTCCCTTAACCAAAGCTTATACGAAACCCAATAAGCCCACAGGTGGCTCACTTGCACTGTCTGCTAGCCTTGGAGAGAAGACCTCTTTGGCATCTCTGAAAAGGGAGCTGTAGGCCACATACTTCCCTTTTCCAGCAGGGATGTATCTTCTGGAGGAGACTACTGAGAGGAAATGAACCATAGAGCTCCTGTTCCGATAGGGAGATATGCAATCCACTCTCTGTTTTTAGGCTGCTGATCTTTCCACATCTGGAAAAGCTTTGCGCGCATAAATAATCTCATCTGCCTCACTGAAACATGTTCAGGCAAAGGCAGTTATAATTGTCTTTACAATGGAGATAATTGATATATGAATATTGGCTGTAGCACACTTCAGTCCAGAGCCAGGCGTCTGTGGCCTGTTACCTAATGAGAACTTCTCCAAGTCACGGCCAGCATTGGCAATGCCCCTCTTGTCAGAGGGATACCTTTCTCTGGGATTCAGATGGAGACCACCAACATCAGCGAATGACCACCAAGGACTTTCAGTAGATGTGAAATGGCATTTCAGAGCCGGAGGATTAGGGTTTGGTATTACTTCCCAGACAACCCAAGGCAGTCTAAGGGGCTACTATGATGAACAATTGCCTTTGAATAGACTGATTCCAGCACTTGTAGGTGAATATTGTGTGCCTCCTCCTGCCTTATTGGTCCCGAAAGGAACATGGGGAAAATCATCAGTGGGAGAGGTCAAACCTTCAGTCACTACTTGTAGGGCCTTTATTTGAAGAAGAAGAAGAAGAAGAGATGGTTTTTATATGCCGACTTTCTCTGCCACTTAAGAATAAAACCGGCTTACAATTACCTTTCCCTCCCCTCCCCACAACAGACACCCTGTGAGGTAGGGGAGGCTGAGAGAGCTCTAAGACAGCTGTGACTAGCCCAAGGTCACCCAGCTGGCTTCATGTGGAGGAGCAGGGAAACAAATCCAGTTCACCTGATTAGCCTCCGCCACTCATGTGGGGGAGTGGGGAATCAAACCCGGTTCTCCAGATCAGAGTCCACCGCTCCAAACCACTGCTCTTATCCACTACACCACGCTGGCTCTCTGCTGTTGAAGCTCTCTGCTGTTCTCAGCCACTCCGGAGCCACTTTTTCCATCGAATGCCAATGTGCTGCCCTCTGCCAAGAGATCAGGAAATGGCTCAGAAACTTCAGGGTCCTTTACCTTCCATCCCTCAGGGGATATTCATATGCTTCTGGCTAGTTAGTCCAGTTGATGGCTGCCCCATGCTTTGTTTGACATGGTGCAGAATTTTCTGTCCCTTATTGCCTTCCAGGAGTGGATCATTCATTTGTAGGTTCTGCTTCTCATTCTCTTCTGTTGTGCCTGCAGAGCACAGTGGGGAATCCCCGTGCATGCAAAGAGCACAGAAAAGAACAGCAAGACCATATGCATTTGGACCATTGGGCTGTGCTCATAATCTCCCAACTGCGGCTCCATTGGTTAAGCATGACATGTATTTATGGAAAAACTAATCTCTCAAAAGTATATAAAAGCTTCAGCCAATATTCTGCTTCCTTTCTTTTATGCCTCTCAGATTTGGATGAAGTCCTTCAATCTTTTATTAGCGCAATGCACAAACCAAGGTACACACACTTTTGTGCGAGTTGCCTTCCAGGTGACATGCCTTCATCCCCTGGCAAGCTTTGTTTGGTGTTTTTGTCTGACAAGGTGATTATTACTCATAAAGTGCAGCTTTAATCCACGTTTATGTCACAAGTGCCCTTGTTGCTTGTATAAAGCTGCATGCTTCTATGTTATATGACTCTGTTTTTTTTTAGAGCTCCCTTAGTAACTCTGGGAAATTACTGAGGATCTTTGCTGTTCCACCCCCACTCTCTGTGTGTGTGTGCATGTATGTCATTTTAAACTGCTAGCAGTGTTGAGTAGATAACAAAAGTGTTTGAAAATGATCTCTTCCTTTCAAACCCTGACTCCACCCCTTTCTCCCAGATTTTAAACAGCCACCTCTAGCAATGATCACAAAAGGAAACACACAATTCAGATAATCTCTGTGCTGTATCTAAGATTAACATGGACACAGATGTTTCAATTTATAGTTTGATCTGGCATAATATACACATTCAACAAAATCCTGTTTTGTATTGCTTCTATAAACACTGACATCCGATAAAAGTATCTTGGCTTAGCTGCCATCTTCCTAAATCGAAAGCTTTTGAACCAGTGCTCAGGGGAGCGTTTCTGATTTCAAGAAGACCCAAGTTAACTCTTTGGGATTTTGGATATTTGTGGGGTGGGTGGGTGGGGTGAAATTGACTATATTTTTCTTGAAAATCCACTTGTTGCTTGTATGAAGCTGCATGTATCTATGTTATATGACTCTATTTTAAACTGTTTTTAAATGGCTGGGGGAGGGGAGGTAATTATTAGACATTGTTTTTGCTATATCTAAAGTTGAAATGATTCAACACCATTCCTTGCTGTTCATTTCCTGGCCATGCTGTAACTATTACACTTCCGAGATGCTATCTGAGATAGCATCTGCTGTCAGTGGAAATGACTTAATGACCATCTCAGACTTGCTGATTTTATGAGGTCACGGATTTTGTTACTGTTTTGCAGATATGGTGGACAGCTGTAATTGGTTTTGACTTGGTGGCGTAAGCATAAAACACCTATATGGGATGAAATCAGTGGGTGGGATCCAACTCTCTTTTCTTCTGATGGAAAATGGAGGAGGGAATCTTCTTTGACTACTTCTAAAGACTATGCAAGGGATCATGGGTAGGGTTGCCAGGTCCCTCTCTGTTAATGGTGGGATGTTTTTAGGGCGGAGCCTGAGGAGGGCAGGGTTTGGGGACCGAAGGGACCATAGAGTCCAATTGCCAAAGGGGCCATTTTCTCCAACAAAGAGGTTTAAAAAAAATGGGAACTGTATTATTTACATGATATATAAGGTTGCATAAATATTAAGAAAACTGGTTAGTTTTAAGATTTAGTATTACAAAAGTTAGTTATTAGGTATAAATCCTATATGCATTATATTGGTGATGAAAATGCTTAGAAATAATAATATATGAGTAAGGACTTCAACAATCCCTGATAAAAACATATAAGTTGGTAATAACTATCAATGGACTGGCGGGGAGGGGTAAGATGACAAGACAAAGGTAAAGTATAGACATTGTGACTGGAGTGTCATCATAAAAAAGGCAAGTAGCAATAACATTATATTAGACTTTTATATTATAAGATAGAACTTATAATGATATTATATGTATTAAGTACACCCTGGCAAAGTATGTGATGGCATATTGTATTGTATTGTATGGTGTTGTGATGTATATGTGAAGCTGGAGGTCGAAAGATTCAAAACGGATAAATGGAAGTATTTCTTCACATAACGCATAGTTAAATTGTGGAACTCCCTGCCCCAGGATGTGGTGATGGCTGCCAACTTGGGAGGCTTTAAGAGGGGAGTGGACATGTTCATGGAGGAGAGGGCTATCCATGGCTACTAGTAAACATGGATACTAGTCATGATACTTACCTATTCTCTCCAGGATCAGAGGAGCATGCCAAATATATTAGGTGCTTTGGAACACAGGTAAGACAATGCTGCTGCAGTTGTCTTGTTTGTGGGCTTCCCAGAGGTACTTGGTTGGCCACTGTGTGAACAGACTGCTGGACTTGATGGACCTTGGTTTGATCCAGCATGGCCTTTCTTATGCTCTTGTGTTCTTATTATAGTGTTATGTATTGTATGTTTAGTTTGTATTATATAGTTTTAAAAAAATGGAAGAAGAAAAAAAGAAAGTGTTGTCAAGATGCATTTGACTTAATGGCGACCCCATAGGGTCTTCTAGGCAAGAAAGGAGGTTTGCCATTGCCTGCCTCTGTGTAGCAGCCCTGGACTAATGAATGCTGGCCCTGCTTAGCTTCTGAGATCTCAAAAGATTGGGCTAGCCTGGGGCATCCAGGTCAGGTCACTGTGAATATGCACATGCATAAATCAGTGAGATCATTTGGAAAAGTTGTTTCCCCCCCCCCAAACATTCACAGATGTTGCTCTCAATTTTCAAGCCGGGTGGAGGGATATGATCCCCACTAAATAGCACTACCTGATGCCTTGACACATACAAAAGTACTGATTTTGCAACAACAAATGGCCACCTCTGAAGTGAAAGGTATGAGACAGATGCTGCCTTTTGGTCATTTCTCCATCTGTCTCCTTAGTTGGTGAGTTCTAAAGTCTGTTTCTTTTTTTTGCACTTAAATGCTCTGGTGTCTTAAGAATCCCTTTAGCATGTTTGCTATTTCTGTAATTGATAGAACAGTCGCATTTGCTCGAATACACCTAAGGGGCTTTTTGAATTGTCGTCATGTTGCAGCACTCAGCAATGTTTTGAATGAACGCCAATGATAGCTTTGAATAATTTGCTATTGGGTACTAATGAGCTCTGCAGACATCTCAAATAGTTTTCTGTCTATAGCCCAGTAGGTCTTTACCTAGCATATTTTCCCATAATTAATCTGGTGAACAGTGTACAATATATTCTAATTTTCAGTTTAAGGATTGGGATCTGACTTTTGCAACAAAAAAGAGATTTTGCTGACTTCCTGTTTGTGACAGTGATTATTGCTTTAAAAGCAAATTAGGAGAGACCAGGCATCACTTTCATTTCCTTATACTGATTACCATGTGCTTTGGGGGCAGTTTAATTCTTTCTAGGTGAGGCAAAGGGATCATTAAATTGATTATCCTCAGAGGGGTCATTTTTGGCAGTAACTACAATGCAAGAAAATTGTACTCAGGTTTTGGACAAAAATTAATCCTTAATACGGCCTGAAAAGGGTTTTGTGTCGAGTGGTAATCAGACTTCTATGTAGCCTCTATGAATAAAACACAACTTTGTAGAAGCCAGCAGATCTAGTGAATTATATCCTAAATTCCCAAAAGTGTTGTAGGATGGTCCTTTGTGTGTGTGTGTGTGTGTGTGTGTGTGTGTGTGTGTGTGTCAACCTAGATGTTTTGTGGACCCTTCATATTATTATTTTTTTCCTCTAGATGAAAGGTAATGGGTGGAGGATGCCACACCTCCAGGTCATTGAAACCCTTCATTGTCATTTTCAAAGACTGGCATTGTTATTATTTATTTATTTAAAGGTTTTTCTCTCTCTAAATGCTGCCTTTGTCCTTAAAGGGCCTCCAGAACTGCTCACAAAATTTTTTAAAATTACAACAATGAGAAGAAATTGCATTAAAATCAACATTAAATGTAATACAGTTCACACATAAAGAACTATGGCTGCCATCCCACCACCAGTCAGTTCAGTTTAAATGCCTTCTGGAATACGGTTGTCTTCAGCTTAATCCAGAAGGCATGTAGAGGTGGTACCACTCTCACCTTCAGATGGAGGTAGTTTCAGAATTTGAGGTTTGCCACTGAGAGGCTTTTTTGTTTATCATAACCAGCCTCAGATCTTAGACACACTGGTGGAGGTAGACAGTGGTCCTTAATATGAGAGTGTAAGAAGAGCCCTACTCGATCAGACAAGCAGTTCATCTAGTCCAGTATTCTGTTTCACACAACAGCAAACCAGTTGCCCTGGAGGGCCAACAAACAAAACAGATACTGAAGCGGGTCGTGCTGTTCAGATGACAGGCTCTTAGAATGTATCACTTACTGAGAAGTGAAGTTATCTTATTCAGCCAGTCATCGAGTAAGCAGGACTCAACAACTTTACCTACTTTTAAAAAGCAAGTCTTTTTATTGATATACTTCTAGTAAAATATGTATAAATGCAGATTATCAAGTCTTTAACACTTCTATAAAAACTCTTGTCAAAGTACAATGTATGTATTTACAATGTATAAAGTAAAAGCAAGCAAGTCTTACATACTATTCAGTTTCAAAATCCAACTTCTAAAATATAACAGTCAAATTATTCTGATTCAGTTCAAAGTATCTAATTCATAAAGTCTAGAGTAATGTATTTAAGCCATACATACCAGTCAGCCTTTTCTTGAGGGCCTTTGGAAGGTTCTGATTCTCTGGGCTTACTGTAGCTGTATTTATACTGCTTCAGGCTCATTAAGAGTGTTAATGTTACCATCAGGAGGGATATCTTTCTCCCCACTTTCAGATAACATGAGCAGTGCAATAATGTCTTAGTTGCAGCTGTTCAGGTTATTAGCTTCTCCCCATGACCAAATATGGGCTTCCTTTCCTTTCAGTCTATTTTGCTTAAAGTATAAACAATCATTTCTGAGCTCCATGATCAGGCCATATACTCAATTTTCATACCATTCTCATCTTCAGTACAATACGCATTAAATGAGACTATTTAGAAATCTACAATACAATATATAACTATATAAATCATAAAACACAATTATTGCTCACATTGTAACATGTAACCATCTGGTCAGTAGGAAACCTTCAGCAAGGTCATAGAAAGCAAGAAGCTTACTGCACTTACAGCCTTGAGGTTATAGAAAGCAGGAAGCTTACTGCACCTATAGCCTTGAGATATGAGCAGCTGACAGCTGGCAGCTGAATCAGAAAGGGTAATTTCAGATACACCTTTCTGGCAGATAGTGAAGAATAACTTTGTTGTTCTCCCTTCAAGGACAAGACCAGGGTAAGTTAGTTAGCTCTTGAAAGAATTCAGACCTTGAGAGAATTCAGTCAGCCTGTTCTAAGGACATTTGCATTTTGCAAGCTGTTGCCAGGCTTTTCATTACACAAACCTCTACAGTTTGTGGTTCAGTTTTTATGTTGTGTTCAAGCTCTACATGGAATTAATTCTGCACATGTACACAAAATACCGTAATTATGTCAGAGACCGTGACAATACCAAGGCCTTTCCCTGATGTTGCCTCCTAGCACTGATATTCAGAGGTTTACTGCCTCTGAATGTAGAAGTTCCATTTAATGATCATGGCTAGTATCCATGGAACTCTTCTCCATGAATCTGCCTAGCCCACTTTTAAAGCTGTCTATGTTTGTGGCCATCATTGGTAATGAATGCCACAAATTAATTACTTGTAAGCAAAGAAGTATTTACTTTTGTCTGTCCTAAACATATTGCCCATCAACGACATTGGGTGCCCCTGAGTCCTAGGCCTTTTATGCATGGGTGGGATCTCCCTGGTTAGACCTGGGTTCATTGCACATTAATGTAACCCGATTTAGGGGAAACTGTATGCATTGACTTGAATGATCAGGGACGAAACTGTGTGCTAATTGAGCCACGAATACAGAAAAGCAGTCTCCCAAGCTCAAATCAAGCCCTTTAAATGCTGCTCTGTGATTGGCTTACTTCGCAGTGCTCACTGTGAGAGAAGATTTCCTTCCCCCAAACCCAACTGTCGCATTAAAAAGCATTTTAAGAACAAAAAATGGAGCAATCTGAAAGAAGGGAGGGGGAGAAATCCAAGCCTTGTTTTTAAAAGGCCTTTCTTTTGCTCAGAAATAGCTCCAAGGTAGCAGGAGCACTTGAATCCCCGCCTCTTTACACACTGCTTTGTGATTGGCTGTGAGAGAAGCCAATCTTCTGTTTCCCCCTGTTTAGTCATCTGCACACTGCTTTGAGCCGGGCTGAGCTCGGGGAGAAGGAAAAGTCGGATTAACAGAGGAATGGGAAGACCCGGGTTGGTTTTGGGTTGAAACAGCGTCGAGCTACCAAGGAATGGGATATTGTGCATACTGAAAAGTTAGATCCTGGCTGAAACAGAATAAAGGAGGTTACAGTGACCATGCATAAATGACCCTAGTATTACGAGAGAGGAAGAAAACATCTCTATCCGCTTTCTTCACTCCATGCATAATATTATATACCTCTATCTTAGCCACCTTCTTCCCGTCAGGAACTCTTGCCCACCTCTAGCTCATGGTGCTTCCCATGCTCTGTCAGAGTAACAAGTTGCCCATAATAATCTAACAGAGACAGCTGACAGGTAGCTGTCAGATCAGAGGCATCTAGGATGATGCAAGAGGCAGCAATAGCCTTGCAGGTTCTAGGGTGAACTCCAACTAACTGATTTGAAGCAGTAAGGATGATGTAATACTGTGGCCAGGTCTGCAGGTGGCCTTATTGGTTTCAGGTGGTGTTATGTATATAAACCTATGTAACTGTAACTCTGTGTTGGGAAGTTTGGTAGAGAGAAGTGTACGTGACGGTTTGTCTTTTATCTGTGCACTGTAAATTAAACAACACTGTTTTCTATAAAGCAAGGAGTTCTGGTGGTGTGTCCTGGATAACTGCTAATCTGCCTGCTTCCACGTCATGCTCTCCATTTGAGATTTTCTGCTGTGACTCTGTGAAGCAGATCCATCCTTAAAGATGGGAATTAAAACTATTCCCAATGGTATTTATCTTGCAATGCTGTCCAGCGGTGTGTAGCTCTTTCAGTCATCTGGCTGGAAGAAGAAAAAAGCATTTTCATGGTTTCCATGATTAGATTGAACCACAAGAAGTTAAAACTACAAAACACACCACAAGAATTATAGGGGCAGTTCACAATATTTTAACAGGGTGACTTGGTAATAAGCAGTACAGAATTCAAGATTTATGGAATTTGTTTAATGACCAACGTCAATAATAAATGCCATAACATTCTGATTGGGTTTTTAAGCCTGATGTTAATAATTGATTGTTCAGTGAAACCAGGCATGTTAAGTATTTCTCTGCTTTTAAAATCTGTTGAAAATACTTTTTAAATTTGTTATAAAGTTAATATGAATGTCTTCCAGTAGAATTCAGCAGGTTGTTCACTCTCTGCCCTCCTGGTATTTACCAACACTCAGTTCAAATAATTATTTTTGTGTAGAGAATGATGTCCCTAAAAGTTAATGGTCTGCGTATGGGATCAAATAAAGACAAAACACAGCAAGTCTCAGCTGTGACTATTCCAATATGTGTGCTTAAAATTAGTCTACTAAATTTTTCTGGTATCAATGGAATTAAATAATTTACATGACCAGTGAGATAAGATCCTGGATGATGAAAGATCTCTGTTAATCACACATGTACAACTGAGTGGATGAATGCTCTTTGTTAGTGAACTTGAGCAAAGAGGTTGATGTTAAGATGTCGATTGTATTGTTAACAACGGGCATTATGGTTGCTTAGTGCTGCAAACATTACGCTACTTTTACATAAGACTTGTGCACATTACAGTCTCTTTTCTATCAGTTTCTCTTTAATATAGTTTATTTGTAGAAGGCTTTGGTCACATTCTTTGGCTGATTGACAATGCAGTACTTTCATCCCAAGTGAACATTCCTTTAGTGTTTTTGCTAGTGAAGAATGAATTCTGTCTACCAGACCAAAATGTAAACAGGTCTAATCCTCAGTTTCCGAATTACCTTTTTTGTGAGGCTAGCCATCAGCTGTTTTGGTGCTACTAGAAGGATAAATTCCTTGCTGTTTTTTCCAGCTGTTTACTGGTTCTTTTCAGAAGAATTCTTTTTCCTTAATCATACTATTATTATTACACTGCAGGTTTTTCAGATGAATTCTGCACACACAAGACAGAAAAATGTATAACTGACTTTCAAAACAGGTAGCAAACTGTCAAATCTCTCTTTTTTTTTTTGCTTGTTTGTTACGAATTAACTGAAAGAATGTGGCTAAAAGACTGTTCTACTAAAGCACTTTAATATCTATCATTGCTGATTATTGTTGAAAGGTAAGTACGAAGAGAATGGAATGGTTTTACATGAATGCAAATGAGCCCACAGTTTGTATGCTCTCTCTCCTCCTTCCATCCCTATGTGTTTGATTCCGTTGTGGGGGACGGGGCTCAGTGGTAGAGCATCTGCTTGGCATGCAGAAGGTCCCAGGTTCAATCCCTGACATCTCCAGTTAAAAGAGTCAGGTGGGAGTTGATGTGAAAGACCCCTGCCTGAGACCCTGGAGGGCCGCTGCCAGTCTGAGTAGACAATACAGACTTGGATGGACCAAAGGTCTGATTCAGTATAATGCAGTGTCATGTGTGTTCATGTGTGTGTGTGTGGAAGTGGATTGGTGTTCCATTCTGTAATTGGCGTAGGCACTGGGAGGATGAAAGAGCAGAAAAGAAGTGAAGGGGAGGAGGGCAAACATGAACTTGGAGCTGAGCTTGCTGTAAAAGAGAGAAGGTCTGACTCAGGAAAAGACAGCTTGGCACCTGGAGGGGGTGAGCTGCCATTTCTCACTGTCCTGAGGCTCTTCGACATCTTGAAAACAGTGTGGAACACTGGATGGCTGAAATATGATAGCCCAGGCTTCATGCACATATGTAATTTTGTTTGTGTGCTTCCAAACCCATTAAAATGGATCTCTAAATGGCTGTAAAACTCTGGTATACTAGCAGATGTCTTATACTGACTGAGTCAGGCCAGGTGTCTTATCAGGGTCAGCATAGTTTACTCTAACTGGAAGTGGCTCTCTGGGATCTCAGGTGGAAGTAGTTTATATCACCTGCTATCTGCTCCTTTTAACTGGGCATGCCAGGGTATGAACGTAGGACCTTCTGTTTGCAAAGTAGGTATTATACCACTAAGCCACAGCCCCACCCCAAATGGTAGCTTTAGAGGCAGGAGACCTCTGAATGTTAATTACTATAGACAACCAACAGTAGACAATCAGTAGACAAACAGTAGTTGTGCTTGCAAGAAGGTGGAAACAAACAAGCATGGCAGATATAGACAAATGGAAAGATAAGATGTTAGAATATGCAAAAATGACTTTTATTATGAATAAAACAGGATGAAACTATGGACCAGTTTAATGAAAAATGGCAACCATTTTATAGATATATGTCAGCAGTGAGTTAAAAAATAATAATAATAAGTAGCTATTACGACTATAAGCTTGTTATAGAATATTTTTAATTACTGAATTCGGTATTCAGTTATAATTAAAAGTGATTACTTATATTTTTAAAGGTTAGTGCAGCACTAAAAACAGTATGTTTAATAACTTTCTGAATGTATAATCAATTTATATATCCATTATTGTGTCAACCAAAGGCTTTGTTTGAGTAATAATTGATTGTAGACGGGACCCCCTCTCCCTTTTTTACCTTTTGTATCCCATACCTGGAAAATAATAAAAACTTTATTAAAAAAAAACCAGTAGACAATCAAACATGAATCTTGTTTTCCTGCCCTGCTTGTAGGCTTCTCAGAAACTTCTGCTGGTGATGGTTGAAAACAGGATGCTGGGCTAATTAGATGTGATCCATCAAGTCTCATCTTAGGTTCTTATCCCATGTCCCTTCTCCCACCCACAGCAGTATTTTGCCTTTCCATCTGTTTTCGCCACTAGGGGCTTCATCAGCGTATTTTCGGCACAATAGGCTCCTTGAAGCCCCGTAGGGCTTATTTTTTTTGCTTTGCCTCCCTGGGCTGATAAGATTCGCAAGTCAAGATTCGCAAGCACACATCTTGACTTGCGAATCTTATCAGCCCAAAACACGAACAACAACCTGGGAAGCGCTCCAACTTTCCCGTCTGGCTGTAGAGACTTCTTTTGAAGCTTTATTTCAGTGTATATGGCCTTCGTGGCTGGTATTAGTAAATCAGAACTTTTGTCATCTAGCGCTGCTTTGCACACACACATTGTCATTGTTCGTAGAAATCATATTGAGTGTGATTGTTATTTGTTTGTATTGTCATCATTGCACTGTCACCTTTGGTGAATGGACACATTATTCACTATGTCTTTTGTATAGTTGATTTTGTAATATAGAATTTGCAATCATCTTTGAGCCTTGTGCTAGTGTTTCTCATTACCTTATGAGTATAGCATAGGTGTTAATTTCTCTCCACTACCTGGAGACTGGCAACCCTAGTTCTCAGGGTCCATTTTCTTGTAACAAACAAGTACCAGGACTGCAATTTTGGTGTTGCAGGGCAAGTGTAGACAAGAGTACAGGCCAGTTGTTACATCACAGATGCTTGTGAGTGAGAACCCCTCAACCGTACAGTGGTGTCTTTATTCCACAACATGGTTGAGACACTGTCCAATATGTAGGCCAGTGACTGACGTGTTGAAGCTATCTTATTACTAGATCTGACACTTAAGAGGAAGTTCTCCTCTCCAGATTCACTCCCTTCCTTGTGCACCTGGCCAGTTGTGCAATGCTGACCAATGAACAGCTGCTAACAATGAGGAAATTGTGTGTTGTAAAAAAAAAAAGAGTAGCTCAGGATCCATTGGCTACTCTCTCGGGAGACTTTTGAAGCAGGAGGGACTTCTTCCTTGCCAGGATGGGATTTTTTCCCAGTTGAAATTATTGACTCTGTATTAAATTAGTCACTTTTATCTCCTCCTTTTTATAGCTTTGTGGGGCTGTTTTCTTTAAAGGATCCTTCTCCCCCTCCCATGAATACATCTGGGAGTATTAGATGTTTTATAACATAAAAATAGATGGGAATTTGAGGGACTATTTATAGTGTGATGGGTAATTTTTCTAAGTTTCTACATTTAAGTGTAATGTATAATGTATGTGAACTTGAAAACCTTGCTCATGTGTATGGGTTTTCTAAGAAGCATGGTTATAGACATCACGGAGGATGTATATTTGAGAGGCGCTCATTTACTAAATGCCCTTCTTGCAAACATCTTGTAGTACTTTACCAAAAAAAAGTGAAAAATTAAACCAAACAGGATATGAAAATGCAATGCCAAAGGAATGAGTCCTTAGGCATGATTGAAATTTAGCTAATAGTATAAAGAGCCTAATCCGCAAAGGGAACTAAGTTCCTGGGTTAGAGGCAAATAAGCAGAAACTGTTAAGCCCTAATGACTGCAATCCGCAGACCGCTTAGAAATCAAGGTGTCATGAAGTATTCCTATAGAATTCATTGGAAATTCAGCAGTAAAAAGGTTTCTTGTTTGTAGACTGTGTTGTTAGAATCTCAAAAACCACCTGTTAAACTCCATAAACTTAGACATTTATGACTAGGGAACACAGTCAAAAAAGTTAGTTTCTGCATATTTGGAGGAATCCAAAGATAGGCGTAAACATGTTAATTAAAAATAAAAGAGAAGACCCCCCCCCCAAAAAAAAAGTCTGATAAGGACTGAGCATGCTCATTGTCCTTGGAAGGAGAATCCAGGGGGAATGGGAAAATTTGCCTGCTCAAGCCCTTGAGACCCTGGTGATTTCTCTCAGGCTCCCAACATATCTAATACTTGGAAACTAGCATTTTTTTTTCAAATGCATTTGATTTCTGACTCTTCTCTTTAACTTTAAGCAATGGAATAATTCAAATATTCTATGTTTCTCCTCCCTTTGTTTCTGGCATCTCACCTGTACTCTCATACTTAGAATTCAATATCCTTGAAAAAGTCACCATATTGGATTTAAGTTCCTGTCCTTTTTCCTGAGCAAAAATAAAAAGATGGTTGAATTGTAGTTGTGGCACTGTAATCCCATTTATAGTACCCATAATTTATAACACAGGGCACTAAAACATAATCACTGTAAATGAAAGAAAATTCCTGCCTTTAATCCATTTTTCCTACATACTGGGCTGTAGTTTCTGGTCATTTCATGACCTCTGCAAAGAGTAGTATGCTACCTGGAAATTAATTTAATACAATTTCTTCCTGTTAGTATGGAGTGACAAATTATTGCTATATTTCCACATATATTACTATTTGTAAAAGGGAATAGGTATTCCAAATTATTGGATCCTGCCAGTTTTTTTCTCTCAATCTCATCCAATTACACTCCATATTACAACACCAATCTCATTCGGCTTTTGATATGCAGGTTCCATGATTCTTAGCATAGCCTTTTAAGGGGGCTCAAAGAGGAGTCCTCCAGAATATAGCCTTTAACCGGTCTTTCTTCACCTTCATGATTTAACCAAATTCTTAATTCTTCATCATTTATCTATATAAGATGTCAACTGCAGATATTCAAATCAAGGTAGATTTTGATTGTCTGCCTGTACTTTCATGTTGCCTTGAGAAAAATGACATCTCCTTGAAAAAGATCTTTATATCAACATAATGAAGAGGTTCTTAGTAATTTAAAGAACCCTAATGAGTTTTGTGGGTTGAAATGTGTATTATTTATGACTATGGGTAGCAGTGAATTAACTAGATTAATGGGTTTGGATTCAGACTTTCTGTTCATGAAGCCTTCCTCTGGCGCAAGAATCTGCCTCTAGTGGAACGTGCCTTTTCCACCAGAAGAAGGCTCCTTGCACTGGAAGAAGCCCTAATAATTAAGGGAACAGAAACTTTGGCTCCAGCCTGTTCCATATGTTACAGTCATATCTTACTTTTTTTTCCATTATGGAACACAAAGCTCCATATGAAAGGTTCCCAGAAAATGTCCCTTCCAGGAAAATCCCGACCTTCAGAACAGCTTCAACACAGCTGCCATATATGATATAATTTGCTCTCCAGCCTACCTGGGACCCTACTTTCTCCATGCCTTTAGCAGACAATCTATCACCCAACTTTTGTCAAATTCTTCCTTCAGATACTTTGGCTCAGACCACATCGAGGCTTGCAATTAACCTCCCCTATTGCTTGCTTGGTTTCCAGCCGGGACTTTTAGGTTGTGGTCTTCCTTGGAAGTAAGCCCCACTGAATTACATGAGACTTCCTTCCTAGTAGGTCTGTTTAGCATTGCTCCCATACTTCATCAAGACATTCTGTTGCCCCTTATAAAACATTTGCACAGTAGTACAGTCTTCTGTTTGGTTTTCTTAAATTTTAGGAATCTCACTTTTTAATCACACACCTTATTTATGTTTAGGTTGCTTCTTTCTGTTCCACATAAATCAGAACAGTAGTCCTTCTTGCTTCAAATCATTTTCTTATTTATAATTGGTAGTAGTTGCTATAGTAAGTTAAACTTAAGTAATGCCATATTCATTTTTAAGACTAGAATGTACTTATTGTTTTTGTTTAAAGACCAGTGCGAGTTACAAAAAGAATAGATAATAAAATACAGAGTACAAAGGTACAACATAAATAGCATAAAAAGTAACAGTATTACAACAATAGACAGTCCTATTGTTAGGCAGCCATCTTATTAATAGACAGCCATCAAATTATTATGTTAGAATCTGGTTTTAAATTCTGAATGTGTTGTTTTATATTGTGTATGTTGGAAGCCACCCCGATCCCTGCTTTATGAGGAAAGGAGCGGGGTAATAAGTTGAATAAAATAAATAAATAAAAATACACCAAGCAGACATGCACCCTTTTAAGCTCATTGATTTCAGTGGGCTTGGAAGGGTGTCACTTTGTATTTGACTGCACTGCAAATAAACTTAACATACAATTTAAAAACAGACACAAAGACCCATCAAATCAGTACATTGCCACATAGCCCGATTTGTGCTACTTTCTCCCCTCCTGTAGTTAGGGTTGCCAACTTTCAGGTACTAGCTGGTAATCTCCTGCTAATTCAACTGATTTCCAGCTGATAGAGATCAGTTCCCCTGGATAAAATTGCCACTTTGGCAATTGGGCTGTATGGCAATGAAGTCCCTCCCCAACCCCACCCTCCCCCAGCTCCAACCCAAAAACCTCCTACCGGTGGGGAAGAGGTACCTGGCAACCCTACCTGTGGTAGCCAACAGAGCCCTGATGAAGCCCTGTTCCTATGAATCCACTCTCCCCCTGGAGCAGGATTTCAGGGGGCATTTCACTCTGCCTTGGTGGAAGGGAGCCACGATGCTTTGAGGGCAGAAGCCCTTGCATCTGTGGAAATACTTCACTGGATCCAAGCCAGCATCACCATGAAATAATATATTACTTAAACTTTTAAATGTTACAAATGTATCTGTTTTATCTGTTTGTGTTTTTTGTTCCCTCTTTTATACCAATGTTTACAAATTGTATTTTCATTCATGTTTATACCTGCTACTGTCTCAGATTCCCCTATGATCTTATCAAATCTGTAATATTCAAAACTACAATATACCTACTCAGTTTCGGTGTCTAAATAACATAATCTTTTCAAAATGTGGGCAGATCTGCAGATACCTAAATCTGCAGATTGGGCTCACGCTGAGAGAAAGGAGATTTTTCTCCAAACTTCAGCACCCCTCCCCCAAGGTTTGTAGAAAAATCTGAAACTTTAAAAAATATATATACTGGGGGTTAACCCCCTCCCCCAAACAGTAAAGTGTAGATGACTGGAGAAGGCAATGGCGAACCACCCCGTAAACATAGTCTGCCTAGTAAACGTTGGGATATGACATCACCTCATGGGTCAGTAATGACCTGGTGCTTGCACAGGGGACTACCTTTACCTTTTTAAAATAAATATTCTGAATAAATAACTTTGTACAGATTGTGGCCAATCCTTCTTGTGAATGGCTGTGGCATTGGGGCCAAATTTCTCTCTGCAAGCAGAGTACATTTTATGTAAGTAGAACTCCTAAACTTTTTGTATATTAAAATGTAGCCAGGAATACTTCGTGCCTAAAGGGAATCACTTGACTGCTTTCTTTCACAACAAGTAGCACTATTTTCTTTACCCCCTTTGATGTAAAGTAATAAATTCATATCAGCTAGGAAAACTTACATACCTTTAAAAGAAACTTAGTGTTATTTTAGGCTAGGCAAACTAACTGGTGGACCTATGTCTGTATTATAACAGCTGTACTTCACTCGTTTTCAAAGGTTTTGGAGTTTAATGAGTTTAGATGAACTAACAGAATGCAAAAAATAAGTTCATCTGATGACAATCAGTTGGTAATGCATCAGTTAGAACATCAGTTACAATTTCTTCAGTGCTGCGGGTGGTCGTATTTACATACCTATAAGGCTTGGCTTAAACCCCCCCCCCCAAAAAAAATCATATTTTAAAAATTAAGCTTGAATTAAAGTTAAGCTCCCTAGCTTGGAGAGAAACTTCCAAAGAAACTGAAAGTGTGAATGAATGAAAGCCAGGCAGACACAGAACTCTCCACATCAGTTTCTTGCAAAGATAATTTCTTTCCATTCAAGGCTTAAAAAGAATCAATCATCTGTGATTTTTTTTAAAAATAGTAACAGTTAACTCAATCATTGTCAAAACTCCCAGGTAGTCTGAAGGTTAAAGTGACAAGCTTGCTTTTTTCTTCCACTGCGGTGCATCCTGAAAGCTGGTGTGCATCTAATATGGTCTAACCCAGTTCCTGCACACCCATCTTAAGGCTGTTACAAACTGGGGACTGGGGCAGTTCCATCAGCTCCCTGCAACATCTCTTTGTCCCTCCCCCATCCCATTTTCTACTGAAATCTAGCCAGAAGAAGAGTTCAGGGGAATTCAAAATTTTAATTGTATTTTTGGTCCTGATAAAAGGTATTAACACTACACTAAAAGGTATAAACACTACTGCTTGTGGACTTTCCCCCCTAATAAACCATCATGGCTACCTGTAACGTACAGAAATTGCACTCCAGCTCCCACGTAAATTACATATATATAAAAGAAACCTCAAGTTAGAAACAAGGATCAACAATCTTTCCCTGTTTTTCCAGAGACTCCTTGTTTTCTGGAATCCTACAAGCATTTAAAGATCTATACCATTTCATAGATGGGTCACGAAAAGATATTTTAAACTTGCAGAACTCCTAGGTTCATTGCGGTCTGAATGCTGCAAAAGTCTTGTTGCGCTAGTTATTAATATAATAATACAGGTAATGAGGGTTAAATAAGAGGAAGAACTTTCCAGTGTTGAAGCAATTCAGCACTGAAATTGACTACCTGGAGAATTTTGTAGTCTATTCCCCTTCCTGCAGTTTGTTAAAGAAACGTTTGGACAGGCATCTGTCATGGATGCATTCAGTATAGAATGTCCCATGTCAAGGCAGACAATTGAAGTCCATGGCCATTGTGTTCCTTCCAACTCAGTGATCTTTTATGTTTTTTTAGTAATTGGTCCACAAAATTTTTACTCCTTCCTTTTCTCCATTTCTCCTCTCAGAAAAGTGTAATTTTTTTCCTTCTCTCCTCTTCTTTGAACAATTTGACTGTGGCAATTCTCGTGAGAGGAAGCAGAGTACATTCATGTTACAAATAGATTTTTTTTTTTACACTGGAAAACTCAGAATCCCTGTGGAGGGGTTTCAGCTGTGTTCCCTTCCTAAGAGTTTGATATGTATCTGGTCATCGTCACTTCTGTTATTTTGCAAAGAAAATAAGGGAATGGTCAAAAAAAGTTCCTGTGTGACCTCTTTATGAAAGCTTCCAGGGCTAGCAACAAGTTTGGCAGATTAAAGAACAATCCTCTGTTTTCAAAATAACAGATCTTTGAAAAGCTATATAGCGTTGATTTTAGTTTTCAAAATAATGGATCTTTGAAAAGCTATATAGCGTTGATTTTAGTTTATATCCTTTGTGGTATCAACATGGGCGAGCTCATTCCAGGAAAAACAAAAGGTACCTCAAAGGCTAACAGATTTCCAGTGTGATCCTATGTAGGGGTACTACAGTCTAACCTATGGTTTCCACATATTGCTTTCAGGGAATTTAGACTGGAGTGACTCTTTACAGGATTGCACTGTTATTGTGCAATGAACTATTGTGGAGGATCTAAAATACTGAGCTGTCTTTTATGTGGATAAATTATCAAAACTGCTGGACTTGTAATTTAGGCAACAAATCAATTTTTATCAAATTGGATGGAAGTTCCCCCCCCCCCCCAGTAATAGTTCCAAGTATCTAGGAGATTACACCGATGACAGTCTTAAATTCTGGATGTTGTCTGTGAAAACAACAACCTTAAATTCTGTGTGCTTTTCTACACAGGTAATAAGGCTGTACTGTAACAAAATGGTTGAGAATGATACTTGGATAAAGGGTTAGGGGCTGTGGTCCATACTATGGTATATACTGTGTATCGTTTATACTGCCTGTTGCCTTAAGTGTGATCCTCCTATGTAATTTTTGCATTGGTTAATGGACCATGGTAATACATATGGTTTGCTTCAGTTCTTTTTCAGTCTGCTGCTTGCTTTCAGATCTTGCTTTCAGATTTCTACGATTCAAATCCTATTGCATTATTTACTGGATGTCCCAACCTGTTGATTGTATTGACTTGCTCTACCTTGAGTCCCAGTGAGAAAGGCAGGCTATAAATAATGTAAATTAAAAAATGTAGTAGTTTTTGCTTTCTGAAGAGTGATGAAAATGGACAGGGGGACCCAACAGAGTTGAATAAAATATATTATGAGAAGTCAGACATAGATTCTTGCTTATATGTTCCCAGTTGAGACACTTACAGCCCATTCATGAGCTGGTGGCATACAGGGACGGCAGGGAAGAGGTGCAGCGGCACCTCTTCCTAAGCCGATTCCCGTATGCCGTAAAACAAAACAAAAAAAACCATTTCGCGGCTTTTTTGTTTTGTTTTACCGGAGCCTTTTGCCCCATAGGAAACAGCAACTGGCGTAACTGGCCAAACTGGGATAGGGAGCCGCCTAAGTGGCGGCTCCTCCCTCCGCCCCGCCCCAGAATGCCCCCCTGTGCCGGCGCAGCCTCTCTATGCCATGGCCTGCGCCACAGAGAGGCCGCGCCGGCGGAGAGGGGAGGCGTGGTCCTGTGGCAGGACTGGCCTCGCCGGCAGTGTAAGTGCGTGTAACTGCGCAATTACACGCACTTACACTGGCGGCGAGGTCACGCCTCCTCCTAAGAGGTTTCGCGTCGAAACCTCAGGAATGTGCTGTTAGAGTTCTGTTTTTAGTGCTCCCAGCATTTTTTAAAATTTAATTATCTGGCACATAGGGTATGTTTGCCCCAACAGTAAATCAGGAAAAGCCCTCTTCCCCTCCCTTTGTGGCCCCAGTCAGAATAGGGCCCTTATATCCCTGAAAATTTAATTTTAAATAATGCTATGGAGCTCTGATCATGGAATTCCCAGTGTTTCATCTGGTGTGGCCTCTAGTGAGAAGCTGTTGGATGTTTAATAATCTTATGATATTGTTAGAACACTCTACCTTCACATTACCTAAATAATAACCCTTGTCTGGTTATAACGTTGTCACTACCACCATAACCAGCTGTCGTTGAGCGAATCTTGATGATCTTGACTAGAAACAAGTAACAGGACACACCTGCTCAGGAAGCAGCTAGATCGGACAAATGATTAAGCCACAGATAAGAAGTAGGATGAGTATATCGGAGAAAGTAAACTAAGGAAGAGACTTGCCTTTGCTTTCTAAGATGACCTGGGTAAATGTATGGTCTGTGCAACTTCAGGTATTGACTCCTATCCATGGCATTAACAACTAAATCTACACTATTACTTAATGAAATTCAAATTCATGGCTGAATTTTAAGTCTCGGATGTATGACTTTTCAAAATTTAAATCTGACTGATTGATTCTTGGAACGGCATGTTATTGCTGTTTCCTCCCTTTCTTCTGTTTTGCTAAGGCCAGTATCTCTCATCCATATTGCTGAGCCAAAACAGATGTGGACAACGTGAGCCAAGTTACAGGTAAGCCAGGGTAGCCGCGCTTATTTTCTGCAATCCTATTACCATTGCTCGTAAACTTTACGAGGATGTTTGGGAGAGTGCAGACAAGATTGTGAGATGACTGTGGAAGGCATGATGGAGTAGATAAGACGGAACAACAAAATGGTAAAAGCTCTAGGATACCCTGCCAGAGTTCTCGTAAACCTTAGGAATCTGATCAGCGTTTGGACAGGATGCCCTTCCTGATTATGTCCCATGCTTCTAATAATCACAGGCTATTAAAGATTTTTAAAAAATTCTGCAAAAGCGCTTGCCTTGCTGAACTTTTTAAGCTGTGTGGTCTGATGGCATTAATATTATACTGCTTCTGCCTGTTTGGATTTATGGCCACCTTCAGTCAGCTGGAACAGGTGCTTTTTTTTTTTTTTTACGTTCCTTTTGTAATCAAGCATTTTTGCTGTCTTTTTAACAGATCGTTCGGAGTATTTGAGGAACTGCCAGTTAGGTCTTAAAAGAAGCAGGGTTAATTCCCCCCTCCCTTCCGCTCCCCTAGGAGCAGCCACACTCTTGTCGCCTAACTGGGGATGAAATAATAATAAATCCTTCTGTCCCTTTGACCGCCTTCCTTTCCAAAGCTGGCATGACTGAGATCTGGAAGGCAACCAAAACCTCACTGTAAGCTAGAATCCCACAACAAAGGGAACACAGAGCATTGGAGGACAGAAGGTCAGTGCAGTGACCCAGATTAGTTTGTTGAGCTAGTGCAACAGTTCCGGCCAGGTTTACTTACTATGGAGCATCAGTTTGCGGTGTGGATATCAGTGGCAGAACTCCCTCTACTGGAAAGAGCAATGCATACGGCTTCCTTCTAGCAGATGGTAGCCTGATTTATTCACATTTATCGTACATCCAACGGCTCTTAGGGATGTGTACTAATGGCGAGGACAGGCAGGCCCTGACTATGACAGTTTTCAGCATCTGTCCCTCACCTGTCCGCTAAAACGTCAATATGACTGCAGCTGTAGAGCAGAGTTAGTGGTGAAAGAAGAATGGAATAAGGGTCATCCTCTTATCAGGTTCTCTAAAATCATATTGATAAGAAGCCTTCTGAGAATGTTGGGACTGGGGAGTGAAGAGTTTTGCCCAAAATCAATTTGACAACTCCTAACATGGGATTTACGAGAAACCTTCTGGAATTTGGCAATAAGGCTTAACCGTTCAGTTCTTTTTTTTAAAAAAAAAAACTAATGTAGACATATCTTCGAGCAAAGAGCTATTCTCTGATCCAGCAGCTCATGTTTGGCAAGATTAATTTAGAGGAGATTCAGATAGGAAGGCTAATCTCCCCCGAGGAGAAATTTAATGTATGAGTACACACATTAACTGTTGCCCTCAGACGTTCTGAGAGGACTGTATCACATGAGCACCTGCTTTTTTATTTATTTATGGCCCACCTTTCTCACCGAGACTCAAGGTGGATTACACAGTCAACAGGATGGGAATACAGTCAACAGGACAGGAAATCCAATAAACAATGCAATAGGATTTGGATTGCAGAAATCTGAAACAGGCCTGAAACAAAGCATAAACATGAACACAATACATTAAATGATGCAGGAAATACATAGTAGGATCATACTTAAAGCAAAAGGCAGTACGAACGATACACAGTCCCTATTCCTTTACCAAAGCATTTTCCGAACCATTTTGTTACAGTACAGCCCCATTTCTTTGGCGCTTGTCACTGCCATTTCATGGACTGTGTGTATATACATATATATGCTTATACACATTCATACATACATACATACACATGTACCAAGTTTTAATTAGCGTAAAGAGGAGCTAGCTTCTCTCCATATGCTTGCCTTTCATCTGCCAATAACAGTGTTTAAGGAAACATCACATCAAATGTCAATATATTTTTGCTTTCCAGGCCTTCATCTCCCTAGATTTGTTTTTAAATAATGAGAACCAGTGTGGTATGGTAGTTACAGATTTTCCCCACTGTTTTGCTATGACTTTGAGTTAATGTAATAAAATGGAGGGGTAGTTAGTGTTGGACTAGGACCAAGGAGTTCTGAGTTCAAATCCCATCACAGCCTAGAGTTTTACTTATGTATGCCTAGATAGAAAATTATGTGTTTGGTGTGAGAAGTGAAGATTCCCCCCCCCCCCGCTAAATAACAGGAAAGAAATATCAAAAATTGCTTGTTTCCTTTTAACTGCAGAAGACAAAGTTCACAACTTGTCCATCTTCCCAGGAGTTTGTGGCAAAGGTGGAGGGTTTGGGGAGGGGGGTGGCTTCAGGTGAAACACAGATGGGTTTTATTCATGTCCTCTAGCTGAAAGTGGATGAAGATGCTTTACTGCCATAGTGTCCTGCTTCACTTTGGCACCCGCTTCCTACCCAGCGTGAGGACCAGCGTGGTGCAGTGGTTAAGAGCGGTGGTTTGGAGCAGCGTACTGTGATCTGGAGAACCGGGTTTGATTCCCCACTCCTCCACATGAGCGGCAGACTCTAATCTGGTGAACCGGGTTGGTTTCCCCACTCCTACACACAAAGCCAGCTGGGTGACCTTGGACTAGTCACAGCTCTCTCAGCCCCACCTACCTCACAGGGTGTCTGTTGTGGGGAGGGAAGAGAAGGTGATTGTAAGCCAGTTTGATTCTTCCTTAAGTGGTAGAGAAATTCAGCATATAAAAACCAACTCTTCTTCTTCTTCTACCCTCAGTGTCTCTCTGCTTGTAGTCTTCATTATTGCCACACCCTGTGTGCCAACTAGGGTCCTCAGGCTGCCATTTGCTGGCTGTTCCCCTGCCGTTATTTCTCAGTAACAGCCTTATAGAGTCCCTGCGGGAGGGGGGGCTGCCTGTAGTGATGTTTAGCGGGTACTTCATGGCCATTTATTTGCTAAGCCTTTTACAGCCCATTCCTGAGCTGGCGGCGTACGGGGACGGCGGGGAAGAGGTGCAGCGGCGCCTCTTGCTAAGCCGATTCCTGCACGCCATGAAACAAAACAAAAAGCTGTTTCGCGTCTTTTTTTGTTTTACCGGGGCCTTTCGCCCCATCGGAAACAGCGAGGCGTAACCGGCCAAACCGGGATAGGGAGCCGCCTAACCGGCAGCTCCTCCCCCCGGCCCACCCCCAGAACGCCCCCCTGTGCCGGTGCGCCATATTGCCATAGTGTGCCGGTGCACTGTGTCGGTGCGCCGTATTGCCATCTCTGCCGTAGCCTGCGCCACAGAGAGGCCGTGCCGGCGGAGTGGGGAGGCGCGGTGCCGCGGTGCTCGGCCGCTGGCGGGACTGGCCTAGCCGCAAGCGTAAGTGCATGTAATTGCGCGATTACACGCGCTTACGCTGGCGGCGAGGTCACCCCGCCTCCTGAGAGGTTTCGCGTCGAACCCTCAGGAATGCGCTGTTATTGAGGTACAGGCTGCATCCATTTTGTTAGGGAGATAGGAGTTATTTGTGGTTTTGTTGTACTTTGTGTATTTTAAATTTTGATTTGCAAGCCACCTTGAGCCACCAAGAAATGGCTGAATATAAAATTTTAATGAACAAATCAATCATTACCATTAGGGCAGCTACGTTGGAGGACAATGGCGTGTGTGTGTTGGCAATGGCAGCCCAAGCAGAGGTTGAAGTGCAGAGGTTGTCGTCGCAGCGGCAGCCCAGGAACAGAGCAGCAAACGTGAAAACTCAGATCTCCCCGATACAAATCCAGATTTCCAGAGCCCAAATCACAGAGACCTCAAGTAGATAATGCATTTCTTAAACCTCTGGTTCTTGTTTTAGGCTTCAGCTGTTGCTTTAATGGCAGCTAGCTCTCGGAGGCTCTCTGTCAATGTCTCCCCTGGGATGACTGCGGGGATTTGAAAAGCTTCAAGGTAGTTTTGGCAATCAGACACACACCCTTCACAAAGGCTGCGGAGGGAATAGACCAGTGCAGTGATTATTACCTTTTTTTAAAAAAAAAATCTACTTACTGCCATCAGTAATGTGTGGTAGCCATATGTACATACCTTCAGAAATGTAAAATAGCCACAAAACAATCAAAAGCAGCTGAAAGCAGAACAATAAAGGATGTTGTTTGGGGGGGGTTGAGGGGGAATGCCCTTATTTTCCTTTCTGCTGTGCTCAGCTTGGGGCTTTCTGTTGAATAGGCAGGCAAGGGATCCTACCCCCAGCATGTTTGTTTTTTCTAAAAAAATGAGTAAAACCATGGAGTGGGAGAGAAGGTTGAATGAAGGAGAGACAGTTGCAGGAAAGAATCGGGAGAAGAGAGTGTTAAAGGGGAAAGTGACATTTTAATGGCTGTCTCCCACTGTGTCTGGCTGAAATTTCAATAGCGGATTAGATCCTTTCCAAGCATTTCTCCAACAGTAGCTAGGTAGCAGTGTTGGCTACCGGGCTGCTAAGTAAGTGTTGCTGCTGTTGAGAAAGCTGCCAAGCATCAGCATTTTGGCAAAGAGGAAATCCTGGACGTGGGGAGAGGATGGGGAGGAAGTGCTGTCAGTAAAATTTGTTTACAGAAATCATATTGGCCCTAATGACATATAGCTGTAGTTATAGGACATCAGCGCAGCATCGGAAGGCTGTGGTCGCCCCAGAGCCTCTGTTGCACCAGCGCCTGTTTTATGGATGAGAGAAGCCTTCGCAACTTGTTCCAAAACTTCTGGAAAAGTTTAAAGAATAGCCCAGTCGTCCTCTTGAGTTCTCAGACTGTGGGTCAGGAGAGCTCTGCTGGGGTCATGAGACGCTGTGCAGAGCAACCCTGAGTGCCGAGGCTTTGAAAGTGATCCACTGCTGGAAGGCGAGCAGTCGGCGGTCACACTCTCCCCTGCCTCACTTGAGACAATAATTCTGTAAATATCAGCTGGAGGTAGGAACTACTCAATTTCTGTCATTCAGGTAAGGGAAAAAACACCTTGACATTTCAGGGAGCAGGGTTCAGCCTAGGTTTCTTCCTCGTGTGCTGGTTTTTTGGGATGCCTTTTTTTTTTCATGGCAGAGTATTCAAACATGCAACCCTCACGCATACACCTGCAGCCTGAAGTCACACCTGTAGTCCAGAAAAGACTGTTCTGCTTGATTCTGTGGATTTGATAGAATGGCCTTAGGAAGTGTGAGGTTTATCTCCAATACATTCAGGATGATTCAGCAGTACAGTACAATACAAATTGATTTTTGCACAAGCCACACTGACCCTGATGTGGAGTTCCAGTTAATCCCCTCCTTGCTGTGATGGTTCTCTGCTTGGCAAGTGATAGTTTAAATAGTTAAAATCAATCATAAAAATCAGTTCTATATAAATGCTGCGTTCATTTAAGTAGTCCTTAGAAATGTTAATGGCTGCTGTTAGGATCAACATTGTTTTTGTGGATGCGCATTTTTGCAAAAACCTGACACAAGTTTATTTCATAGGCATTTGAGCTGCCCAATGCTGAACTGAACATACCCGTTAATTGTCTCACATCTGTCCAACACAGCCAAACAGGGTATGTTCGCTTGTCGAATATGCTCACCAAAAAATGTGTGGAATCTCTGCTTGTTGCCATAAGACACTGAACAGCCTTCGTGATTATACAGCATGTACATTTTAAAGCTGTTCACTTTATCCTTTGGCAGGAAAATAAAATATCTGTGGATAAAACAACTACTTTGATTCCAGTAGATCTGTTAATTTCACATTCTCCCCCTGCAATAAATAAACCCCATTAAGCAAAGTGTTAAAATACTATTGATTAGCCTAGGAAATGCAGGCATTTCCCCAGAGCACAAACAACCCTGGAGCCAATATAGATTACTCCAAACTGACATCAATTTAAATAATGACAATTTCCCCAAGTATTTTCATTTTGATATATGCTGAGTAATATGAGCAGTTTAACCTTTTTTTGAGACTGCAGGTTTTTCTAAAACTCTTGCTGTTACACACGTTGTTTTGAATTCCTTGGATCACAAGTTGAATTTTATAGGCTTTATGTATTGTATTTGAACATAAGTCTGTTGAATACCCATACATTTTGATGCAAAATACTTTTCCTTAGAGAGTATATGAAATATAAAATAAGTTTATTTTATACCAGAAATCTGAAAACAGTAATATAGTCTCTATTTTAGTGTGATTAATGTTAATTTTTAGCAAATTCTGTTTGCTTTCAAGGGACTATTTATATGCCCACATTGTATTATAATGATAAGTAGTATTATATTGGGGAATGTTATTCCAAGAATGTTGCTGTCTTCTATCTTTGACCCTGGGAAAGGATGAAAAGAGAAGTACAAAATCTACAGTATCCCATGATACCAAGCATACTGTACACATAAAGCTCCTTTGTGCAATGAAAAGCATCTGTAAAATTAAGTATTTCTCCAAACTAAAAAACCCCCATCACTGTACTCATATATTTCTCTCACAAATATCCAGATTGCTCTGTTGCAGCATTCAAGTAGATAACGAGCATTTTTGAAAGTAGTAATGCAGACACAGTCTAGAGCACTGGTTCCCAACCAGGGGTCCATGGACCCCCAGGGGTCTGCGAGAACTAAATTAAGGTCCGTGAAACAAAGTTATAAACCCATAATAAATTAATATTTTCAATTAAAAGTTCTCTATTATAAAAATATATTCAAATATTATTCTAAGTTTAATGTTTAACTAACAGTTATGATTAAAGTTTATTTTCAAATTCTCGGAATTTTTATTTTGAACCTTGGGGTCCCTGCACCGAACAAAAAAGTCCTAGTGGTCCCTGGTCAAAAAAAGGTTGGGAACCACTGGTCTAGAGCCAGTGGTTTCTTAGTTAATCATTGTTGTAGTTAAGACTACAGAAAAGGATTATTTAGTTAAAAAAGAATGAGAAGAGTAGGTTTTTATACTCCGCTTTTCTCTACCTTTAAGGAATATCAAAGCAGCTTACAATCACCTTCTCTTCCTCTCCCCACATCAAACATTTTATGAGGTAGGTGAGGCTGAGAGAGTTTGGCGAGAACTGTGACTAGCCCAAGTTCACCCAGCAGGCTTCATGTGTAGGAGTGGGGAAACCAACTCAGTTCACCAGATTAGAGTCTGCCACTCATGTGGAGGAGTGGAGAATCAAACCTGTTTCTCCAGATTAGAGTCCACTGCTCTTAACCACTATACCACACTGGCTAAACATTAATGTTTAGAGGAGGGGCCATCTTTCTCCTAGTGGACTCCAGGAGGAGGAAGCAAAAGAAAATTTGGGAAGATGGCTGCTGGGGTTCTTGAAATTAGTGTCTCTGGTATGATATTCAAAACAAGCACTTTGATTTGCCTCATAAGACGTTGCATTCAGTTCTTTGTGGGTGGGGAGGACCTGGAGGACATCTCTGAATTTTATTACAACACTAGTTAAGACAGGCAGGTCCCTGAGCAGCTTGGCTGGGAGAATGAAACACATGAAATACATGAAGCTGCCTTATACTGAATCAGACCCTCAGTCCATCAAAGTCAGTATTGTCTACTCAGACCGGCAGCGGCTCTCCAGGGTCTCAGGCAGAGGTCTTTCACATCACCGACCTGCCTAGTCCCTTTAACTCACTGGTTCCCAACTGGGGGTCCGTGGACCCCCAGGGGTCCGCAAGAACTAAATTAAGGTCCGGGAAACAAAGTTATAAACCCATAATAAATTAATATTTTCAATTAAAAGTTCTCTATTATAAAAATATATTCAAATATTATTCTAAGTTTAATGTTTAACGAACAGTTATGATTAAAGTTTATTTTCAAATTCTCGGAATTTTTATTTTGAACCTTGGGGTCCCTGCACCGAACAAAAAAGTCCTAGTGGTCCCTGCTCAAAAAAAGGTTGGGAATCACTGCTTTAACTGGAGATGCCGGGGATTGAACCTGGGATCTTCTGCATGCCAAGGAGATGCTCTACCACTGAGCCACAGCCCTTCCCCAAATCCATCCCTTTGGGTGAATCCATCCCTTTAGACTCCAACAAATCATCTGTCTGTCCAAGACTATAGAGCATAAACATGGGCAGTTTAAGAGATAGTAGAGATATGGGTTTTGTAAATTTTGGAAAATACTTTCCTGAATGTGTCTTCTACCTGATCGATTATTTCACACCTGTTTCTCAGTATTTTTTTTAAAAAATATGCTGCTACTTTGAACATGTGTGTGCCATCCGAGGTGGTTCGCCACTGCCTTCCTCTGCGTGGGCTGAGAGAGTTCTGAGAGAACTGTGACTGGCCCAAGGTCACCCAGCAGGCTTCATGTGGAGGAATGGGGAATCGAACCCTGTTCTCCAGATTAGAATGTGCTGCTCCTAGCCACTTTACCAAGCTGGCTCTGTACTACCTTGAATAGTTTGATGTAATTAGGCAGCTGCTAAGATTGTGGGAATGTTACAGCATTGAACCAAAGTATATTTGAGATCAAGGACAAGGGACCAGATTAGAAAGGATAAGCCTTTGGCAGATGACCCATAACTCTTCAAGATTTCACTTTGTGTAACAGTGCAAAAACTCTTGGCACTGTAAGGGCATTTTCTGTAACATATGATAACATTAAGCAGAGGTACCTCCCCCCACAAAAACCAACAAGAAACAATTTCATCCTTTCCTCTTCTTCTCTTATATATTGCTGCGGCATCCTCTTCTCTTCTTTTAAACAAAAACATGATGGGTTCTTCTAGCAGATGCAGATCCTACTGTATGGTTGTGATGACGTAAGGAAGGCGGGTTTGCCTGAATGGGACACCCTGATTGAAGGCCAACCCGCCTTCCTTACATCATCCTTACAAGACTCCAGTATTTTAAAAAAAGTGGGGAGGGGGAGAAACTGTCAGTTTAGTTCTGACCAGAAAAAACGGGTGCACTGGAGCTGGGAACGCAAGGCCTGCAGATCAGCAACCATGGCCAGGGAAAGGTCAGCCCCTTTCTGTCCGGGCAGGTCATTCTCACCCAGATGAATAATGAGGATGTCTGGAGGGCCTGTGCGTGCAAAGGCGCACAATACAGTCAGTGGGGTAGAGCCCCAACGCATTCCTCTTTGTCCCATCCACACAATCCCCAGCTGGTCTTCCAGCCCCAAAGAGGCATCCCATCCTGTAGAAGGCACATAGCAGCCCATCCAGTGCATGATGCTAAGGGTGATGATCCAGACGGACTTCAGGTGACCTACAGGAACTAAAAGGAGAACGTGTAAGAGAATTAGCAGCCGGGCCCAGGCAACAAGGCAATAAGAAGGGGAGGAGCTAGGGTTGCCAGGTCCCTCTTTGTTGTTGGCGTGAGGTTTTTGGGGTGGAGCCTGAGGAGGGCAGGGTTTGAAGACGGGAGGGACTTCAATGCCATAGAGTCCAATTGCCAAAGCGGCCATTTTCTCCAGGTGACCTGATCTCTATCGGCTGGAGATCAGTTGTAATAGCAAGATCTCCAGCTAGTACCTAGAGGTTGGCTACCCTAGGAGGAGCAGACCACAATGAAGCCTGCATTTCCAGGTCCGCTCCGAAGCCCGCCCTGCACTGAAGCATTTCCAGGCAGCCAGTGACTGGCTGGCTGCCAAGCATGCTGCCGGGGCCTTACCTAGAAGGCCCCCAGAACTGCTGCAGCTGGGCAAACACCCACTGCCACAGCAGAGAACGTGGTGGCCTCTTTCCCCTTCGGCGCCTTGCCCTGTAGCCGCAACGCAATCACAGGTAAGTCTGTGGTCCCGATTTAGCATAAATGCTTGGATCCTGTGCCTTCTTTCCACTTGCACTGCTCATCTATTGAGGAGGGAGTCCTCTGCTGCAGAATGCATTCCTCTCACGCTCAAGAATTTTCAGCTCCTTGAAAGGCTTTAGTCTTGCAAGGCTGGAAGTACCTCGCGCCCAAGGAACATGCACCCCACAGCAGAGGGCTACTTCCACAGCAGACAAAGAAGTGCACAGGCGGAAAGAAGATATAGAATCTAAGCCAAAAGCATGCTTTTCTGGAGAAATAGGAGTGTTAAAGACGATACATTATTCTAAATATATTTATAGCTTCGATGAGGAATTCAGGCTGATTTTAAAAAGAGCAAACAACCATGTTGAGGGAAACATAATAAATTGCTAAAGAACAGTGACCACCATAAATTTTCTTAATGATATGCATAAAAAGGGTTTTGTCTAAACTGTTACTGGCTGGAAAGTATCTGTGAGCGTTGTCCATATTCCAAACAGCTGTTCAGCTCAACTGTGCTTCAATATCATTTTATTCACCATAGACTCCATCCTGTGAGGGGCTTGGCGTTGTAAATTTGAGATTTACAGAGAGGTTAAATGATGTATAAATTAAGCACATGCTTCTGTACTGTGCCAAATCAAGGTCAGGGCCTTTAAGACTATAGTCTTTTACAGCTGATAATTAACGTGAAGGAATGGGGTGTTTGGTGGGGGTGGGGGTTCGCCTAAGAAGTCTGTTTAAAATTTTAAAATGTGTAATAGAGTTCTTCTCTGAAAACGATGGACTAGATCATAATGTTCTATATATTTTATTTTGGGGGGACTCAGCATGTACTCAAATGTACATAAGTGCTGTCAGGTCGCAACCGACTTATGCTGACCCCAGCAAGGGGCTTTCAAGGCAAGTGAGAAGCGGAAGTTGTTTGCCACTGCCTTCCTCGGCAGAGTCTTCCTTGGTGGTCTCCCTTCTAAGTACCCACCCTGCTTAGCTTCTGAGATCTGATGAGATTGTTCTATTCTACGCTGCCTTCCCTCCCTATGGATTCATACAAAACTAATATTTTTGTCTTGTTGCTGCTATGGTAGATGTTTGGCAGAAATCCATATACTGTATTTTTCCGTGTATAAGACGATGGTTTCTTCTAAAAAAATTTGGTCCAAAATTGTGTGTGGGGGGGTTCGTCTTATACACAGAAGCCCGACCCGAAGACGTTGCCACTGGCCCCGCCCATCAGCTGTTGGGTGGGGTGGGCGGCGACCGGTTTGAACGCCGGATGCCGGCCGGCCAGGGCCACCAGCCTCTTGCTTGATCTCTTCCCCGCCCTTCAGCTAATGGGCGGGGAAGAGAGCGAGCCGTGAAAGAGGCCAGTCGCCCTGGCCTCCGGCATCCGGCATTCAAACTGGCCGCCGCCCACCCCGCCCAACAGTAGGGGTTGTCTTATACACAGAAAAATATGGTAAATGTGTCAGGTAGTTTGGTCAGGGCCTAGCACAGCGTTGGCATCCTGACAGTGCCATCATAAGCAGAGTTACACTATGATGAGCCTCAGTAGACTTAGGACACTTTCACACATGCCAGATAATGCACTTACAATCCACTTTCAATCTACTTTGCAACTGGATTTTACTGTGTGAAATGGGAAAATCCACTTGAAATTGCATTGAAAGTGGATTGAAAGTGCATTATTCAGTATGTGAGAAAGCACCCACATTACACTGCAAGATTAAAAAAATCAAGAAGTTACATGTTAGTTTTATTAGTTTCTTTTCCTCTTTTCTTTCTTTTTATAATATTACTTTTTATAACGTTACTTTCTTTTTATAATAGTCTTGAAAGGTTCTATTCTCTGCTTTACACTGTTGGTTTTGTTTGTTGGTATATTCATGTTGTATGGTTTTTATACATGCTTAGAACATTATTCATCCATACTATGTATGTGATTTATGAGTGTAAGGCTGATTTATTGTCATGTAAATAATGAATAATCCATACATTTTAGGGAGGGAATTTAATTTGAGGAAACTGGAAATGGAACAGAAAAAATGACTTGACTCCAGAGAGAATTGAAATTAAAGTGAGGAATTTTGTGGTCAAAATAAGCAGGAAGGAATTTTTTTAGAACATCTCCACTACTGTGAGAGAATCACTATCAGTCTGTCTAGGTACAAGGGAACATTAGCGGAGACAAATAGGATGGCACTGTCAGGCTTCAGCAAACGCACGGCGTTTCAGGCAATAGAACTCAAATCCAGACAGAGCATCGATTCAAGGATTTATTCCGAAAGTCAGTGATTTCAGTAAAGAGACGAGCAAGGCTGGAATACATGACTGGGGGAGTATGGATACATATATAGGGCTGATACAATAGGGTTACAGGAACAAAGAGACAATGTAGTCGTTTCCTGCCGGTAACGACTTAAGTAAAACTGAACAGAAACAATTGTGAGCAATCAGTGGAGGAGATGGCCGAGCTCTGGGCTTTGTGCGCGGGACCCGATATCAGATCGGAGATTTACACGAGCGGGTCCCAATACAATTGTAAATCCCTGGCCGAAGCTCGTGTGCAAAACGGGGAGGGGGAGGAGTGCACGGAGAACTCCATCTTGTTCGCGGGGAAACCATCTTGTTTGGGAACGGAGATGTCAGAAGCCCTATCTGACAGGCACATGCATTGAACATATAACTGTGTGAGGCATAGCTGTTTGAATAAGTGATATTTGGCCGGACAGCTGTCAGTGATATTTGGCCGGACAGCATAAGAATGTTTCAGTAATTTCTAAGGTTCTAATTATGTCATCGTTTACAAAATATTTCAGACCCAAAATCCATGCATTTAATATTTCTCTGGGTTAAGTCTTTTTTTTTTTTTTTTTTTAAGGCAAAACAAGAAAATGTGAGTCAATCTTATTTTAGGGTGTTGACACTAATGCGTCTTCATTTGATTTTTTAAAAAAGCAAATATTTGCTCCATATGGAATTGTGCAGTGGAATTTTTATGGTTAACCAGTTCAGTTTAAACATAGCATCTTTACGAGTCACAAGTATTTCTTTGAAGATTTTTAAATAACCTTTGTCTTGTTTACTTTTCGTATTTTACCTCCGAGCTCATTGTTCCGTAACATCTGTCACTGAGTTGTGAAGCAAAATAATGAAACATAGCACGATTCTTTCATTTATGCCATCATAACACTGTGGCTTTCTATGCATTCCCATCCCTTTTACTTTTATGGGTGGGAGAATAACCAGCAGCATCTTCATTGTACGTACAGTGAGACAGAGACTGCTGCATGTGGGTCATCCAGTTCACTCTTAGGTGTAGAAACACACCAAGTTTCATATTAACTCATACTTCTATTGCCAGGCGGTAAGGTCAGGTCATGCTAGAACTTCATGGGGGAGAAATAGTTACACCTTTGTCTAGAACTCTATGTTATGCTTTTAGTTAGGGATCATTCTAATTTTGTGGATATAATTTAGATAGACATGATGGCTGTGCTTTTAATGTACACCAGCAGGTTCATGATAAATAAGAACACAGCTTTACTTCCATTATCAAAGTCAAACACCTTTAAGTTTATTGTATCTGCCTGGTTTGTATCTAGCGGGCTCTTCAGTTCTCTTATGTCTTGCACAAAATGTCTAAATGTCTTTTGAGCTCATCTACATTTATGTATTTATTCGTTTATGCCCCTGCTTTTCTCCCCAATGGGGGCCAAAGCAGCTTACAATATTGTTCTCCCCTCCTCCACTTTGTCTTCACAACAACAACCCTGTGGTGTACGTTTGGCTGAGAGAGTGACTAGCCCAAGCCATGGGATTGCCAACCTCCAGGTACTAGCTGGAGATCTCCTGCTATTGCAACTGATCTCCAGCCGATAGAGATCAGTTCACCTGGAGAAAATGTCTGCTTTGGCAATTGAACTCTATGGCGATGAAGTCCCTTCCCTCCCCAAACCACGCCCTCCTCAGGCTCTGCCCCAGAAACCTCCCCCTGGTTTTGAAGAGGGACCTGGCAACCCTACCAAGCCAGTCTGCATAGCAGGGTGAGGATTTGAACCTGGGTCTCCAGATTCTAGTCTGGCACTCTAAGCACTACACCACCCTTCGATTGTTTTACTAAGTGTCACCCTCTCTGATTCCTTAATCACTTACTCTTTAATCTCTGTTTGACAATGTTATTGATCAACAATGTCTCAGACTTATCTGGAAGGACCATGGCTCAGTGGTAGAGCATCTGTGATTTGCATGCAAAAGGTCTTGGGTTCCATCCCCAGCATCTGCAGTTAAAAGGATAAGGATGCAGGTGGTGTGAAAGATCTCTGACTGAAACCATAAGGAGCTGCTGGCATCAAAGCAAACAATACTGACCCTGATAGACCAATGGTCTGAGTGGATTGAGCTTCCATTTGTTGGTCTTTGTTGATTCCTGGCACCGAGTTAATGCCTCCACTGTCTCAACCCACTGAGCCGAATAAGAAAAACAGAACTCAGTATCATCAAGAGAAAACCATACATAAACTTTATTCAAACCATAAGAAACAGATTGAATTTGGCAATGAATTGGAACTAATATCCTTCCATCCCACTATTCTTTGAATTGCTTGTTTATTTAACTGGAAGAAGATTCAGTGATTCTCCCTACGGTTTCTAACTGTTCCCATTTTAAATTATGAGTTGTGTTCGTTCATTTACTTTATGTAAGACCTGTCCTGATTGGCTCCTGTCAACTGCTGAAAGGTATTCCTTGCAGGTAATAGCAAGTGTGATGTCATGATCCTCTCCAGGATCAGAGGAGCATGCTATTACCTTAAGTGCTGTGGAACACAGGCAGGATGGTGCTGCTGCAGTCGTCTTGTTTGGGGGCTTCCTAGAGGCACGTGGTGGGCCACTGTGTGAACAGACTGCTGGACTTGATGGGCCTTGGTCTGATCCAGCAGGGCTTTTCTTATGTTTCTTATGTTCTTAAGTCACACTGATCAATAAACTCATGATAATACGGCTAATCTTGTTAGCAACTTTCACATTCTTCCCTGCCCATTCCACTGTGTTTATTTATTTGTTTGTTTTATGTATATCCCACACCCTCTCCACAGGGGAATTGTGGCAACTTTCAACATTTAAAATATAATAGGTATAAATACAATAAAAATGAATACAATAAGTATAAGGGAGAGCCAGCATGGTGTAGTGGTTAAGAGCGGTGGTTAGTAGTGGTGGACTCTAATCTGGAGAACCGGGTTTGATTCTGCACTCCTCCACAGGAGCGACGGACGCTAAACTGGTGAACTGGGTTGGTTTCACCACTTCTCCACATGAAGCCAGCTGGGTGACCTTGGGCTAGTCACAGTTCTCTTTAGAGCTCTCTCAGCCTCACCTACCTCACAGGGTGTCTGTTGTGGGGAGGGGAAGGGAAGGTGATTGTAAACTGGTTTGATTCTACCTTAAGCGGTAGAGAAAATCGTCATATAAAAACCTCCTCCTCCTCCTCCTCCTCCTCCTCCTCCTCCTCCTCCTTCTTCTTCTATAAAACAATAAAACCAATTAAAACATCACCGTGTCATGCCGATTTGCAGGATTAAAACAATTGTCCAGCTCCCCGGTTCGTAACACTAACCAAAGGCAGCACGAAACAAAACAGCCAGACATGCCCTAAGGAATGTATTCCTCCTTTGTCACCTCTAGCTCATTCTGAAGTTTTTTGTATGAGCACCTCAAGCTATAACTTAAGAACTAGATTCTGCACGCATGCGGGGACGGGGGATATGCTTTTTGTTTTCATAAACATTCGGCGGCAAAAGATAATTGGATGAAACTATCCATTGCCCTTATTAACATTTTTATCTTAATTATTTTGCCTGTGGTTAGTCACCCTTAGTACGTAATTAGCAGACTGTCTTTGAGTATGATCCAGTTGCTTACATTGTTAAGTGTACATGAGAACACAAGTTTCCATTCTAGCCGTTTCTTTCTTCTTTGGATCTCAGTTACTCTGTATAATTCCTAGAGATGTCTCTAAGCTGTAGTACTTTCTCCCATGCTACTTACTTTTTGTATAAAGTTGCAACAACAGTGGAAAATAAATTCTAAATCATGGGACCATGTGATTAATTTGCCTTCAGTCACCAATATCCTTGTTTAATCCTTTTATAAAAACCCATAATTGTTTTTTTCCCATCCTTGTTTCCTTTTTGTTGTGTGCTGAGTATGTGAAACTTCAGGACACAGCCTAATTCCATTCAAACGTATAAGGAAGACATGTATCAAATTAGTGTGCGCTCCAGACCCCCAAACAGAAATTCTGGGGGGATTTTGTGCATGCTTTTTTTCCAACAGATTGTTGCAGTTTTCATTAGAAAGTGGTGCAGTGCCTTCAGAGATGAAAGAACAGCTCTATTATTTCTTTTTCTCCACCGAGATTTCTGCTTTCCAAAATGAACATTCTAAGTAAGCTGCAGCTGGGTTAACATTTGCTTTGGTTGATGAGCTGGTCAGTACATGATGGATGTAAGACCACCATGGGAAACTTAGCTGCAAAAAATAGTATTGACTTTATCTTGAACTATATCCTCCTAAAGCCATTACTGAAGCGATGTGATTGTTCTATCTCAATGGGTGCTGTTCTAGTAATGTTTGAAGAGAAGGAGTTAATGTGGGATGTTGGGGATTTAGGAGATTGAACAAAGACCTGAACAATGGCCTGACACTTGACCTAGTGAACTACCTTTGTGACAAGTTCTTGAAGCTCAATGAGGAACGGGTGAGCTCTTTGGAGGAAGGTCAGGATAAAATTATTGTATCTTGCTGAGGGAACCCAAATCCTAGAACCTGCAATGACAATCAGGTGATCCTGACTCCTGGGAGGGGATAACCCAAAGTATAATGCATGCCCTCCTGCCTCCTTTGAGGACAGCAATTTATGGTAAACTCATGATGACAGTTTTCTGTTATGTGTTCCCAGATGGTGGGGATGACGGTGGGTTGAATGTGTGCTCTACAGTCGGTATTGTTGGCCTCCTCCTGTGATTTTGCAGGAATTATGCCTATTTTTCTCGATGATTATGTTCTGTATCATCTGACTGTGATTACAGGCTGTTGTTGTCTGGACCTGTCCTCAGCTTTTGTGAGAGAGTTATCTTCCTCTTTCATTATTGTTAACCACCTCATAAATTATAAAAAATCTTGGCGATCCAATAGACCCTTTTGAGATTAAGGTTATAGTCTTAAGCATACTGAGAAAGAGGGAAGTCCCATTGAACTCTGAGGGAACTCCTTTTGAATCAATATGTGCAAGATTAGACTGTTAGGCTTTTTAGTCTTTGAACTCATGTTGAAATATTTCAGTCCAACATTTCAATTTTATAAAACACCTAAGGTAGCTTTTTAGCCCAATCCTAATTGTGCATCTTTTCCTCCAGAGTAGTATTCATAGTAGTTTCTGTGTTCAGTGAGCTATGTGGAAGCATTACGTGAGAGTAAGAGTGAAGTTTGAACAGTGAGAAAAGGAAGGTGATTTGAAGCTTTTAGAAATTGCTATCTTGAGAGCCAGTATGGTGTAGTGGTTAGAACACAACTTTGATGGAAAGACCTGTGTCGAAATTCCCACTTAGCCATGAAGATTTCTCAAATCCTGAGTTTCTGGAGGAAAGATGAGATAAAAACCAAATAAAATAAATAATCTTGGAAGACACATATCATTACCTCCAAACCCTTAAACATTTACAATCACTGCATTTGCCTCTTCAAATGTCATTCTGTGACTGAAAAGGCCACAAAATGTGAAATTCCCAGGAATCCAAATTTGGCAGAAGATAACTTGATTCCACCTTGTATTCTACATAGAAGTAAGACAAATAGCCTTGCTAATAGATTCGGAAGGGTCTTAATGGCCGAAGTCTCGGCAGAGCAATTAAGGAGAGTGACTGCTTGTAAACTGTGTGTCATGGGGAGAGGAAGATGCATTTCACCCGAACTATTGAAAATAATCCCATTCTGATTTAGCAGTGGGACAGTTGCAATGCTCTCAGCCTCATGCAAGCTCCACAAATCCCAGGATGCTTTCAAGAGCGTTCCCGCCATTGTGGGAAACCATATTGTCAGACAAGGTCTCCATTCCAATCCTTGATATTATCTTGTGAAATAAAGCCCTTTCCCCTCAGGTTGGGGGTGGGGGGGAGAGCCAGCAAAATGTATTATTTTCTTAGACAAAAGATTAAGGGTTTCATTGGCTGCTTTATCAGAAGACTGAAGTACTTAGTTGCAGATGTCCTGAGAGGCCTTCTATAAAATTGCAGGTGTTCAGTTTTAGCAAATAGTTGTTATTATATGGCTCGACTCTTGGCAGCTAGTAATGATGTTTCCTGAAATTGAAAAATGATTTTCTACCTTTAGCAGCGGTTTTATATTACTGGACTGTGAAACCAAAAAAGAAAACCAAAGGCCTGTCTCATCAAGACACACTGGATTTTGTTTTTGCTGGTTGTATATATTTCCCGCTTTGGTATATTTTGTTGTTGGACGTACTCTTTTCCCTTAACTGATGTGGTTACACCTGAACTTTTTGTTAAAGCAATTCAAAATATGATGCACTAAGTAGCCCCAAGAACTAGGTTGTCACCTACCCCCCAGTTCTAAAAGAGAACCACATCCGTGGCTTTTCTTCCCAGCACTGGATTAAGCTGTGTGGAGACAGTGATGTTAAACCATATTTCAGAGGAAACATTGCTCAAATGTCCATGCCATAATGTCTTCCACATTCATTCACACAAGTACATGGAGCTGTTGACATGGTATAGTGGTTAAGGTGTTGGACTAGGATGTGGAAACCCAGGTTCAAATCCCCACTTGAGCCATGGGTGACATTGGGACAGTCACGCACTCTCAGCCCTGACTAGTATTTGGATAGAAGACCTCCAAAGAATACCAGGGTTGGAGGCAGACAATGGCAAACCACCTCCGAATGTTGTTGTTGTTGTTGTTGTCATCTTCTTCTTCTTCTTCTTCTTCGTCTTCTACTTCTTCTTCTTCTTCTTCTTCTTCTTCTTCTTCTTCCAAGGGCCAGATATAAAATAAATGTCACTTGGTCGGGCCAGGCCATACCTTGCTAACCCAGATCGAGAGTGGAAGGGGTGGATGCCTTAGCAGGCTGGAGGGCTGGATAAGAGCTTTTAAGGGGCTGGATCCGGCCCGCAGGCCTTACGTTTGACACCCCGCTCTATGAGGTTGCCATAAATCAACTGTGACTAGATGGCCAAAAAGAAGCGCTATAATTTGGTATGTGATGAATTGCCACAATGGTCTCAGCTCTGGGGAAGGAAGGATCCCTGTGTACAAGGGATAGGGTTGCCAACCTCCAGGTACTAGCTGGAGATCTCCTGCTATTACAGCTGATCTCCAGCCGATAGAGCTCAGTTCCCCTGGAGAAAATGGCTGCTTTGGCAATTGGACTCTACGGCATTGAAGCCTCTCCCCTCCCCAAACCCCACTCTCCTCAGGCTCCAAAAAACCTCTCGCCGGTGGCTAAGAAGGACTGGCAACCCTAGCAAGGGAGGAAGGAAGGCTCGTTCCTTTCTCATTATCAAGGCTAAGAACAAATACGTGCTAAGGACAAGTGCTAAGAACATGTACGTACAAATAATTCAATAAACAACAACCCTGTTCCATCTGTAGATGTGCTCTCCGGAACAATTCCATTCTACACATTCTGTGGAATAATAGCAGATAATGTTGTTAATTTGTGGGATGCTTTCAGCGTTTTTTTTCTGGTTTCATAACAACTCTGTAAAACAAGTATTTGTTATTTAATTTAAAAAATGGGGAACTGAAGTTGAGAGGCACTGGGGACCCAGCAGTGTATGCTGTGAAACTGTGGTAGGAGTATGTCTTCCATTCATGTCAACCAGGTCTAGGGTTGCCAACCTCCAGGTACTGGCTGGAGATCTCCTACTCTTACAACTGATCTCCAGCCGATAGAGATCAGTTCACCTGGAGAAAAGAGCCGGTTTGGCAATTGGACTCTATGGCATTCAAGTCCCTACCCTCCCCAAACCCTGACCTCCTCAGGCTCCACCCCAAAATCCTCCCGCTGGTTGTGAAGAGGTACCTGGCAACCCTAGGTCCAAGCCTGACTTTGTGCTGGGCCATTTGCGCTTGCACTGGTACTCAAATATCACATCCATAATGGTGAGTTCCATCCAACTAGATGCTCTTACTTCCCCCCCCCCTGAGTTCCTATTACAAACCACTTCAGCATGAGAATGAAACTAAAGAAGATATTTTGCAGTCAATGGGAAGTTGTTTGTTGCATTAAAGAATGATTGGCATAAATGCTCTTAATAGACACATAGATACAGAGACATACCTCCAAGCCAACTAATGAAATCAAATAGTACAGTAAAAAAAAGTGCTATGGTAGAGCCTAATTTTGGGATTTAAAAAGCTGAATCAAAGTAACTATGCCGATCATTAACAATAAATAGCATAGCATCTCCATGCTTTGCCTCTGGCAAAAAAACACCAGCATTCTTTTTTTGCAAACTTTCCAGGAACAAGAAGGTACTAAGTGCTCCACAAACATCAGTATCAACTTTATCTGATGCTAACTCACTCTCTTTTTACAGACACAAGTTACAGTTGATGGCACAGAAATGTTCATTGTGGAGGTTTCCTTTTATCTCCTTATCTGTGCATTTCTCACTCCCATTTGTAAAGAGCTCTCCAGGTTTACTCCATCACACAAATGTATCACTTTCAAAGACTGTGCTTTTCATGTCCATGTCAGTCTTGGAGATTAGAATGTGATATGAATCCTATGTTGCATAGTTTCTTTAAACCTGAGCCAGTAGCAGGGCAAAGTATTGGGGAGGGCACTCTTTCATCTCACACAATCCAGCACTTTAAAGTTAAAGGCGTGTTGATGTAATCCTATTTCCAGTCTGTACAGGTCACCTGTAATGCATTGCTCTAAAGATAAAATGTACAAAACTATTTTATGTTAGAGAAGAATTTTTTTAAAAAGTGGGGAGGGTTTCACTGGCAAATTTCATGACATTTTACTTGGTAGATGGATTTAATGTTTTTCTCTGGAATGCCAGAAATTCCTTATTCTGTGTGATACATTTTTTGTGTTGCAAGGATCACATATAAAATGTTCAAAAAGAAGAATTAATCAGTGCCATCCCAAGCAGAGATATACCCTTCTACGCCCATTTATTTCAATGGATTCTGTAGGGTATAAATCTGCTTAGGTCTGCACCGCATGAAACCTACAAGCTTGGGCTTACTCTGTCTTGTCTTCAGTGTATTAATTTACTTGTCTTAATGAATAATACAGCACATTCATTTTAATCATATTTAATTCTGCTTGTTCTAATAAGGTGTTTAGATATGATCTATGCTAATTAAAAACATAGTTATTCTCAGCATTATTTGGAAATTGAAAAAAAAATTCAAGTCCCTGGTTTCATAAGAACATAACAAAAGCCATGCTGGATCAGACCAAGGCCCATCAAGTCCAGCAGTCTGTTCACACAGTGGCCAACCAGATGCCTCTAGGAAGCCCCCAAACAAGACAACTGCAGCAGCACCATCCTGCCTGTGTTTCACAGCATCTAATATATTCAGCACACTCCCCTGATACTGGAGAGAATAAGTATCATGCCTCTTATCCTTACAATTCCACCTAAATGTAGTCTCAATTACACTGAGCTGCTTACAAAGAAGAGTTTCAAAGTCCATTTCTAGGAGCAATATGGATGACTCAATATTAGCCAAGGAAGAATTTGAAATTCAAATTTATGTTTGATGGCAATGCCTATTTCGCCTCAAGTCCAGCAACGATTGCTTTGATGGTTTGCTTGCAATTCAGAACAAACAGCATTGCAAGTAGTTTTGCATCTGTGCAGTGGCAGCATTCAGTATGAGAGCTGGCTGGCTGGCTTCTGCTGGTGCATGCTCATAATTGACAGTCTTGCTTAGGCCACATCTACCTCTGGATCATAATGGGCAAATCAAGGATTATTTAAAATTAATTCTGTTTCAAGTGCCTGTCCTGCCTTTGCACCTGTGCAGTTGGTGGCATTTCTCAGCCAGTAGCATTCATCATATTGGTACATGCTCAGAACTGGGTCAAACATTTCCCATTCATCAGCACAAGAATGTGTGAAGTATTTGCATTCTAATAAATATTTTTTTAAAAAAAACAGACATTCATGTTTGGGAGTTGGTCAGGAAGACAAAATGGGCAAAGCATAACATTAGAGAGGCACGTCAGTCGGCTTCACGCATGTGCCCTCCCGGGAGGTTCAAGACAATCTCCTCCAAAGGGCAAAAGTTAATATTTGTTTTCTGTCAGGTGTGCTGGATGAACAGGCAGGGGAGGGATGGACAGTTTTGGCAAAGCATTTGTGATCCAAACTTGAATGTTCCCTTGAATGAACGAGTCAGCCAGGCACAATGGGCTAGAATAGAAAGACAAGCCGTGGAGCTCCCATTCCACAGCAGATTCCAAACACCCTTTTAAATGTTACAAATGAAGGATATGGAACACAGTTAGAGTATGTGTGATCAAAGCATTTGCAATTCAATTTTAAAACTTTTGTAGGGGGGAAACAATTTTTTTCGAGTGTTTGAAGGTGCTGATTGCAATTTATTGTCGTGTCTCCCCTTAATCGTCCTCTTTCTAAGCTAAACAGCCCCAAGCGTTTTAACCTCTCCTCATAGGGCAGCTGCACCAGCCACCTGATCATCTTGATTGCTCTTTTCTGCATCTTCTCAAGCTCTGCAGTATCCTTTTTTTCGGTGTGGTGACCAAAACTGTACACAGTATTCCAAGTGTGGTGTCACCATAGATTTGTACTAGGGCAGCATGATAGCAGCCATTTTATTCTCTATTCCCTGTCTAATTATGGCCAGCATGGAATTTGCCTTTTTTTACAGCAGCCGCACACTGGATTGACTGATAGCCGTACACTTAGCTATCCACTACCACTCCAAGATCCCTTTCTTGGTCTGTCGCTGCCAGCAGAGATCCCAACAGTATATATGTGAAGTTGGGATTTTTTGCCCCAATATGCATCTTCCTAAAGAAAGGAGTATGCATCACTTTACACTTGCTCACATTGAATCTCATTTGCCATTTTAATGCCCATCCCTCCAGTTTGGAGAGATCCTTTTGCAGCTCTTTACAATCCATTTTTGTTTTAACCACCCTAAACAAGTTCCTTTATTTCCTTTTCCTTTATTTCTGACCTTTATGCTTGTGGACCAACAGGTTATGAGCAAAACCAATTCAATACGCTTGGTAACACAGAGATAAACTTACTGCCAGTCTTCTTTACCACTCAAACTGGGAGCTTGAGTGGTAAAAGGCCCGTTGTGATGCGGCTCTTCTGGGTGTAAACTGGAAGTGACACGATCACGGCCGTGCACGCGCATGATCCCCGTTTCCAAGCTGGGCACTGGATTGGTGGGCAATTTCCTGGCAATCTAAGCAACCTGGCAACCCTAGGTAGGAGTTCCTTGACAGTTTGATGTGCAAAGGGTTCCTTCACTTTAGAATGACTGAGAATGAGTAGTGTGGAATCTCTCTGAAATTTTCAGTGAATAGGACCAGTTTGGACTCGTGTGTTGTATCAGCTGCTGTGGCTGGTTTGTTTTGTATAAAAAGAATTTTCTGATGGCATTTGTACTCCAAGCTACATCTGCCTTGGCAGGGAAGGTTGTGTGTGTGAGTGTGTGTATGCACACGTACAAGTGTGTCTATGTCCCATTCTTCCTTAGGTAAATACATAATCTGTAGAAATCTGGCTCCATATGAAAGTTGAGTTCATAATGCTTGTGATGTGTATGTGTTTTTCTTCTCTTTGTCATTAAGATAGGGCATCTACTTTGAGAATAACCTTTCATTTGCTAAGATTCATCGGCTCTTTCTTTTATTCCTTTGTCTGAAGTTCTAATCCTCCATCACTCATAATTAGTTGCTGTGGAAATATTCCCACAAACATAAATAGTTGGCATATAAGTACTAAATGATCTCCAAAGAAACAAAGATTGTTTTCAAGTAAGTGGTCTAAAGCACCTGACAGCGAGAATAATACTTTCTACGGTGCCTTTTCATCTTTCAAAGTAGGGTATCACAAATATTAATAAATTAAAAACATAGCACTCCTTTGAAAAGTAGCACTGTAATAATAGCTTGTTTATTTTCCAGCAGAATCCAGATCAAATGTGCTCAATTTACCGGTTTAGATTTTTAAAAAACCTCTTAGCAATTTAGTCTGAGCTTGTAGAGTTAAGGCAGGTTATTCCTTTCAGTCCTACCTCAGAGTTCTGCAAATCATGTTATGCCTGTGCTTAAACATATGCAACGCAAATGTTTCTTCAATGTGCACATCATTGTTAAGGGAATGTGTGTTTCCACTTACGTTGCTTTGATTACTGAACAGCTTTTATGCCCCATATTATTTCATTGATCCAGCATCTGAGTTAACCTGTTGCCTTTGGTAGAGTATCCAATCCAGAAGGGCATTTCGTTCATGACAAGGTCAGGCAAGAATCCACTACGAGGCAACAGTGCAATCCAGAGCAGAGTTACAATCTTCTAAACCCACTGACTATAATGTACTTTCAACAGTGTAGCTGTGGTTAGAACTGCACTGTATCATTCTATAACTCTTATGTGCTCACTAATAGCAAGAATATGTTCTCCAGGAAACCCATGCTGCATCCACGCATCACTGGATATTGCACCATCATTGCAGAGATTCACTTCCTAGATTGTCTTGTTCATTAGGGTTGCCAACCTCCAGGTACTGGCTAATCTCCTGTTAAGGAAAAATATCCCAACACGCAGCCACTTCCAATTCTTTTGTTATTTTTATATTTTTCCTATGCTTAGAATCCAATAGGATTCCTCTTTTGCACAGCCGTTTAACAATCCATACTCAGTATCCACCGTAGTGAATATATGCAGGCTAATTGAATCGCAAAATTGTGATCGGGTAAGAGGATATTAATATTGGTAAAATAATACTTGCATATAATTATATTATATTTTTTATAATTGATAAATGTAAGGAGCATTATATTATCTATACCGTTATGTATTTTTAGATGAAATTGTAATTATCTGAAGAAGCAGAAATCCAGCGAAACAAGGCATAACCAGTTGCTTGTCATATTATCATTGCATTAGCCTGCATATATTCACTACGGTGGATACTGAGTATGGATTGTTAAACGGCTGTGCAAAAGAGGAATCCTATTGGTCAGCTTGTCAGCTGACTTTTAGAAGACATATTGCAAGACGACACTGTGCAGCAAGACATCTGTAATTTCTCTTTGAGGACTTGGATTGCAGGACATTGTGGACAATTTATCTATCTTGTCTATGGTGATTTAGTATTGTAAATCGTGTTATGAAAACTTTGTGAACTGGTATTTAAAGAGATACTAAGCATAGGAAAAATATAAAAATAACAAAAGAATTGGAAGTGGCTGCGTGTTGGGATATTTTTCCTTAACAGGAGATTAGCCAGCCTCTATATACAACAACCTCCAGGTACTAGCTGGAGATCTCCTGCTATTACAACTGATCTCCAGCCAATATGGATCAGTTCACCCAGAGCAAATGGCTGCTTTGGCAATTGGACTCTATGGCATTGAAGTCCCTCCCCTCCCCAAACTCCTCCTTCCTCAGGGTCCACCCCAAAAACCTTCCACCGGTGGAAACCCACTTGTGAATTATTGTTATAGTGCCACAATAGCACAAGAACAAAAGATCATGTGGGTGTAGCCCTGTTGTTCATTTCTTATCCAAACCCAAAATCAGCCCTCACAAAGCTCAGATTCTTCATGTGGTTTATTATGTAACTAGATTTTGCATGTGCAGCTACTGGGTTATTTTTGTTTACAAAACTTGGAATGGGCTGTTTGGCAGCAGTTGGCTTGGTGAAAGGGAAAGGAACATATGACACATTGGGAAAAACCCCTGTGTAGCGGAAGGGACACAGGCGCTGCCTTCTGTGTAGGAATTTGGTAATGTGCAAAGTGGCCTCAATTAAAACCAGACAATAGCTTTGAACTGGATCGCCTCTTTCTTACAGAGTGATTCGCTGTCCTCCAGTGTTGGTGTGGTTCTATAGACATTGTCTCTGTAGAATCTGTATAGAGCCAATCTTATAGAACTGGCTGTATAGATTCCATGTCCTATGGAAATATGGGTAGAGTTGTCTCCTGTCGTTTCTGACTGATCAGGTTATCTTTGAAATATCAGCACTGCTCTTTTAGATTGCATTGCTAATCATACTTACTACGAAGCAAGTCCCCTACAACTCAGTGGGACTGGCTTAACTTGTTTTAGGATCTGGGTCCCCATTTTGCAGGCGTAGATTGTTAGAAGGCATATGTTGTGTTAGATGTATTATTTTATCTAGCAATGACAAACTCTATGTAACCATATGTGTGACAGTATTTGCCAACAAAGCAGAATTACATCCTTCTAAACCAGTGTGGTGTAGTGGTTAAGAGGGGTGGACTCTAATCTGGTGAATCGGGTTTGTTTCCCCTCTACTACACATGAAGCCAGCTGGGTGACCTTGGGCTAGTCACAGCTCTCTTACAGCTCTCTCAGCCTCACCTACCTTACAGGGTGTCTGTTGTGGGGAGGGGAAGGGAAAGGGTTTGTAAGCGGGCTTGAAATCCTTACACAGTAGAGAAAATCGGCATATAAAAACCAACTCTTCTTCTCCTCCTCCTCCTTTTAACTCAGATTTAACTCAGATTTCAATTTATTATATGGTCTCTGAATTACCCTACTGCATCTACTTAATGTGTCTCGTGCTGTATTTGACACAATTAAATTATATGTTTATCCTACCCTGCCTGTCTTTCGACAGTTGGGAGTGGTACTCACCCAGTCTGAATGGCTTGTTTACCATTGGATTGGTTCTTGTTTTACACTGGCCTCTCTTCGTAACTCACCCCCTTTTCCTGTTGCTTGTTTGGTATGCTGTGCTGTCGCTTGTTCAACACAGCTCAAGCATCACACTTGCCCTTATGCTATGCCCTCAGCTTCTCTCTTTATTAGATCCATACACAGAAGGAAAGAATGATTCAAGCATCCTTCACCCTGCGTTTTGTATAAGTAGGACATTTCCCCAAGCATCCAAAAGGTGCACTCCAAAAAAAAGGAGGGGGGTGAACAGAGAGAAGCAAAGGAGAGATGACATTTTTAAATGCCTTCTGGAGCAGCAGATGTTGCAGAGCCATCAGGGCAAAACAATGCATTGGAATTATCAAAAGAAAGGGGTTGTTTGTCCACATTTTTAAAAACTCATGGGATATTTTTAGGCACTTAGTTGTGGTCTTTCTGTGCGCGAAGAACACAGCAAACGCCCCTATAGAATTGATACTTAAATGACACGCACGACTTGGGAACTGCTTGATGTGGTTTAGCATTTTTTCTCGTTACACTCTGTTCTGACTATAAACATTCCAGCTGTGTGAATAATATAAGAACTATGTACAAGCCTTTTGCCATTTCTGGTGTATCCTCCTGCTGAATTTCTAACTTCTATAAACTTGTCATGGATTCTTCTTGATATATAAAAATGAAAAATATACTACTGTACAGTACAGTTCCAATGGCAGATGTGAGCAGCTGATGATTTCATACAACCTCCTGGCCTTAAAAAAAATTAAGAACTTTTAACAGATGCCTTAATGGTTTTGTTAAAATTTATGCAAACAGAATCATTCAGCAGATTTTCATCAATGTGAAAATTGTGCACACATGTTACTGCTGCAAGTGTGGCTGGCATATTGGTCTTAGAAACCGTTTGATATATACAGTGCCATCCTAAACAGATGCGTTAAACAGGATTCAGATGCATTATGGTACTAATTCCAAAGTGGCCACATTTATATTGTTGCTCCAGAAGGCATTTTAAAATATCAGTTCTCCTTTGCTTCTCTGTTCACTTTTTTAATGCAACTTTTGGGGGATGCTTGGGAAAATATCCTACTTATCCCAAACACAGGAAGGATGAAGGATGCTTGAATAATTTTCTCCCCTTCTATGTATGGATCTAATAAAGAGAGGAACTGAGGGCACAGCATAATGGCAAGTGTGATGCTGATTTGAACAAGCGACACCATTACTTCCCAAACATGAACTTTATTTTGCAAATCCTCAAACTGAAAGAGAGTACATTAAGATATTGAATTAGAAAGCTCAACTACGACCCAACTATTTCAGCTGCTAGGCGGGGGAAAGAGAAACATTATGTTGGAAACAATCTGCTTCTACCTAGCACGACTATCATATGCTTTTAATGTTGCAAACTAGTTCTGTCTGTGCTTTGGTACTCTAGTGTGAAATGCCATATGCTTCTCAGAGTCTCCCATATTTATGGCTTTACTCAGGGGAGAGGCTGTGGCTACAAGATGCAGCACAGACTTGGTATGCAGGGGATCCCAGACTTGACCATCGACATCTCCACTTTTAAAAGTATCTCAGATAACAGGTGTTCTCTCTGCCTGTGACAATGCAGGCAACACCCCCCAGGTCTACCTTATCTGAGGAAGAAGGCACAATCCCAAACCTCAGGACACAATACAATCATGTGTGTTTATGGGGCAACACAATATTTAATGGGTAGATTGAAGCAGGGTTTTTTACTCAGTCTCACCCAGTTCCCCTCCCTAGAATTCCTACAACAGTACCTTTCCTTGCGGCTTTTGTACATACAGGTCCTATGATGTTCAGAGTAGCCTTTGGGGTGGCCAAAGAGGGCTTCTTGGGGTGACCTCCTTCCTTTTTCACTAGCAGGAAGGTGACTGGATCCAACCCCTTTTTCTGTTTGCTGTCATCGAACAAGCTGTTGTTCTTCGGTATTTTCGAAGCGATTATTAATGTGTAGAGAAACTTGAGAGACTTTTAACTGAATGAGAGTTGAGTCTTGCCCATGGCAAGTGCAGTATTATAGTTATCAAAATGAGGCATGGACCTTAGTAAAACAGTAGGGAGGGTTGGTAGGGAAAGTGAATATTCCTTCCTGATTCCTCTGAGCCTACATTTGAGCTAAGAGATGAACTGCCAGCTGGCTTCTCTAAGCCCCTTTCCTCCCATTCATCACAACACATAGTATGATCTGAGGTATCCAACATCATGTTCATGTTCCTCCCAGTAAGGTTTTTTTAAAAATGCTTTAATATAATGCAAAGCTTTAACATATTCAATTTTATTCTGTTTTAATGAGTTACTGAATATACTTTTACATTTCCCTACCTGAGGCACAGTGTAACTCCTGATAGCGTTATTTAATCCTAATCCTATAGAAAGATCAGGCAGCTTCATTAAGGATACTATATATTGATGCATATTAATCATGATCTGTTAGCATAAATAGGGAGAGGTTAACTCATGCAGAATAGGACATTTCAGAATTTCTCTAGTGTCCAACGCACATACTCAATGGTTTTGAAGCTTTCCATCTTTAGACTCCTATCCCCTTTGGCGTGTTTTTGACTTGTCTGCTGAGGAAACCCTTGTGTAACTTTCACAGATCCCTTAGGTGTATTGCAAAGAATTCTGGGAAATATTCTAGGAGACATGGAATATTCATCCAAGGTGAAGGCCACATAAGTGAGTCCACCCTACAGCATTCCCAGCAATCTCCTTTGGCCGTACAGCGTAGGTGACCATCAGTGATGGCAAGGAAGCTTGTTTGCTATTGTAAGTTCTGAGGAACTACAACGTTTTCTGGAATCCAGTTTGGAGATCATGTCTCTCATGCATTTGTTCTTTGTCTATGAAAGGGTATTGAGATGAATTTCTTCATTTTCTACTGTTATAAAGCCCTGACTAATCTTACATGACAAGAAATCAGATATGCAGCTCCAGGTCACAGGGCAAAGAACTAAGCGAGTTAAATCCACAGCCTTGCAACCCTACTCTAAGCATCTCCTGTAAGAAAGCAGAATCATTGTCAAGAGGCCCCTAACTGTCAATGATCAAGCCACTGTTTATGCACAGATCTAGAAGTTCATTGGTCCAGGGTGGACCAAGTTTAATAATCCTTCATATTCTTCGCAAGAGACCAAACTGAGCCATGATGGTGTCACTGATCTGCCTCCATATGAGAAGCTTTTTTGTGCATAAACCTCAAGATACCTTGTGCCCAAGTGTCTGAAAAGTCACACCTGCATGACGGTTTTAAGCATAGTATATCTTAAATTCTTGTATTTTCTCCTCAGCTAAACATTACTAAAAATAAAGATATGTCCCCTGAATTATGTAAAATGCCAGCCAAGTATTGTAGTGAGGTGTGTGCTTTACACAGATGCTCTTTGGGTTTTGGGTTGTTGTTTTTTTGCAGTCTACCTGAAGACAGCAGGTAGGTTCTAAAGCATCTAATGGACTGCAGTTTATGTGACCTGCAGGGTTGGATCCGCCCTGGCCTGGATGGCCCAGGCTAGCCTGATCTCATCAGATCTCAGAAGCTAAACAGGGTCAGCACTGGTTAGTATTTGGATGGGAGACCACCAAGGAATACCAGGGTTGCAGAGGAAGACACTGGCAAACCACCTCTGTTAGTCTCTTGCCATGAAAACCCCAAAAAGGGGTCGTCATAAGTTGGCTGCGACTTGACGGCACTTTACACACACACACAGGGTTGGATCCAGTCAGCCTTTCTATAGGTGAAACAGGAAGGAGGGGTCCTTTTTGACTAAAAAGACTATGCATTAGTGTCAGGCTTCAGCAAATGCACGGTGTTTCAGGCAATAGCACTCCAATCCAGACGGAGCAGTGATTCAAGGATTTATTCCGAAAGTCAGTGATTTCAATAAGGAGACGAGCAAGGCTGGAATACATGACTGGGGGAGAGAGGATACATATATAGGGCTGATACAATAGGGTTACAGGAACAAAGAGACAATGTAGTCGTTTCCTGCCGGTAACGACTTAAGTAAAACTGAAACAGAAACAATTATGAGCAATCAGTGGAAGAGATGGCCGAGCTCTCGGCTTTGTGCCCGGGACCCGATATCAGATCGGAGATTTACACAGGCAGGTCCCAATACAATTGTAAATCCCTGGCCGGAGTTCGTGTGCAAAACGGGGGGGGGAGGAGTGCACGGAGAACTCCACCTTGTTCGCGGGGAAACCATCTTGTTTAGGAACGGAGCTGTCAGAAGCCCTATCTGACAATTAGTAGGGAGGAGAACTGGGTGAGACTGAGTGGAAAAGTTGGCTGGATCCAACTCACAATGGGAGATGTTTGCTGGACCCATGCCCAGAGGGTTAGCTAGGAGTTCATAGTATTAATCTTAGAAAGAGGGGCATATATTGAATATTATTGCTTTTAATAGCTTGTTCAGGGGTAATTTCAGTATTTGTTCAGAATGGTACAAATGGCAAGGTATGAAAAAAGGCTTCTAGAAGATTACTCTGGAGTATAATTGATGGCTGGGTACTTTTCAGATGCTTGGCAAGGACCCGGGGAAATTTTGGATTCTGTGGATCTGTGCAAGTGCAAGACACTTGCCTGTATACTAAGTTTTAAAACAGAGACAAAGCAAAGTTCTAGACATCTGTTTAGAGATGCCAGTGAAGTGGAGAGTGGCAAGGAAATGGCACTTCTCTGAGAACTGGAAAAGGAAGGGGATCTCAACAGGTTCCCTGAAGTGATGTCCTGACACATTTTTTAGATTTGTTGTCTTTGTCAAGGGTGACATTTATTGTAAAGGATGTGCAAAAAAAATTGCAGACATTTTAAGACAAATGTTCTGTGTTTCAAGAGAGTGATTTAAGAACATAAGAAAGGCCATGCTGGATCAGACCAAGGTCCATCAAGTCCAGCAGTCTGTTCACACAGTGGCCAACCTGGTGCCTCTAGGAAGCCCACAAACAAGATAACTGCAGCAGCATTGTCCTGCCTGTGTTTCACAGCACCTAATATAATAGGCCTGCTCATCTGATCCTGGAGAGAATAGGTATGCGTGATGACTAGCATCCATTTTTACTAGGAGCCATGAATAGCCCTCTCCTCCATGAACATGTCTACTGCCCTCTTAAAGCTTTCCAAGTTGGCAGCCATTACCACATCTTGGGGCAAGGAGTTCCACAATTTAACTATTGACTTGAGAATCGAGAGGGAAAACAGGGGCTGTAAACTCCATTCCATCCCACTGTACGAAGCAGGGCATATAAGAAGAGGAAGTCACAATAATCTCACGTTGCAGAGCATGTACCTTCTACCAGCAGGTTCCAAATCCACTCAAGTGTACTAGTCTTCAGTTTTGACTTTATATTTCAGTCCAGAAGGGGGAAAGAGTGGAGAAGTCTCAGTGGTATTCAACTGTTGAAATATCTAGTGAAACGTTGCTTGCGGCTATATGGCCTGTGTGAAATTTTGACACTTGCTTGGTAATTTGTGCTCTTCTGTGTGCATCCCAGGTGTCCTTGAGGCATTTCTGCTTGTGTGTGTGTTCTCACTCTCTTTAGACTCCCTGAGACCTTTCGACTTGCTTAGCAATTCTTCTGCTGGCTTCCCTGTTGTGTAACTAACAAACACCCCCAAGCACAACTTCGTGAACTGGAAATCCTATTTATGTGCAGATCACGCTCCTGTTAACATCCTGATAACAATACACATTTCAGGGTGGGGGTAGGTTTGGGGAAAGAGGAGCGGTGAGTTCCCATAGATGACAAACTATATGAGTTCTCTCTTGCCCCCTCCCCCAATGGCTCAGTCCCTCTTCTGTATATTACTCTCATCTGGGATTTTCTTGGCTTTTCTTCCTCTCTTTCCAGTTAGCTTTTATTTCACACATCATTATGTGAAGCGCTGCTTGCAAGAGATTCGCTGCCCTTGTCATAGCAGAACTGTGCTGTGTGCACCTGCAGCTTGAAGGTCAGAGTTATGGGAATATTTTGCAAAAGGTTGGAATCGTTCATTTTTGTGTATGTGTGTGAGATTGCACTTGACACCATTTATTTACTTCTTTCTCTTGGAACACACACACACCCTGAAGGTGTATTCCTGGCTTTAGGAAACAGATCTAGTGTGAGGCCACAAGGTTTTTAAAAAACGAGATGACAAAAGAACTCGTAATTCATCTGGTGCAAATACCACAATGCTTGAGAAAAAAGGGAAGAATGAGGCATTCATTTATTGGGATGGAAATGTTATGTCAGCATGCTGATATTGTCCAGAGCCAGGGGTAGTCCCCTGGGCATTGTACTGGATATGGACCCAAGAGGTCTGATTTTCAAATTCCAATGGAGCTATGTCTGTAAAATGGAAATAATAATGTGTCTTGTCGGAGTTATGAATGTAAATTGGATAAGGGTAGAAAGCATGCTGTACATTAAAAATATTAGACTCAGAGCGATGATATATAGATCAGAGTATAGTTGGGTTACCATTTATATAGCAGTTCTAATATTAAGAGGTTTGTCTTGCCCCTGCTCTCTGTGCCCCTGCCCACACAGGTGAGGCAGATGGCAACTAGAGTCAGAGGGCTGGATCCAAAGTTCAGTTTCTCTTAATAGAAAGCACTTGGTATAGATGCAGACCACTGAACTCTCCAAAATGGCCCCATCCCCCAGAAGCAACGTCTTGGAAAGGTCAGTGGGCAACTGCTGGGACGGCTGGAGAGGCAGATGAGTTCCCTTCTGTTGATGGAATCACCTTCTGCTAACAGAAAATTTAATCTGGATCCAACCCAAAGCCGTGTTTGTTTGTTTGTTTGTTTAAAACACTTCTACCCCACCATTTCTCCTTGATTTCAAGATGGTTAACCTATCAGCACCCGGTTGAGAGGATACAAATTATAATTGTCCAATTAACAAAGTTGAAACAAACATTAAAACACACAAATTACAAACTTAAAAGCAGTCAACATTTAAAACAAACAGCATTAACAACCATTCAGGAGGATAACAAGCACAGACAAATCTGCTGGATTAATTTTCTGTCTGCCAAATGGCTCTCTGGAATAAGACCATTTTACACGCCTTGTCTAAATGTAGCCTGTGAAGATGCTCTTCTCACCTATGCTGGTAGGCCACTCCAAAGGAAGAAGCCCATGATCTCAGCTATATGGGCAATCCTAAGGAGCGGCACCTTAAGGAGGATGCTGACAAATGTAACTGGCACAGAACAATATATGGGGAGCTGTAGTTCTATGAGTATGAGCGCCCTAGGCCATGAAGGGATGTTTAAAGGTAATAACTGGCAGTTTGGGCCTGGAAGCAAGTAGTTAGCCAGTGCAGTTGATACACCACTCGGTTTTGTGTATTCCAAGTGGCTGACCCCAGAGAGAAGTCCTGCTGCCACACTGTGTAACAGTTGGAACTGCCACGGGGCCTTCAAAGGCAGCCCCACATCAAGGCTATTACATCCTCCAATCCAGAGGTCATGGTAACTTGGATCAGCATAGCCAGGTCAGCAGAATCTAGATAAGGAGGCAGCTTATGAGCTAGATATAACTGATAGAAGCACTCCTAGCGGCAGCACTGACGCTTATCTGTTAACAAGGCTGGGGCCTAGAACACCCCAAGCTCTTACCACAGCCTTCTATAGAAATTTGAACCCTATCTAGGCCTGATTTAGCAACACCGGCCAAGCATTCTGCCTTCCCAGCCAGCATCACCTGTACTGGTGGCACACTTAAATTGTGGAACTTCCTGGCCCAAAATGGGGTGCTGGCTGCCAACTTGGAAGACTTTAAGGGTGGAATGGACATGTTCATGGAGGAGAGGACTATCCATGGCTACTAGTCAAAATGAATACCAGTCCTGATGCATACCTATTCTCTCTAGTATCAGAGGAGCATGCCTGTTAGATTAGGTGCTGCGGAACGCAGGCAGGATGCTGCTGCAGTCGTCTTGTTTGTGGGCCTCCTAGAGGCACCTGGTTGGCCACTGCGTGAACAGACTGCTGGACTTGATGGGCCTTGGCCTCTCCACTTAAGAGAGATTATTTCAATATCTTTATGAAATTTATGGTCTGCCGTTCCACCTGTTTTCTGATGACTTTTTGTATGCTTTCACATTGTTAGTTTTGATTGGCTTCGCTGGTTTAATTAGAATTTTGTTTAATTAGAATTTTGTCCACAATAGCCATGCGGATTAGCTTTGGATTCCACATGTTAACAGATCACTTCAGGATACAATGGTTCCACATTAACATACCACACCCTCATTAGCACATTATCTTGATACTTACAGGACAATGATTAGCACATTACCTTTAATACTTTGCAGGACAATGACTCAGCTTAAACCTAACCCCCTTCTGACTATATATTACTCTTCCTACACACTTGACATTGAGAGACACTGTCCTTCAGTGTTACTCCTCTGAAGATGCCTGCCACAGCTGCTGGCGAAACGTCAGGAAAGAAAATACCAAGACCACGGTCACACAGGCCGAAGAATTTTGTTATGTTTGATGTCAGCCATCTGGAGCAATTTCTGGAGAGACAGCATGCAACTATTCTAAATAAATAAATATTCCAGACCAAATACTTCAGATGCGTTATCTCAACAATAACGTCCTTGTACAATCAATCAGCATCCATGGAAAGGGGATACTCAGTGGCTTGCCTGAAGCTACTTTAATGGGATTTGGGCTGAAGTAGAACTATGGGTGTGGTCATGGGTCACAGGTAGGGTTGCCAACCTCCAGGTACTAGGTGGAGATCTCCCGCTATTACAACTGATCTCCAGCTGATAGAGACGAGTTCACCTGGAGAAAATGGCCGCTTTGGCAATTGGAGTCTATGGCATTGAAGTCCCTCCCTCCTCAAACCCCGCCCTCCTCAGGCTCCACCCCAACAATCTCCAGGTATTTCCCAACCCAGAGCTGGCAACCCTAATCATAGGACTTGTGCTCACAATGCTACACTAGTGGTCAGTCATAACATTTCTCTTTTAGACATGACTCACTTTGTTTATTGAAAGGTGTGGTTGAAATGTGGTTTTCATAGGGCTGCATTTTTTCCCTCCTTGAAACAAAAGCCTTGTTATTTGACACAGTCAAAGCAGATGGAGGAAACTACCTACAGCTGATGTCCAGCTGAGGAACTACACTTGAAACACATAAGATCTTAGCTTTTGAATAAATCCATTGAGAGTCCTTGCGGCATTGTAGCTCTGTGAAAATGCCTCGCTGCTGCATGGATAGCTTTCTGTTTGTCTGGGGTTTTGTCCTCCTTACTGTTGTCAGTGCACAAAAGATGCAACCATTAACCCATCACTTTAAATTAGCGCACTGCAGTGCACAATGCACCAAACTTATGGCATGCTCCACTTCCAACATTTGCCATGCAATGTATCATACACTTTAAAAGAAATGAGTGGCAGTAATTTTTTACAGAGTATGCTTCTCTGGTCATAATTGGCCCTTATTTTTGCAAGAGGTTTTTAAGTGTCAGTGCAGAAACCAAATAGCAGCAGTGCAGCCCGTGCTACAAATGTTTCTGCAGTGTGTATCCTGTGATGAAAGCTTCCCTCTGAAATAGTCACTCTTGGTAAGCAATGCATTCTCATTTCATTTCATTTCATTTCAATGCATTCTTTCAAAACCCAAACGGCATTTTGTTCTTTGACAGGTCATTACAAACTCTGGCTTGGGGAGGGGGAGTAGTGAGGAGAATCCCACAACATACAGTAAGGCTTTTAAGAATAGTGGTGTTTTTTTAAGCATCTTTAATCTCCAATGAGTGTCTGTACATCAGAACAGTGTAACATGCATGTTCAACGCAGCCAGAGGTTCCAGAAAGTCTTCCCCCTGAAAATTAATCTTTGGACCATAGAGACTCACTAAGCTCTGACAGTGGAAATCAGGTGGGTTTCTACTATGCGAATCATGTATCTTTATAGATGTCAGTAACTGATATTACAGGCCACTTGACAAGTGTCAGCCCCTTATGAGTCATGTGCATTAAAAAAAAAACACACACACACACACACATGGCCATTCTGGTTAAAATGTTCACGTTTATTATGTGACATGTGACTGCGAAAGAACACCTGTGAGGTTTTTATCCCTTCGATTTTGTAAGTTGTACTTCACCCACAAATCTCTTTACAGACAACTATGCAACTCATGTGTTTTTTATATCCTCGCGTGGTTTTAATGCACAGGATCAAGAAACACTTCGGCCCTAAGCTAGAGAAAATAGGATGACTTTAAGGTGAGACGGAAAGGGAGGAAGTGACTCAGTGGTTCAGTGGAGCGTTCCAGATGGACGGAACAGCGCTGGAGTCTGAGAGTGACACCCCGACCGTGAAAGGCCAGAGGGCCAAGAGTGGAGAGGCAGGAGGAGGGGAGATTTAGGTGAGCCTGGAGTAGGGTGGAGTGAGCCCTGGAGATGGTTGGGGAAACAAGGAACAGATTTCTGAGCTGCACTCAGATCAGATAGGAAGGTGTGGATGGTGCATTCCCTCACCCCCGTTCTCTGTGGCAAGATTGTTTGGCTACAATCACCTCTTTTTTAAAATAAAATAAAATAAATGATTGATTATGAATTCTTTCCACATGACGGGCTTTATGTAATGGTATTAGCTGATCACCACTCGTTGCTGGTAATTTCCAAGAGAAAGCAAATAGACTCATGATTCATATAGGCTTGCTTTTTAATTCATCTCTAGGTAAGGGAGGGGGGAACCACCAGTTCTGGCCTTTTGTGGTTTCAATTCCTACATGAAATCTTTTGTCCCCTTCACGCCCCCCTCTTTTGTGTAAAACGCAGGCATGGCTTTTGGGAACTGAGAAGTTGTTAACAACTCACATCGAAAGAAGGTTGAGGAGAAGCAGAAATCTGGACCGCATATGAGAAAAATAAAAGTAGCTGTATGTTGAGGTTGGAGAGGTGCTGGCCCATCCAAGAGGATATGGGGTGTGTGTGAAGTGGGGAGAGGAGATTCACTCACCTCTGCTGCCTTTGCTGTGTCTGCTGGAAGAAGGATGAGGTGACCTCTGTTGCCATATATCCAACCACTTCACTATTTCTCTCTCCTATTCAGCTTGTATGGCATTCTGGTTCACAGGGAAGGAATGAGGAGAAAAGTGCATTAAATTGCAGCAAGTGCCCAGCGTTTGGCAAATGTCATCATTCATGTGTGAATAATTGACCATCTCAGGCAAATGTTGTAAATGCTCAGAAATAATTTTCTGCGCTTCAGACATACTCAAATGCCTGCAAATGCATTTGGATGGCAGTCAACATTCAGAGGTGCATCTCTGTTCATTAAACCTGCCCAGCATGATCAGCATTCACATGTCAATGTTAGCATTACAGGAGAAAAATAAGGCCGTACTAGTGGGCAGAGGAAGATAAAGGAAAGTAAGGTGCAAGGTTGAGAGTTTACTTAGCTCTTCTGGATCCCTATCCCTAGAAGATCCCCTGATGAAGCAAATTGTGAAACACCCAGGAATCTAGAAGAGCTAAATAAACTCCCAATATTGTCATTAACCACATTTTAGTCATTGGCTTAACGTAAGATGGCCTCCTGTGAACCTCACCCTGGCTAGCAATGTGAGGCTTTCTTTGTGGCTGTTGCTAAATTAGTATATGGAGCTGTTAATATTGGGTTTTTTTGGTTGGCTTCAAAACATATTCATGATGTACTCCAAGTGAAACTTTCTTGAATGAAAGTGTAGTGTAATTTGGGATCTGCAACAATCAGTTCCATCCTAAACTCCTCTACTCATAATCCTATTCAGGTCTATTCTGTGGGGCTTGCACCCAGGAAAAGGATCTTAGGATAGCACTGTTGGAGAGCACATGATGCAACTTTAGAACTCCCTCCCATGAGAAGCTTGCTTTACTCCATGTTTGTTAGCATTCCATCTAGGGTAACAAGGTTCCTCTTCGTCACTAGTGGGAGGTTTTTGGGGTGGAGCCTGAGGAGGGTGGGGTTTGAGGAGGGGAGGGACTTCAATGCCATAGACTCCAATTGCCAAATCGGCCATTTTCTACAGGGGAATTGATCTCTATCGGCTGGAGATCGGTTGTAGTAGCAGGAGATTTCCAGCTAGTACCTGGAAGTTGAATTCAAGTAACACAGCACAAGAACAAAAGGCCAGCATATGGCACATAAATTCCAACACTAGGAATATGCTAATAGGATGTATATTATCAAATGTCAAACATCAAGTGAGCAACCGCAGTTGACAAAAACATGTGCGTGACCAACAGGTCAAATCCGACAATATACATGAAACGCGAAGCGTTTAACAATTCAAAAGCAACGGAGCAATAAAGATGCAATGGGCTTCCGGTAAATTCCCATTTCAGAACGATTTTGTCAAGCTTCGAGTTCTTCCATGTGCTTGAGAGTTCATTTTTGAAGCAAAGGAGTGTACCTTCCTTGTAATCGCGGACGGCTAGCTGAGGTTGGCAAAGCTAATTCCATCCCATGCATACGTTGGTAATGTTTGTTTGTGCCTTTGCTGGTCAGCAGCTGTTTAATGGTTGGGCATGCTTTTTATGTTTTTTTTTTTAATTATGCTGATTTTAATAGATGGCTGTAATGTAAGATGGTTTTAAAGTTGGTTACTTTTATAGTTAAAAGGAGAAGTAGCGGCAGCTCACAGGTTCATTGCTTTGTGTGGGGGGTGAGTTTTTTTGGGGGGGGGGTTATCAGTGTTGTTTTAATTTGTTGTAACCTGCCCTATGGGTTCATTTTACAGATGGAAGGCCAGGATTAGAGTTGCCTGGCCTTCCATCTGGCCTGGCAACTGGTGGGAGGTTGGGGAGGCAGGAACTTACGGGGTGGGGGGCAATAGCATCCCTGGTGTAATGGCATCACTTCATTTAATCATAGGGGTTAACCATAGAGTTTTGGGCGAATTCTAGAGCATCACCTGATGCGATGATGTCACTTCTGGGTCATACCAGAAGTTGCATCATCACATTGGGGACACTGATTGTGCCTCCCCTCATTTTGCCAGCCAGTTTTCATTGCCCAGCTGAGTGGTGGTGGGAGGCAGACGTGGGGAGCAGGAGATCTCCTACCAAAAGTGGGAATATGGTACCCCCAAGCCAGAATATACATGATTTAAATAAACTTGTTTTCATGGACTTGATAGAGCCTCCATCAACCAAAGAAGGAAATGTGATGATGCATGAACATACTTGAAAAAAATTGTAAATTGTTTGGTGCAAATGGCAGCAAAATGCAAGAGGTACTGTCTATAATATCCCCATGGATAATCTGTTAGCCTTAATTAGAAGCATTTTCTTGTCCCAAGTTCAGTCCCTGGCATTTCCAGTGGTGGGCAATGTGAAAGACCACCATTCTGAGACCTCTGGTGAGCCATTGAGGAAAGGTCTGACTCATCATAAGGCAGTTTTTTATGTTCATGACTGGACCAGTTGTGAGACTTTAGGACCTGATAATGAGTTATCTTGCTTCTTTATTAACAGCACAGTATTCTGTATGAATTCATCAAATAAATACTTACTTTAATATCAGTTAAAGAGCTGTAAAGGAAGGAATGGTTACATTTGCAGTTTAATAACCTTCCCACTCAGATGTGTCTGATAACTTGGAAAGCTGTCCAATGGATTTAGCCAGTTTTAGATCACAGGTCCATCCATATGCCGGCCAAATGTTTGAAGGAGATCTTTCACACACACACACTAAATATTTTTTAAAAAAATTAAAAACATTTTCTAGCATGTTTGCCTTGGAAATGACAAAGGCACATCTAAACACTGAAAACTAATAAAGTTGTGGAACATTTTAAAGGTTATCAGCTGTTCATAAACTCTGTGAGCAAGAAATGGTCTTGGCATCTTGAAAAGCCTGATTTCCCCTCCTCTTTCTTCCATGTCCAGAGAAATTATGGCAATAGGGTTCATACTTTTAGCTAGAGTTGTTTTAGCCAGGAATCAATGAATGATTTCCACTAATAATAAAAAGAGCTGGAGTGTGACTCTTTTTGTAGCCCTATGTAGCCTACTTGTTTCTGATTAATTACTTATATTTCACTTTCATAAATAAACTCTTCTAGTGAGGCATTTTTTTGGTTCAATTAATGCCATTTGGACTTTGCTTCGTATCTAGCACCTTATGTCAGTATATCCCAGAAGAATGAACCAGGTTCATAACTATCCCCAGCTGTTCTCTGCGTACGATAGAAAAGTAAATATTTTCACTCCTCTATAATGCAGATGGTATCATATATTAAGTAAGTGCTCTACATCTAGGGTTGCCAGGCCCCTCTTTGCCACCAGCGGGAGGTTTTTGGGGCGGAGCCTGAGGAGGGTGGGGTTTGGGGAGGGGAGGGACTTCAATGCCATAGAATCCAATGGCCAAAGTGGCCATTTTGTCCAGGTGAACTGACCTCTGTTGGCTGGAGATCAGTTGTAATAGCAGGAGATCTCCAGCTATTATCTGGAGAATGGTAACCCTATCTACATCAGACTTCAACCTATTGGTCAAGACTCACAGAAGAGATGTGGAGTGCCGCCTGCTGGATTGCAAGCCCATATAGAGCTGCCTTTGGGGGGATATTTTTGGCATAATCTGCTGCTAACGAATATTTGTAAACGTTCCCACAATTCCTGGCTGTCTTTCATTCATGCTGAGAGGGGCGCTAGGACAGCGATATGAGGTCACTCATTGAAGGAGAAAATTCCTCCATGATTCTTCCTTCGTACCTTACTATAGTAAACTTTGTGGTGTTAACCTTGCAGTTGTTGTCTACAGGTCTCTTAGTGTAATGCCCAGATATAAGGGCTGGTTTAGGACACTATGTATTCATACGCACACACATGGAAGCTTTGGAAAGTTGGCATCCAGGAGCCATGAACCAACAAATCATGGTCTCTGTGTCTGGTACCGCCTCGCACCAGCAGAGAGCTCTGGGTTACGTTCATCTTCAGGAATGTGGTTTCTGCTTACCAAGCTCACAAGATCAGGCACTCACTAAGTGACGCCTTCAGCCAATGTCTATAGCAGTGGTTCCCAACCTTTTTTTGACCAGGGACCACTAGGACTTTTTTGTTCGGTGCAGGGACCCCAAGGTTCAAAATAAAAATTCCGAGAATTGGAAAATAAACTTTAATCATAACTGTGAGTTAAACATTAAACTTAGAATAATATTTGAATATATATTTTTATAATAGAGAACTTTTAATTGAAAATATTAATTTATTATGGGTTTATAACTTTGTTTCGCGGACCTTAATTTAGTTCTTGCGGACCCCTGGGGGTCCATGGACCCCTGGTTGGGAACCAGTGGTCTATAGGTTGTGCTGGTTGGAGAGGGGTGGACACTTAATGTGCATTGGTGCTTTTGTGTATCAATCTGCTTGTCAGCAGCCATGGGCCTGCCCCATGCGAATGCATAAATGATACTGACTTTCCTTTGTTTCTCTGGTGAGTAACTCTGCACCTTATTTGTGGGTTATTTCACCCCAGGGTCTCTGTTTAGCTAAATAAAGAACTGTTCCTTTAACCTCCTCCTAGTTGTCTTCATTGGACTCTATAAGACTACTAGGCATTTCATTAGTCAGCTGCTCACGGTCCTAGCCTTGACACCAGTGAGGTCATGATTGCTGCTTCCCTCTCTGATATGTCATGTGACTTCCTGTCACATGATTGCAGCTCAGCGGATCTCATACTGCCCCCTGAGAATTAAAGGTGGTCTGGATCTGGAAAGATCAAAGACCATGGCTCTGTCTCACCAATCAAAAAAGAACCAGGGAGAGTTTGTGTGAACCAGTAATTGGGCCATAACATGGAGCACATTGGTTTCATGATATGAGAGAGATAATTTGTATGGTGGGCGGAACGCTCCGCTGTAAATTGTCTTCAATTACATAAAGTGTCTCCAGTTACCTGGACAATAGATACATCTTGGTTTAGCAAGTATTGTGAAACACACGATGTTAGCCTTGAGAACTGAATCTGGTAATACAGTGTAGTCTCCCAAATTATTGGCCAGGAACAAAAATACTGAGCTATTTCGCATATAAAGTGTCTCAGGTTAGTGCAGCTGCCAAAATCTCCCAGCTACCAGACAGTGAAATTACACAAAAGTAGTCTGTTATTCAACTCAGATAAAGTGGATGTAACAGATCCTACTTATTATGCTTCCTTATATAAGCACGGGAAATAAAAACAACAGGTATCTTAAAAGGTTAACCATTGGTACACATGCTTTTGTAGAGAAGAGCATCATAAGAAAGAAGTTAATCTTCCTGCTTACTTTAAACATTATCAATTTCCATTGTCTAATATAATAGTAATTATGCCTGTTACAGGAAAGCATCCCTCCTTCCCAGCTAAAAAAAATTATATATAATACATATATGTGTGTACATATATTTTTCAATCCACTGTTGATACCCGTGGTTGGACAGGAAATGTAATCATGACTCATATGCAGCGAAAGGAGATCTAAAAACAGACAGATGCATCAAGTGGAATTCTTAATTCAACCAAATTAAAAACAATCCGTTTTGAAAAAAACATACCGTAGAACAAAGATGTGCTTTAATTGAATTAAATATTAAATTGGATTATTTGTGGAGAATTGTATTACAATTACATTTTCAGAATCTTCCTGGCTGAATTTTCTAAGAATAAAATTACAAACTCCCCAGAATGATATGATGTGATAATTGCATCAATTATTTTGGGAGAAGGAATTCATTAAAAGGTTACTCTTAAAGGGCAGTGGAACTGAAATATGATTTTAGGTGGAATTTGCTTTATGCTTGTTTGGCAACTGGGAAAGGAAAAAAAAGATGTTGTTATTGCATGGTGCTGAAATCCAAATTCAAGTTTTCTTTAAAACTCATTGTAAGTGGGTGAGTTTGTGAAGGCCATGAACTACTTTAATACATATTCCATCAATCTGTGCTGCATTTTTTCTTGTTCGTATTCATTTTCAGCATACCAAATGATTGAAAATCCAGCTACTGCTAGTATAAGCTTCATTGTTAGAAGTGAAACCTCAGATGTGTACTTGAATGGCAAGTGGTGTGCCCAAAAACATCTAGCGCTGTCTGAAGGTAGAAAAGGGCAGGAGTCTTCGGAAGAATAAGTAATGCCTTATGTCTGCTGTGTTTCTCTAGTTAGCACAGATCTCCCAGTGAAGGAAGAAATAGACGGCCTTTCCAAGAAAATGATTAGTTAAGGAGGAAGAAAGGCTCAGGGCAAAAGTATACAATACAAGGAGCATTGAGCTGGCAGTGAAAATCTATCTGTTTAGCATATGTTTACCCCACCTTTCCCCTAAGGAGCTTAGGGTGACATACTTAATTTTCCCTTCCTCCATTTTATCATCACAACAACCTTGTAGGATAGGTTAAGCTGAAGGCTCAGTGATAGAGCACCTGCTTGCATGTATATGGCTCTAGGTTCAGTCTCCGGCAACTCCACTTAAAAGGATCAGGTAGTAGGTGGTGTGAGAAGCCTCAGCCCGAGACCCTGAAGATAGGGTTGCCAACTGCCAAGTACTAGCTAGAGATCTCCTGGTATTACAACTGATCTCCATCCAATAGAGGTCAGTTCACCTGGAGAAAATGGCCGCTTTGGCCATTGGACTATATGGCATTGAAGTCCCTCCCCTCTCCAAACCCCACCCTCCTCAGGTTCTGCCCCCCAAATCTCCCACCAGTGGTGAAGAGGTACCTGGCAACCCTATCTGAAGAGCCAGACTAGTCAGTCAGAGTAGACAATAATGACTTTGATAGACCAATGGTCTGACTTGGTATAAAAGGTAAGGTAAAGGTCCCCTGTGCAAGCACCGGGTCATTCCTGACCCATGGGGTGACGTCACATCCCAAAGTTTTCTAGGCAGACTTTGTTTACAGGGTGGTTTGCCAGTGCCTTCCCCAGTCATCTTCCCTTTACCCCCAGCAAGCTGGGTACTCATTTTACCGACCTCAGAAGGATGGAAGGCTGAGTCAACCTTGAGCCGGCTACCTGAAACCAACTTCCGCTGGGATCGAACTCAGGTCGTGAGCAGAACTGTTGACTGCAGTACTGCAGCTTTACCACTCTGCGCCATGGGGCTCTAATAAGGCACCTTCATGTCATCCGGTGAGCTTCTTAGGTGCCTGTAGGCTTCCCAGCCCTCCTAATCCAACGTTCTAACCCACTAATAGGTTTCTTGGCATTCATTTGACGAACTATCACTTCCCCAAAGCAAAGACCTAGTCCTGGATTTCCTCAGTCTCATTGAAGTAGAAGGTCCTTCAGAATAACTCAGGGAACACTAATTTAGCAACAGCTGCCTGCATTGTAGAAGGATGCTTAATTTGTGACCTCCCAACATTTCATGTTCAAGCTCAGCTAAGCCATTTGGTGCCCATTTTAGGCTGGTGCCCACATCCTGTCCTCAAAATTCCAAGAGCGATTACAGGCTTAAGTAGATTGGGGATCCCTGTCACACTAGCTTTTGTAAAGTTCAGAAATTGCTGAGAAATGTCATGTACAATTTGCCTCCCACCCACCCATTGCTGGCTGGTGGAGACACGGAAGTAACATGATGGCATCACGACATGAGATCAGTTTGAGAGTCAGGTCTCCTAGCATTGGTCTCCCCTTTCCCTCCCCTACTTGGGGAGGATTGGCAGGGGGGAATGAAGGGGGCATGCCAGCATTGCGCTGACACATGACGTCACTTCAGGAGCAAAACTGGAGGTGACAGCATCATGTTGGAGCGATGCTCTAGGATTTCCCCAGTTTTAGAGTGTCACCCCTATGTGCTGATGTCAGTTCCGGTTCTCTGCTGGAAGTGACTCCAAGGATTGGCACAACTCTAGCAAGCCAGCCTTCACCACCAGGTTTCTCCTGACAGGCTGCCAGCCAAAGGTGGAAGCAGGGTTGCCAGGTCCCTCTTTGCCACCGGCGGGAAGTTTTTGGGGCAGAGCCTGAGGAGGGAGGGGTTTGGCAGGGGAGGGACTTCAATGTCATAGAGTCCAATTGCCAAAGCAGCCATTTTCTCCAGGTGATCTGATCTCTATCAGCTGGAGAGCAATTGTAATAGCTGGAGATCTCCAGCTAGTACCTGGAGGCTGGCAACCCTAGGTGAAAGCCCTATAGGTTAGTTGCATTTCAAGTCACAGGTGTGTCTATAATGGTGAGGGGGCTCAGCTTGATAACAGTTCTGCAGATCTTGTGATGTGTGGTTCTGTACTCTGGGAAAGTGTAGCAAGGAAGTAAAGAAATAAATGCCCGTTGCTCTATGGAAAACATGTGATTCCCTTATGCCATGTTAAATAAAAAGAGGTGCTGTCCTTTCTGTCCCATATTAGATTTACAAAGTACCCATGATTGGATCGCATCTGGTATCCTTTATTTAAGAGCAGGGAAAGAAGAAAGCTGGATTTTGAAACTTATTAGGATTAACCGCACAGGTTTCGTTGCTCAGGACAATATAACTTTGAAAATGCCTGCATTTTAACCTCCAGCTTTTTCATGTTTGAACAATAAATTGGCACTGTAAATTACCACTTAATAAGGACAGTTCCTCACGTCAGAAATCGAAAGTATTCCAACAGAAAAAGGAAATGAATATTTTGCTTCCTATTTTTTTTTAACGTTCTTGCCATTGAAGGGGGGTGGGGTGGAAATTGCTGCATATGGTCACCATATTAACCTGTAATTTTTGTCCTGTTTTTCCCCCCAACTTGTTTTTGATAAATGGATTTATACTTTTACTTACTTAGGGGAGAGCCATAGTAGAGGAACCGTAATATTTAATTCTACACCCCTGAATGTATGTAAGCTGCCAGAAGGGGGAGGGGGGGTCTATATTTTGGCATAGAATCTTGGCAATTTAGTGCCTGCAATCCTGTACAGAATTGTTCTGCTCAAACACCATTGATTTCAGTGGGTCTTGACTGGAGGAACTTTTCACGGGAGTGCACTGTAACTCCACGGAATTGCTCCTTTTTGGCCCTGTTTCTTATATTTTCTTTTAATAACACCCTGCCTTTCCACACTGCAGTCCCCTGTGCACTGGACTTCCCACCCACTATACACATGCAAACGAGAAGATAAAGCTTCTTTTCAGGAATTTCGGTGAGGTGGACAGACATATGATTGTTGTGTGTACAGCGAAACATGGAAGTAATTTTTCAATATATGAGAATCTGTTCCTTCATAGCTCTGCTGTGCCCTATTAAATTATTGTCTCTCTTCTTAAAACACAGTTTTCATTGGCCTTTTGTTTATTTAACCAACTTATTTTTTATTGATGCAATTCTCTTTTTTTATATGTCTTATAAATCATGTTAATAGAACAATCTATCATCATCCATCCCCTGCTATGGTTTAGTGGCCTTTGGTTTGCCAAGAGTATCTTGTGCACGTGGACTTTTAGTATGACTTTTTTGTTTGTTTAAAAAAGGGCTTAATATTTCCCCCCATTCAGTAGCACAGGCTCTTGAGAAAGATCCTTTCACAATTGCAGACCAGTAGACAATTTTAGAATTTATTTGGAAAGACTTATTTGTAGTTGGGCATACTTGCAGGAGTACAGAGCGCTAAATGGGATAACTCCCCACCTGCATGTTTCTGTTGATATCGAAAAGACCCCCGCCCAGTTTTTTCTGTGAGGCTGGAGTAGTGGGTAAGAGCAGTGGTTTGGAGCAGTGGACTCTGATCTGGAGAACCGGGTTTGATTCCCCCACTCCTCCACATGAGTGGCGGACCCTAATCTGGTGAACTGGATTGGTTTCCCCACTCCTACACACAAAGCCAGCTGGGTGACCTTGGGCAATCACAGCTCATTTAGAGCTCTCTCAGCCCCACCTACGTCCAGGGTGTCTGTTGTGGGGAGGGGAAGGGAAGGGGATTGTAAGCTGGTTTGATTCTGCCTTACGTGGTAGAGAAAGTCAGCATATAAAAACCAACTCTTCTTCTTCTTCAACACAGCTATGGATATTATGTTCTAGTCCTGGATATTTCAGATCTCCACCTAAACTGGTGAGTTTATAGGACTGTGACCCTCCTGCATTTGATTAGTTGACCTGGTTTTGTGGGCTGCTGTGGCCACACTGTAGAGCAGCGGGACATCGTCAATGTTTTCCATGGCTGGCAGAGATTCTCCTGAACTTAGTGGTTCTCATTCAGCCTCCCTTTAATGCCAGAAACAAGTCCAAACAGGTTGCCACACAAGCATACTTCCCTTCACCGGCCCTGTCTCTCAAATAAGTCCATGTTAAACAAAGAGAATTCCACTTATATGGTACATGCTTTGTACCAGCAGGTGTACAGAACAGATGGGGCCTGGTAACCATTTGTCATGTATGGTAATGATTAAGGCTGATAGGAATATCACTGTCAAGGGAATCCAGCATCAAAGACAGGCCTAGTATTGAACTTGGATTGGCATAGAACTTGAATGATTCATCATGTTTGGAAGGAAGGGGGGAGTTGTTTAGATTTGGTTGTAGTCATATAGGTATTAACGAGTGTCTGCGCAGAGGGTAGAGTTGCCAGCTCCAGGTTGGGAAATATCTGGAGATTTGGGGGGTGGATCCTGGGGAAGGTGGGGTTTGGGGTGGGGAGGGACCTCAGCAGAGTTTAATGCCATAGGGTCCACCTTCCAAAGCAGCCATTTTCTCCAGGGGAACTGATCTTGGTTGTCTGGAAATCAGTTGCAACAGTGGGAGATCTCCATGTGCCATAGGGCTGCCAACCTCCAGGTGTTGGTAGGAGATCTCCTGCTGTTACAACTGATCTCCAGCCGATAGAGATCAGTTCACCTGGAGAAAATGGCTGGTTTGGCCATTGGACTCTATGGCATTGAATTCCCTCCCCAAACCCTGCCCTCTGCCCCAAAAACCTCCCGCCGGTAGTGAAGAGGGACCTGGCAACCCTAATGTGCCACCTGGAAGTTGGCCACCTTAGCAGTGGCATATACCCAACCATTTGTGGACTTTACAGAGCAAGACTTCCTTCTCTTTCCCCTGCTTCCTCTTCTTCCTCCTGTAAAGTCCAGAGCAAGACTTCCTCTTCTTGCTGCAGCCCATGGAGGTCCCCAATGTTGTTCATTGGGGTCAGCAAATCCTCAGGAAGAGCATAGGCAGCAAAACAGGGATCTGCAGTAGGAGAAGGAATCAGTGGAAATCACTGCTGTTCTTCCACAAATGGAAATATTGTTCTGTCGGAGGAACAGTGCAGTTGGATACAGGGCAATATACTGAATCTTGACAATGCTGATACATTTCCCCTGCAAGTGCATATTAGCAGCTGCATTTTGAGACAGTGACTTAAATGGAAACACTAAGTATCCTGCAGAATACACTAAATGCTGAAGTTTGTTGAGTTTTTGAGCACTAAACTACCAATTCATCTTGAGCTCAAATTTTAGTTTCAGTGATTTCCCCTATACACTAGTCACATGATTCATGCTTCTTACTCCCTCATTGTGTTTTGTTTGACCACCACCAAGGAAGTAGTGAGAAAGATCAACTTAATACAGGATTAAAGTCCCAGACCCTTCTTTGAAAAAGAGTGAATGATCAACCATAGGATAGTCCCTTTTTATTTAGTATATTTATTTTTACTTATTGTTGGGTAACATTCTTCCTAGACCTAGGCAATGCCTTAACCATCTTGTTACCATTAGTATAGCATCAGAATTTCAACGAAAAGATTATTTCATATTGTTTCAGATACCCCAAATTATATTAATAGACTTGGTTCAGCATATTGTCTGATCAAATGTCACTTATTGTATTGCTTGGCAGTTGTCTTCTCCCTAAGGACATGAGAGGCGACAGTCTTGATCAGACAAGAGGCGCCCAAGTGCCCTTGTTGGCATATCAACAGATGCTCACAATTTTGTGTTATACAACTTTGCCAGAAGCTGGGCTTATTCCTTCTGGAAAAAATGTGTAATTTAAGCTTTTCTCTGTTTGCGATGTTACATTTGGCTGAACACTATTCATGTGAATGATGGCCCTTGTTATACATTGGGCGATTAAACTTTTTTTTTTGGTGTGTCAAAGAAAGTGTCTAGTTAATGTTGAGAGGAGGGCTCCTTTTTTGTCTTTTGAAACATGATCTTGATTAAACCCTTCACATTAGGAGTGAACCCTTCTCATAGGAAAACGTCTCAGAATAGCCAAGATGCCTAACATGGTCTGAGCACTATGCTCTGTTTATCAAATCTCACTACCGACTTCACATCTGTTATTTATGGGGAAACATATGTTTCCACTGGGCTGACAGCACTATCAGGTCAAAAAATGGAGTACTGCTAGATTTCCAACGGCCTTCTAAACAGAAGAATACAAATTGGTACTTGTGGTTTTAAACCAGTGCTCTGTTTATTCGCACTGGGCCCATGATCCAGCACACTTAACAAGATTTTCATTCTTCAGCCGACTTTAAGTTAGCCCCTTATACTCCTTGTCGAAGTTATTAAGAGAGCTTGGAATTGTGCAATACATTCCATATGCAGCATTCGCTGGAATAAACAGCGCACAGGAGACTTGTCAGATGTACATTCATTGGGGAGCCATTGATCTCCATGTGATTTTTGCACATTCTTCAGCTCATTCAAAAGTCCAAATGCAAAATCCAGCACATGCAGCTTTCATCAGTATTTGTGATATTCTTCTGGGGGCTTTGACCTGCAAGCTCATTGTTGGATTGAATTTGTACTTATACTAACTGAAAAGTAATATCAGCAGTTTTTCTTTCTTTCTTCTGACCTTCTCCAAGCAACTCAGGACAGCATACACCATTTTCTCTGCCCCTTCTCCAATTTTATCCTCACAACCGCACTGGGTGGTATCTTACCTTGAGTTGCAGGAAGTTCCACCAGTCCAAAAAAATTGCCTCTAACTCAAGTGGCTCTTTTGTTGAAGGAAAAGCTGCCTAAGTTGAAGTAAGGCTACGGTTGCCAGGTCCCTCTTTGCCACCCACAGGAGGTTTTTTTGGGTGAAGCTTGAGGAGAGCGGGTTTGGGGAGGGGAGGGACTTCAATGCCATAGAGTCCAATTGCCAAAGCGGCCATTTTCTACAGGGCAACTGATCTCTATTGACTGGAGATCAGTTGTAATAGCTGGAGATCTGCTGTTAGTGTCTGAAGGCTGGCAACCTTAGGCTGGAGGAAGGCTCCAGACTTTGCTTAGTTGAGTGGTAGAATACTGGCCACTGTAGGATAATGTAAGGCTAAAAAACAGCATCTGTCCCAAGATAATGTAAGGCTAAAAAACAGCATCTGTCCCAAGATAATCCAGTGAATTTCATGGTTGAGCCAAGGCCTCCCACTTTTGGCCTTGATTAGGAATTCAGGTGCAATCTAGAAATGAAATTTACTCAAACATATCCTTTTTCTCATTGGAAAACATTTCCAAGTGTTAGACCCTTGACTGGCATAAACGGAAGCAGTTCAATTGATTTCAGTTGTTCAATACAGATTTTGGCCACTTAGAAATCTACTTCCCAATTTTTTCAGAAGTCAAGAAAATTAAATGTTTGTTTCTTTTAGTTTATTTTAGTTCGGTATACTCAGATCTTTGAGAACTTTTTATGCTTTCATCATGACCCACAGTGGCAACTGTGAACATGCTCGGGTAGAAAACTGTTCTGTAGGGTTGCCAACCTCCAGGTATAGCTGGAGATCTCCTGCTATTACAACTGATCTCCAGCTGATAGAGATCAGTTCACCTGGAGAAAATGGCCGCTTTGGCAATTGGACTCTATAGCATTGAAGTCCCCCCCTCCCCAAACCACGCCTTCCTCAGGCTCCACCCAAAAAACCTCCCACCTGTGGCGAAGAGGGACCTGGCAACCGTGCTCTCCTGACAGATTTTTTTTGGCATGTGTAATATAAAAGGAAGTAATGTCATAAATAATGGAATACTTTTTAAATGGATTATTTGCTGGGTCCTCTATGATCAGTAGACATGGCTGCTAGATGATTAGGTATGATACAGCTTTGACAGTGTTTCCCTGGCATTAATGCAGAATTAACTCATGGGCTTAGAGGTTTTATGTAGTGTAGTTCTCAAAATGAGAAATATTGTAAATGAGGAATATTAAATACTGTGATAATGCAAATAGTAACTACAGCATTTAATTTGAGATGGGCTGTGTAAGTTGAATAAAGCGGTCAAGGCAACTGAAGATTTGTCATGCCTTACCTCAGGACCTATAAGCCTGTGGTGGTATTGTGTCAGGGCTATGTTCCTGCCTGCCTAATCCTTTAATCATTTAAACTGGGCTCAGTCAGACTGAGTAAAACCACTTTGTGGTATAGCGGCTACATACCTACAACATGAGCTACTGGCATCTCAGGTTGTCTACCTAGGTTTTGGGCCCACTCTGTGTTTCTTTCAATTAGGTGTTTCACAATAGGAATTTCTGTTTGTGCGGAAGAGTGGTGGGGCAAATCATGGGAGCCTTTGGTCTCAGCCAGAGGAAAATGAGTTACTGCAGTCTGTCCTTTTTCCTCTTGAGCTTGTGGGTTCCTCTTGAAACCACATAGGCTAGAGAAAGCCACAGAGCTCCATAACGTCCTTTTAATTTGCAGTTATCCAGTTGTATCCATTTTCTGCTTCTAGTCCCTTGATCATGAGTAGACATCACAGGCCTTTAATACAGGAATGCATCGGCTATTCCAGTACCAGACACATTCACATGTGGCTACTTGACAGCTAAAAGTCAATACATTCAGGCACATTTACCTCCTGTTCTATGATGCAACACTAACATCTCTGATCATGAAATATAGAAGGACATCCGTACCAAAAATATTGGCTTTCCAAAAGGGGAGAAGCCCATTGCATTACTTTACTCGCAAGTAATTTATTGTTTGTGAGGAAACTTTCCTTTTGCTCAGTGGAAACAGCTGACGATAGGAGTCAACTGTCCATCTTCTCCTTAGCATGGCTGCCACTTCCTATTGCTCCCCTTTCGATCCTCTTCTTTTCCCACGTCTCTGGGCTTTGGCAAGGTAGGGGTGCCCCATGTCCCCCCCCCATTTTATGTCATAGCCTTTTTGAAGATCTTTGGTGAGGGATCTTTTTCTTCCTTCATAATTCACTTGTTCATTTGTGAATTTGCTCAAGACAAAGGCATCTTTTAGATAGTTAGAACAGAAAATAGGAACTAATTCTGTGGATGATATTGTCCAGCTTCCCTTTCATTCCCATGCAGATCAATCCATCTCAGAGTCTGCAGTGTGACTAAGGTATAGCCCCCAGGAGGGGTTTTCCAGATGTTCTAAAAAATCTTTTACTTAGAGCTGTCAATTTTTCCATCATAATAAAATGCAGTTTGTTGTGTGGGCACAAAGCAGATGTGAATTCAGCCTAAAGATGGCGGCAGATGGATATATTGCAAGAACTGTCATTGAATGGAAGGATCATCTTATGCAGAGGCAGGCGCTTTAATCTCACTAGATCCAAGATTCACATGCAGCTTGAGAGCAATATTGAACGCAAAATGGAGGGACTTTTTATGCACCTGGATTTAACCAGGTACAAACAGGGGAAACTGCTTTTGGCCAAAATTAGTATAGAATTAGTACAATGGTACTGGGCCAAATTTCAAGATCCATCTGTCCACTGGTGAAATTTGGGTTGCACTGTGATTGATAGAACTCTGGAATCTGATTCCCCATTGGTAGAAGGATCAGAATCCAAGCAGTTGTTAGATAATTCAAACCTTCTATTGTAAGTGGATACTGCTAAGGGATACCTAGATGATGTAATGGTAAGGGGAGATATGTCTGGTAGCAAATGATTGAGCTAATTTGGTGGCAGGAGTCACTCAGACCTGTTGACAATTGTCAGGACCCAGGAGATGGGCTGATGGCCCTTCCTGAGCATTTGATTAGACTCCCAGAAAAGTCTATGGGGGTTCCCGCATTATGTATTCCCAGCGATCTATTAAGAGTTTGAAAATGTTATAAAAAACATCGCTTTAAAAGGGTTTTTGGATGCCACGGCTAAAAAATGGCTGGAAGACGTCTTCACAGCTAAAGGGGCCAAACAAAGTGCAAACAGTATTTTTTATAACAGTTTCAAACCCTTAATACATCGCTGGGGATACATAATGCGGTAACACCCTATATTGTGAAGGAGAATTCTGAGAGGGGTCAGTTATTGTCCTGCAAGCATGCTTCATTACTCATTGACAGAGTGTGAGGAGTCAGAGGCTCTCAAAAAGAGCCTTGATTAGTGGATCCCTGGAGATGTCATGGCAACCAAGCGACTTGAAAACACCTGGACAAATATGTGTTATAATTGAGAGACTCTAACGTGCTATCAGAAGTTAGCTTCATCCAAGCTTCTGACTTTGCAAAGTCAAAAGATCTTGGGGCACTAAAAAGACAAAGGTTGGTGGGGGGAGACACGGAGACAACATTTTCAATGCAAGAAAGGTTTGTTTTAAATCTGTTTTGTGACAACATAGCCAGAATATTGGGACAGCAGTTGACCATATGTCTGACATTTCAAGATTTCAGTCTGTCCCTTGGTACCATATCTGATTGTTCCTTCAAGCTCGTATAGTTATAAAAGATTCCTGACTTGTTATATTGGAAAGGATCCAATGTTGCTCCTGACATCAAGTTGCTCTACGATACAAAGTGGAGAGATAGCCCCCTCTCTAGAGAGTTGGCTTAGCTTGCTGGTCGATGGAGGATAATCACAATTGATGAATGAACAATTAGCTGCAGCAAGAACTCTTTGGTCTCAAGCATCATGGGGTGTAACTTAATCAGACCCACCTGAAAGAGGTGTGGGCTGAAGCCAACTTGCCTGGAACTGCTAAGTGTTTTGGGCAAAAGAGATTTGGAGATTGCTGTGTTTCATGCCGGCTTCCCAAAACTGGCTTCTTACGTTTCTCCAGTGTGAGCTCCAGTACGCCCTGCTTGGGTATGCAAGTGCTCACAAGTTCACAGGGAAACAGGCTTGTGAAGGAGCTGAGTGGATGTGTGAATGCATGACAGCCAAACATGCTTTCTCAGATGCAGCAGCACTTTACCTACCTGTGAGAGTATTATAGCTATTTATTTATGCCATCGGGGGCCCTGTTTTTCTTCCTTTCAGGGACATCACTATGGTGGCATGCATACACTACCCAGTTTGCACTCCCCCACCCCCCAGTGTGAATATATGCCCAGTTACAGACTGGGACCATTTGCATCAGTGGTTCCCAAAGTGGGCAGTACCACCCCCTGGGGGCGGTGGGATTACCTAAGGGGCACTAAGAGGCAAGGGGGCAGCAGGGGGGTGGCTAGGGGTGGGCCCCTTCAACTGTGTTGTTGGATAGGGTAGGGGGCGCTGGAGTTGAGTTTGTGGAACCAAGGGGGCGAAGGCCCGAAAAGTTTGGGAACCACTGGTTTGCATGGAGGGGCAAGGGAGGACAAACTCAGTGGTTCTTTGGTTCTCGTAGGTTATCCGGGCTGTGTAACCGTGGTCTTGGTATTTTCTTTCCTGACGTTTCGCCAGCAACTGTGGCCGGCATCTTCAGAGGAGTAACCCTGAAGGACAGAACCAATGAACTCTGACCGTGAAAGCCTTCGACAATATTCAGTGGTTCTTATTTTGATTTAGTACTCAAGAGTATCATAGATGAGAATTCAGCAAGTGTATGTTTCCGTTTGATTCTGAAGCACAGTATTCTGGAGATTTTCAATTTGGGGAGGGGCTGTGGCTCAGTGGTAGAGCCTCTGCTTTGCATGCAGAAGGTCCCAGGTTCAATCCCCAGCATCTCCAGTTAAAGGGACTAGGGAAGTAGGTGATATGAAAGACCTCTACCTGAGACCCTGGAGAGGTGCTGTCTGTCTGAGTAGACAATACTGACTTTGATGGACCAAGGGTCTGATTCAGCATAAGGCAGCTTCATGTGTTCATGTGTCCTCATGAATCTGATGAAGTGGCTCATGAACGTTTATGCCATAATAAATGTGTTAGTCCTGAAGGTTAGTTCTAAAGTGTAGCTCACTCCTCTCCATACTGTTTGCAAGGGAAGTATGTAGGTATTAAATTTAAACTTAAATTTTTTGACATTCCTTAAGGACTGTTTCAGAAAGCTTATTCTGCTGGGATAGGAGTACCATCTCCCCACTCTAAACATAAAGAACTAAAAGTTTATTCATAACATTTTCCATGATCTGTTTCCCAGACTTAGCTTTGCAAATAGTTTCCTTTAAAAAAAATACTTTGCTGTCTTGCAGTTCAATTTCCTGTAGCACCAGTTATGCTGAGAATCACAGTCACAATATTATCTGCAAATTTCTGGATTGTAATGTGCAAATTTAGCTGGGAGGGGTAAGGGGAAGGAAGGAGGGAGAAGGTTCCTTCCATTCAGAAAAGTAATTGTCCTGATGTGATGGATATTGCAGTTAACCTGTCTGAGGCTGGAAAATGTCTAGCTCAGGGAAGTCTACAGCAGCATCACTTCATTACTGTTCCCAGCAACTTTGTGCTGGGCAGCCACTAAGATGAGAGCTAATTAAGGTGGTGCCCTGCACTGACAGAATTTTTTTTTTAGATCATCCATTATAAAATAGGGCAGACTTACTTGCTCATGATATGGCAAAAAGGTATTAAATTTAAACTTTAGAGTTCTCTCTCTTCCCCCCCCCCACCAAATGTGGATGATTAGAGAAAGGGTGGGTGGGTGAGGGTGAAGCATGATTGGTCAAAGCCAATTGAATTGCTTTCTCCATTTTTATGGTATGCCTAAGTGTATTCAGTGGACCTAGAGATGCCGAGCACCTGCCAGCTCCCCTCACATCTTGCTTGCCCATCAGAATAAGAGAGGTGATGGTCATTTATGCATGGGTGTTTTATCTGAAGTTTGTTGCTTGCTGGACCCACACTTTCCTGTTGGGAACCAGCAATCTCCAAGCTCAAATCAAGAAGTATTTGAGTCCCCTGCCCCTTGAAATGCTGCTTTGTAATTGGCTGTAGTGCTTACTGTGAGAGAAAACTCCAAACTTCTGGTATTGTAAGAAAGAGAGTAATCCTGTCCATTTACTCTTTCCACATCATGCATAGTCTTACAAGCTTCTGTCATGTTAAGAGGTAGGTGCCAAGTGGATGACAACGTGACCAGCTGGAGACTGTGGGTAAGTGAATGCAACATGAGCTCAAACAACCCAATTTGGCCTTAATTGATTTCACACATTGTGCAACACCTTAATCTCCAGATTAATGCAATGACTATCAAGTGTTTTCTGCGCTCTCTTCCAATAAGGGATTTATTTATCTCACCTGATTTTAGAGGAATAATAGAGACATTGGCTGGACTTTGTTTTACCTGTGGAAAGGGAACCTTTTTATTGTTCAGGGAGCGACCTGATAACCAGCACCATTTTGAATCTGTATGCCTGCTCAGCAGCGGACATGAACAAGACTTAACATCATGGTATGAAGCATCTGTTTTTCTCACCCATCCTACTTATACTTTTTACAAAAATTATATAGCCTGATGAAGAGTTTTGTTGAACTCAAAAGCTTGTACATTATTATGTACTATTTGGTTGGTCCTAGTAAAAGGTATTACATGAATTGTTGCTCTGGGGTTTGGATGTTCCTCCTCAGTTATCTTTTCTTAAAACTGAAAGCCCCCCAAATCTTTATCCTTTCCTCATAGGGAGGCTACTCCAGACTGGTTCTGTATTTTTCCACATTAGTAGGGTTGCCAACCTCCAGGTGGTGGCTAGAGATCGCCCGCTATTACAACTGATCTCCAGGTGACACCTGGAGAAAATGGCTACTTTGGAAGGTGGATTCTATGGCATTATACCCCGTTGAAGTCCCTCCCCACCCCAAACCCTGCCCTCCTCAGGCTCCACCCCCAAAATATCCTTTCCTTTTTCCTTTCCTTTTATCCCTTAGAAGCTCCTTGATCAATTGATCTTGAGCAGCATATATCTAGTGTTGGAGGGATATAAGGACTGAAACAAATCTTACCACTGACAATGTAGCCTTGGGGTCCCTATCACTTAGTAAAAAAGGCATTATGTCAGTCACAGAGGCATTGGATTTGTATATTAAAAGGGGGGAAATATAGTGCGATCGAAGTTCCTCTTAAAAGCGGCATTCCAAAAGGGCATGGGCTAATGAGTCAATAGAGCCAGAACAGCAAGGGCAGATCCTATCTGAGTATGGTATATTCAGAATTCTGCCCTGCATTACCATAGAAGGGTTAGCATTCAATCTAGCCAAGCAAAAAGCTCTACAGAGACGAGGAGTTGTTAGATAATATGTATAGGCAGGCAGACCACGTGGAGGGGGTGTTCCGAAGAACTGGGATGAACAGACACAACGAGCACGAAAAGTAGTGCTGTTATAATCGAGCTCTTTAATGTGCTTTTTAATTTTGGCAAAAGCTTCAGTTTTCTCAAGATCTGATAACATATCCTGCGAGAAGCCCAACAACGCCAGTTTCTCATCTAAGATTTTTTGCCATGAGGATTTAAAAGGGTCATGCTTCAGAGAAGCTAGGAACCCCTCAGTGCTAAAGCACAGTTTAAGGTGTAGTTTAAAGGCGGCCAACCACGCCCTAGCTTCAAGTGACATTTGGCCAAACTCGGTATTTCTCAACCTGGGGCTGGCAACCCTACCACAGAAGCACATGGCAATTCTAAGATACCCTTGAGTGGAACCACTCACCTTCTGTATCTGTTGAGAAGACCATAGAAGAGCGATGGGGAGGTAGAGGTGGCTCTGAGTGACTTTCCTGAAAAAAAGAGAAAAAAGAAAAGAAAAAGAGTTTCCCACATTAAATTTAGGAGCAATCAAAATAAAACAACTTCTAAAATTATCCAATTTGCCCCAGGCTTTATGCAGAAGAATGAGCATGTAATTATCAATTAACGGAAAGTGCCTTGGAATGTAGGGTTGCAAGGGGGGTTATTAATTGAAAGGTTTTTTTTTTTCTGAGCACAGTTGCTTGAAAAAGTGCCATCTGAAATTATTGCAGGGCTGCAGGGGCTGCCCGTTACAGATGGGTGGGAAACTGGCATGCAGCACTAATGAGTTTAGAGGGTGAATGAAGTCCAGTTTGTTACTGAAAATAAAACAAGACTCGATCAGAGATAGGATGATCCTGTGCTTAAAGGTGTAAGTCAGGCTCTGTGGCTGATTTCCCATCTTATACTGGGAGGTTAAAAGTCCTACTGCTTTGTAAAACAACCAGATTTTGCTCTGTTTTAATGTTTTCCCTCATTGTTTGGTTGGTTTAGGAATGTAATATTAACAAATCATTACTTTGTTTTCAGTTGCAGAGCTAAGGAATTATGGGATCCATTTTTTAAAATCTCTTAACGTATGTACTTGGAAATTTTGCTCATTTTTCCTGATTTTGACCATAGAGTGATTGATTTATCTGGAAAAGTTTTATACCACTTCTGAGAACTGCTCGAGGGAGCACATAAAGTTTTTAAAAAATCCAATAAAATCATAAAACCCGCAACATGTGACATACTATGTTCAAATGTTAGCCAGGTAGGATCTTTAGCCCTTACCCATTCAAGTTGTGCAGAATATTACCAGAAAGTAACATATAAAATAAACCATTTAAACAATTTCTTCACATAGCATAGCAGACACTTTAGGAGTCCTGTACTAGAATTCAGAAAAATTAGTCTGCGTTTCATACACCACCTTTCATCCAATAATCATTAATGAATACAGATGTTCTAATAGATTTATGGGTTTTCTCCACTGACATGAGCTTTCCCATTTATGGATGGCAACATATGCATTCATTTGGTTTCTCAGCTCAAATGAATGGGATTCCTTTGTGTAACCCAATCAGTCTTGTCCTGGGTTGGAATTTTGCCTATGAATATATCATTTTTCCTCAACATAACACAAGCTTGATTACTGTCTTGGTGCCTCATAGTATGCACATAACTATGGATGTGTATAAGGGATTATAGCATCTTTCAAATTAGATTAAGGTTCTTGTGTGTATTTCATTGTTGAAGGAATCTCACATTCTGTGATATATGTAGACATATGTACGTAAGCCGGTTTGATTATCCCTTAAGTGGCAGAGAAAGTCGGCATATAAAAACCAACTCTTCTTCTTCGGAGTGAACTTGATTCAGTAGCAGTCCACCTATTTTTTTACTGCTATTATCAGGAAAATATACGGACTAAAAACACTCACCAGTATATTCTTTGTTTGGAATTTTTCCTGTGAATATATCTTTTTCCTCAGTCTTCATGACTTAGTAAGAATGCCCACCCATTACCTATGTAAAGGTTCTTGAAGAAATTAAAGATAGCCAGAACTTTGAACGCACTTGCATGTCGTTGAAGGTAAAGAACTGAGAATGGGGAGAGCTTGGAGACCATTTTAACACTCAAGGAACAGCCAATAGTTTTAGGAGGGATTCCATTCAGAATTGTTATGCTGACAGCATACTTGAACAGCAGGCTAATAATTTGGACCCCAGACTTGCTTTGTTATACTCTCAAAACTTTGATTCCAGGTAGTACTTATGCCTCTTTGTGATGATTTAGAGCAGGGGTGGGGAACCTTTTTCCTGCCAAGGGCCATTTGCTCATTTATAACATCATTCTGGGGACATAACCAGGTGTTGATCTCCTGGCGCGGGGGGGGGGAGATGCTAGGGTTGCCAGGTCTCCAGCCACCACCTGGAGGTTGGCAACCACAGGGGAGGCCGCGCAGAGAAGGCCTTGAGGGCACCCCCGCTCCCCCCTTCCAGGTGGGAGGGCAGACGAGCAAACGAGGCGCCAGGGGGGCATGGCCCGCAGCTGATCCTGAGGGAGGAAGGAAGGAAAACAGAAATGGAGGGGGAGAAAAGGACGGAAGGAGACAGACAAAGAAAGAGACGAGGGGGAGAAAGGAGAAAGAGTGACCGAAAAAGAGGAAGAAAAGAGAGAAAATCCTTCCCCCCCCCCACACACACACCCGCGCACGCTGGCTCCACGCAACCGGGCCCCAGGCTCCTCGCCTCCCCCAATACACACGGCAGCACATGCAGCCCCGCGCGACCGGGCCCCAGCCTCCACGCCCTCCCCACCCCGAGTCCACAAAGGGCCCTCCAAGCCCGATCGGCTCCCGTGCGCATGTTCCGCCGCCGGGAGCCGCCGGCCTCGAGAGGGGCTTACAGTGTGCTGCAGCGTTCCTGCACACCGCGACTGTAGGGGGCAGCCTTGGGGGAAGCGTCCCTCCCCCTCCTCTCGCCGACTAACAGTTGACGAGAGGAGATCCAAAGGGCACTGCAGCGCCCCCGCAAGCCGCAGCCCCAGGAACACCCTCAGGGAGGGCCGCGCTGTGCTGCACCTCCGCGGCTGGGCCCTGGAGCTCCCGAGGGCCACTGAAAATGTCCTTGGGGGCCTCATACGGCCCCCGGGCCGGACGTTCCCCATCGCTGATTTAGAGCCAGCCATTTTCCACCAAAATCAACGCTGTGTTCCTATGAACACTTGCTGATTTCAGGGGACCTAGAAGGGTGTAACTCTGATTAGGGTTGCATTGTAAATTAATGCATAATAAGAATTTATCCTTGTAGGAGACCAAACGTATAAACTAAAAATTATACTGTTTACTGACATCTAATCTCAGTAAACGTTACCTGTCTTGGCCTTTATCATGCAAGAAGAGATTATCTCCATAACTGATTGCATGCAATACAAATTTGCAACGTTGTAGGGAATGTAACATTCTTGGGGATTAAATGTTTTGGTGGTGTTTACTCATCACTAGTTTTCTTTTGTAACATATATGTGGATAGGATATTTGTTTGGTGTTAAAGTTAATGGTATCGAAACAGAATTTTTTCACATTTACTTGAAAGCAAGCCCTGCCTGGCAGAAGTGCCAATATAATGTCAAATACCAAATACCAAACATTTTTATTATACTCTTGACGTCTGATATGCATTGCCTTCTGTGTACACACAGGAGAGTTGCACTGTTTCTATGTGGTTTCTTCAATATGGGTTACCGTGCATGCATGCGGCTAGGACATTTTATTGTGGCCACTATAGAAGAAGGAGGAGAAGGAGAAGGAGAAGAAGACGACGACTTGGTTTTCATATGCTGACTTTCTCTACCACTTAAGGAAGAAACAAACCAGCTTACACTCACCTTCCCTTCCCCTCCCCACAACAGACACCCTGCAAGGTAGGTGGGGCTGAATGAGTTCTAAGAGAATGGTGACTAGCCCAAGGTCACCCAGCAGGTTTATGTGGAAGAGTGGAGAAACCAATCCAGTTCACCACATTAGAGTCCGCCGCTCATGTGGAGGAGAATCAAACCCGGTTCTCCAGACCATAGTCCACTGCTCCAAACCACCACTCTTAACCACTACACCAAACTGGCTCTTAAAATTAATGCATAATAATTAGTGCATAGTAAGAATTTAACCTTGTAGGCAGAAGTGGGGCAGGCTGGGAGTGGTGAGGTGGAATAAGCAATGAAAAATTACTGTAGCCAGTCATGAGTGGCAAATGAACCATTGGTAGGGTGCATAATTGTCCCTTGCTGTGGACCAGGGGGACAACAGTGGGTCACTTAATTAATTTATTGGATTTCAGTTTATTTTGTGCTGGATTTTATTATTTGTTTTACAATTGTTAGCCATCTCAGGCCATGCGGCTCTGAGCCCGGCTTCCTGGGAATGAGGGTGGGCTATAAATGGAAGGAAGGAAGGAAGGAAGGAAGGAAGGAAGGAAGGAAGGAAGGAAGGAAGGAAGGAAGGAAGGAAGGAGTAAATAAATAAATAAAGCATTAAAATATCTTGGATAAATAACAGTGCTTGATTAGGTAAAGAAATGAGGCCTCCTATTGGTTGACTTCCACCCCTGTACAACTCTTCCTCTTTCTCCAAATATACAAATGCTTCACTTTCTAGTTCATTTATTGTGTGGGCATCATGTATGTTTTGGGTTTACATTTTCCTCCCTTGCTAAAGGATAATTTGAAGAACGCCACCATAAAAATTATTTTCCAACTCAGTAAATGCAGGTTCTGCTGATTAGAAGAAAACCACTGACATGAAAATGTGGTGGCCCCTCGTAGCAAGGGAGGCTGGCTGTAATTCTGAATACATGATGCAATATTTTTAGTTGTTCCATATCTTGAAAAAGGTTTTCCTTGATATATGCGTTGTGTGCTGGGTTCTGCATATCAGAGGAACACCCGCCATGATGCATCTCCATGGGGCGATTGGTCGTGTGCACAAAATTAGAATAGAAAGGACCAGTAATTCTCGCCAGCAGCCATTATGCTATTCAAGCCCATGGCCAGGAGTCACGAGAAGCTGAGAAGATGAATAGTTTTCTTTATCTGTCCATCTGGAAATTGACTGGAAGAATCTGAGGGAAAGCTTCTGGATTTGTAAAAGTTAGACACATCTTAAAACATATGAATGACTTCCCTTGCTGACAGGATTTAGTTAAAGCTCATTATGGAGAAAGGTGCTATGAGAAAATTTTATAGAGTGTATGCTCTTTATAAACTATATGTTAAAGTTCATACAGTTTTCATTTAATCCATCAGTATTGCCTGCAGCAGAAAGTACATTTCATAGTGTATTGAGGGGGGGAGGGATGACAAAAATGAGAACCATGTGCCCTTTTCTTTTAAGCTGCTTCTTTTCTTCTTCTCTGGTATTTTAAGGACTTTAGTACAATTCACAAAATTAGATCTGCAGAGGTAAAGTATCCCATTACTGTATAGTGACACTTTTACAGGTGTTGAAAATATTGCTAAAACTTTTGTGAAGGCTGTTTTCTGAGGAGGCCGTAGAGCAGGTGTGTCGAGATGGTAAGTATATCCAGTAGCAAATGCACGGCTAATTCCAACTGCAGGCCATCGAGATGCTCTCTCTATCGAAGCTCTCGGTGTTTCCATAACAATGTTATTATGAGCATAATGTTAATTGGGCACCACCCCCACCCTTTGTTTAGTTCCCACCAACATGGATGATATTCAGTGCAGTCACTTCATCTGTTAGAGAAAGGTAGAGGCAGAATTGAGTCGGCTTTTCCCATGTCAGTGGGATACCCACAGTAAGTTCTATAACACAGAGACATGCTAGGTACTGGAGTTCATGGGTCTTATCCATGGGTGAATCCCATCTTGAACATTACAGCTGAAGTAAGAAAGAAATACAGGTGGCTTGCTTTTTGTAACAGGTAATCAAGCTCTTAGATGTGGTGAAATAAAGTAGCACTGCCCTTGATCTCACATTCAGTAAGAGGTGGTACTGAAAGAGCCTGGTGGCTGTACTGTTGGTGCTAAAATAGTTCCTGTGATAGAAAGGGATTTCTTTTTGCAGAAAAAGGGAAGGTGGTTTTTGCCGATTCTCCTGCTGCAGGCTTCCAGTTTGCCCTCACACTGTTCATGGGGTTAGATCACGATGGGTAGCTGTGTTAAATCTGTCACTAGCAGTAGAAAAGAGCAAGAGTCCAGTAGCACCTTACAGACTAACAAAATTTATGGCAGGGTATGAGCTTTCGTGATCCACAGCTCACTTCTTACAAAAGCTCATACCCTGCCAGAAATTTCGTTAGTCTTTAAGGACTCTTGCTCTTTTCTACTGTTCATGGGGGGGGGGGGGTCCATTGACTTACAGGAGCACAATTTCAGGGGGTAAAAAGGCTACAAGGGATAAAAGATTGAGGAAAGTTGCATCAGAGCATAGGGGGAGGTGAAGATGGCATGATGAAGATGTCTTTGCCCGTGGTATATGTACTCCTTTCTTTTGTCTCATTGTTGTCTCTGATCAAACATATTTTTGCTTGTGGGGGGGACTGTTTTGTAAAAAATCTGTGGAAGGGATTATAGCTGTGTGAGCGTGCGCAATGCAGGCAATGGAGCTTCTATCATAATTTATATCCTTGAACTTCTAAGGTCCTTTGTGGATTAGACTTTGCCCCGTGCATTAATATAATCAGGAGAAAATCTACTTCAGTATCCACCACCATTGGTGCCCACAGAGATTTTTTGTGTTGATTGCCACCCGTATTGTGGAACTTCCTCACAAGTGAGATCCAGCTTCAACAGAACAGGGAGATTTAAATAAAATAAATACATAATGTCTCCTTCAGCTTTCCGGTGTGTATGTGTGTGTGTGGGGGGGCAATCTATTATCTGTTTCCAGTTTCAGACAAAGGACCTATTCAGAGTGAGAAGTGCTAATGTAATATGTGCTCAGATACAGGGCAAGTTGCATTCTTTGTCCCAAAATTTTAATATGTCCAAAGAATGTTAAAGAAGGCCTTGCTAGGATGGATGACATTGTAGTACTCTTTGATGAATCGATTACTTTATCCTCGGGGCCCGGTCACTAGGGTATCAAGTCTGGCTGAACCATACTGCTGTTGGATGCTCAGGAGATGGCAGTGTTTAACTGTCAAAAAGGTTTTCTCCCTTGTAATGTTTGTTTATTGAGTAGCCATTGAATCTTTCTTCCCTTGTTAGGCATTTCAGCCGAGCTTTGATGGAGATTACCTTTGCAATAATAAGTACATAATGCAAACACAATTTCTAGTGGACAATTCAACTTTTAGTGTCACTTTCTCTCCTCTGTCTTCTTGGCTGAATGCGTTTTGGTCACTTTAATATGCTTCTTGAGTAACAACTCTTATTTAGCGTGTAGTTGTTTCAGTACAAACATAATTCCTTCCATCCAAAGTCTAATGTTATGATACCAGCTTTCAAGACCTAAGGTTTACGTCATACTGCGTATAAAATCTCTGTGTGGTAGTTTTTCAACATTCTGCACCGTATAAACTTGGCGTATCTTGCCCATTTCAAGTAAGCAGTTAGTGCAGTCTTAAACAGAGCCACATCCTGCTAAATCCATTGAAGTAAATGGGCTTGAAAGGGTTAACTCTGCTCAGGGCAGCACTGGATGGTTCTAGCTTTCTGCAAAACCGCAGCACTCAAAAAGCAGTGGGGGAACATTTTAATCTTCCAGGTCATTCCATTGCTGACCTAAGAGTGGCAGTCCTCAAACAAAGAAATTCCAAGGGGAAATTAGGTGAGATTGCTGAATTTGAGATAATTCACAAGTTCAGAACAATGGACCCCCCAGGGCTGAATAGGGACATAGTATTCTTATCTCACTAATTTTCTGCCCCCAGGCATTTCCTCTCTGCTCTAATCAAGCTGATTACAATATGCATTATACCTTTGCATCCTTTACAGCATTCTTTATAAAATCCCTTCTACCTTCTGACTAGGATAAAAAGAATCAGATCTCTATGTCTACTCATGTCTGATGAAGAAAGCTTTGACTCTCGAAAGTTTATTCCCTGAAACTCTTGTTGGTCTTTAAGGTGCTACTGGACTCAAATCTAACTTTCTGCAGTACGTTGTATGTATACAAATTAATGAAACCATACAGATTGCAGATTACAGATCCAGTCATTTTTTAACATCCTTTTGCATGTTTGTGTTTAGGTGTACTGGGGGTGGTGTCTTTCCAAGCTGAACAGGCTTTTTAGTTGAGGGACCAGGGAAGTAAGATATTCTGAAATAGTGTTTCTCGGAATTAGTCTTCCACACAATTAATGGGATGTCTAAAATTAGGCAACTAGTATTAGAGCAGCACCTCTTTTAATAGATTTTAAAAGTTGGGAGGTTAGAACTGAGCAATCATTTAGCAATAAATGCTTTGAGATTAGAATATGTTTTGTGTTTACTGGTGAACACCTTTACTGAACGCAATTCATGTTTATCATCCCCCAAACCAGGTAAGGCAAGGATTTTTTAAACATCTAAATTATTAGCTTGTTAGGGTATTTTTGGTGCCTTCAAGTCACAGACCAAGAGATGTCTGAAGGTAGTTTGCCATTGCCTGCCTGTACATCACAACCCTGGTATTCCTTGGAGGTCTTCCATCCAAATACTTGCCAGGGCCGACCCTGCTTGGTTTCTGAGATTTGAGGAGATCAAGCTAGCCTGGAGCTATCCAGGTCAGGGCGGCTTGTTATGCGGGTGTGTAAAGTGCCGTCAAGTCGCAACCGACTTACTGCGACCCCTTTTTTTGGGGGGGGGGTTTCATGGCAAGAGACTAACAGAGGTGGTTTGCCAGTGCCTTCCTCTGCACAGCAACCCTGGTATTCCTTGGTGGTCTCCCATCCAAATACTAACCAGGGCCGACCCTGCTTAGCTTCTGAGATCTGACGAGATTAGTCTAGCCTGGGCCATCCAAAACATAAAATAAATGCTTAAAAATAAACATTAATTCCTGTAGTGTGTGGCAATGTGTTAAAAGTGGGTGTTCACAAAGATGGAGGAGATAGTTAAAGTGATTGTTTTGCCTTTGTATTTTTAATAATTGACATTAATGGATGAGCTCTACTGTTGATTTTTTGATGCATGGCTTGTGTTTAAATTCTTTTTTACCAGAGGCTGTTGGTTCCCCAGTAGCAATTTGCCCTCCATTGCTTGCTAAACTTATTATGGTCAGTTTCATTGGCAGTTTGTGGACTCACCTCCCTTGTCTTCATTAGGTTGTTTTGTTAAATCTGTAAGATGATTTTGGGAACATTTTGAACAGATTGTTATACAGCTGAAAAAGAGGGAGGCGAGAGACCAACAGGTACATATTGTAATTTTTCCAGTAATAACATATGGTTTTACATCCATTCTTCAATTCATCTAAAAGTTTTGGCATTAATTAAAGTGAAGGAAAAAACATCCTTCAAAAGTCATCACAGGCTGAGAGCAGTAACATGAGCCTGATGTATTAGTATGTGTTGTGTTACACTATATAAACATATACATTCTCAAAATACAGTTGTAGCATTTCTCCAAATCGTAATCCATCAAAAATGATATGTTTTTTCCCCCTTCTGAAAAATGAACCGTTAGCATTTTTGGCTGGATTCCCATGACTAGGAGGTAGGGAGGAAGAAGCTGCTGCTTCAGGTTTTCAGACTAGTGCTTGATTATTGTCAGTTGTTTAAATAACTGTCTCTCTCTTCCCATTCTCCCCTAAGATGTTGAACAACTTTTTGTTTTTAAAGCTGTATGGATGTATTTGCACTAACACCTATCTGGGGGTTGATGTTGCATTGTATACAAGCCTATCTGTAATCAGTCGCATCCTTGTAATGCAGATGTTGTGATTTGTCAACTCTGTGCTAAGTCAATATTGTCATGGTCTATATTGTTCCTGTGGTGCCAAACTGAAGAGGTGCCATCTCTCTTACCATCACCATTCGTCCCACTCCAGAGTTTTTCAGGTGCAAAATGTTACGTGATGTCACATCCTGAACTTGTCAGTTTGTCTATGCCGATTTTATCCACCATGAATACATAACATGAATCCTTTTCAGATGCTTGAGTTTGGTGCACTCTAATCTGGAGAACCGGGTTTGATTCCCCACTCCTCCACATGAAACCTGCTGGTGGACTTGGGCCAGTCACAGTTCTTTCAGAACTCTCTCAGCCCACGCGGAGGCAGGCAGTGGCGAACCACCTCCGAACGTCTGTTGCCTTGAAAACCCTACAGGGTTGCCATAAGTCAGCTGTGACTTGACGGCACTTTCCACCACCACTCTTGCATAGACTTTGCTACTCATGATCCTCTTGGCTGCCATTTTGCTTGAATAGTTTTTTCATGTGTGTATAACTTTGCTGAACACAAATGCATACCTTCAAAATTCCAGCACTCAGTATTGAAGCGGGAAAATGCATACATTAAACAAAAACAAAACAAAATTGAGACTGCGCGTATCAAGGTGATTATGTGTAGCACATGAATGAATTGTTTGCGCAAAACTGAATGACTGGGAAGGACTTGGGTAATATAAAGATGGGTGTGAGGGATACTGAACTAGTGTCTTTTCATGAGTGTTGAATACGGGTTCATGAATCACTCATGGTGTAAAACTGAGTTAACATCGTCTTGGAGCCTAAGGTGTTGTCTGTCTGTGTAGCAGCGGTTCCTTCAATGGAACAGCTTTTCCATCTTTGGAGGAGGGGAAGGAGAATTTATGTAAATCAATGTAGAGAGGGTTAAATGAACCTTCCTGAAAAGCCTAATATGTTGGGACGAATATATTACAGACAAAGGAAAAATTTTCTGATATTCTGACCTTTTCTACACTCATTTACCCTACTTCTCTTAGTTATACTCTCATGCATCAAACTAAATAGTTCCTCTCTACCTGTGCGGTGACAGCTGTTAAATATCTGCAAGCTTCCATTTTTCCCGGGCTGAAGCATACAAACACATATGCATTCTTTCCTCATAAATCAGTCCCTATAATTGTATATGAACGGTATGGGAAGTTGCCATTTTGTCTTGGTCTGCCAACAGTGATTCCAGTTCAACCAGAATTTTTTTAAAAATTATATCTTTGGAAAACATCTTAGGGTCAAACTAGACAAGACACTGGGGGCGCTTTCACACATGCTGAATAATGCACTTTCAATGCATTTTAACAATCGGTTGCAAGTGGATTTTGGCGTTTCACACAGTAAAATCCATCTGCAAAGTGGATTGAAAGTACATAATTCGGCATGTGTGAAAACGCCAAGATTCATGAATCTTGGACTGGTAGTTATTGAGACAGCATGTCACATTGGGAAGCACAAATTTCATTCCCAATTCTCTTTGCAGTTATACCAGGATTTGTTGCCTGAGAGTGAGAAGCACAAATCTTATTCTTACTCGCAGACAACAAATCCTGGTATAGCTGCAACGAGAAGGGCCTGTGTGATGAGACAGAAATTCAATATTCAGAATATTGAGTAATCTGCTTTGCACACTGTTTCTCATTGGCTCCAGCAAATATCATGATATCTGGATACCCCATATAGATACATGGCAAAGATGCAGGGATAGAGTTACTTCTTTCTAAGTCTGTTTGTCAAAGGGGTGGGGGAGTATTATACCTCAAAGGGAAAAAAGGTCTTGACATAAATGCATAGGTTCATATTATTTGTAGATTAAAAATGAGTGTAAAAGGTGGATGAAGAATCAAAAATCCCTGTGAAAAAAATCTGAAAAATCAAGATAATATTACCATTCTTTCTGAAGCCATCCAGAAGAAAAGAGCAAGTGTTTTTAATATTGTTTTCCTCTTTTCTGGAATAATTTTGTAGGAGTTTCTTTGGCATGTGAAATCCTTGTTGAGATATTGTTGGCGCTGTTTCATGGAGCATTTATTTTCTTAAATATCACAAATTGGTCAAGAGCATATGCTCAATTCATTTGCATTGCAAAAAATCTAACACAGGGTGTAGAAAGTTTAAACGGGCTCTTGTTCTATAAGCTGGGCTTTACAGAGCTCCAGTAAGTGCAACAATAGTGAGACTGGACACCCAAACACTCTTTACATTGGCTAGACTATCTGCATATTAGTAAAGCAGTACTTTGGGGAGGATTTTAAGTACCCGATTCTCCTTGGACAGAAGCATGTTCCAGCACTGCTCTTTGGCACAGGCTGCAAGATTCTCATTTGTCAGCTTTCTGTCAGCAAAGCTCTGTAGAGCTAAATGTGTTAATGAGGAATGAGATGGGGAAAACTTAGTTCTGAAGCCTATCGTCTTTAGCTAAGTTTTTAAATCTTTACTTTGTAAGCAGGTCTAGTGAACTGGATAGATTTCTCCGTTGTGTGAGTTTATTTTTGTTACTAAAACTTTAAACCTAGAACTGTCACAAACATGAGGGTTGCATGATTAGATTGACCAGGCATGTTCTGGGCACAGCAGTCTTAGGTAAAATTTATAAAGGTCATATCTGCACATCACATCTGTGGAACAGAGGAGCCAGCTTGAAAGCATCCTCAGTGCATTTAGTACAAACATTTTCCCGCCGTCCCAAGGCAAGCTCTGAAAAGCCAGTTTTGCTTTTTGGTATATGTCAGTGTGGTCACATGGTCACATGAAGCTGCCTTATACTGTATCAGACCCTTGGTCCATCAAAGTCAGTATTGTCTACTCAGACCAGCAGTGGCTGTCCAGGATCTCAGGTAGAGGTCTTTCAGATCACCTACTCGCCTAGACCCTTTAACTGGAGAGGCCGGGGATTGAACCTGGGACTTTCTGCATCCCAAGCAGATGCTCTACCACTGAGCCACAGCCCCTCCCCAGTCTAGCTATGGAGGTTTCCTATTGGCCAGTGCTTGGAGAATATTAGCAGTCATATTTTGGTGAGTGTATGTTTTGCAAGACATAAATAAATATATATGTGCCACCTTTTAGCGGTTCCCCCACTTAAGGTGGTCCACTTGGCAGCAACCGGAGCCCATTCTTTCTCTGCGGTGATTCCCACCTTGTGGAACAGGCACCATGAGGAGGGTGAGGGGGTGCCATCTTTAGGAGGCTGTAAGACATCTCATTTGCAAGGATTTGTAATGGGGATTAAGCTGCAGGTGTTTTCTTGAGGTGGTTAATGTGATTTGATGGTAAGCTGCCTTGAGCTGCAAGGGGAAAAGGTAGCATAAATATTTTAATATAAATTAATATTATTTTATATAATTTATATTATTTTATACATGTGAGGCTGATAGCTAATTCAATACATGACTTCATTCCAGGAACAGCTATGGTGCAGCTTTGAAGCTAGGCTCACACTTTGGGTGAATACCTTGCCATGGATGCTCTTAAAATCTTATGACTCAAAGCAGTCGAGACAAAGGAGATATTACTTACCAGTGTAATAGTTTGGAGATTATCATTTTCTGAAAGAGACTTGAGGTGTTTTATCAAGGAAATCTCAGCACTCATGCCAAACCAGGGTTCCCAAGGCTCTTTGGGAATAGCTACGTCCTTTTCTAGGAAAAGTTGAGGGCAGCAGGAAAAGAGGAAGACCCAACAAGAGATGGATTGACTCAATAAAGGAAGCCACAGCCTTCAATTTGCAAGATCTGAGCAAGGCTGTCAAAGATAGGACATTTTGGAGGGCTTTCATTCATAGGGTCGCCATGAGTTGGAAGCGACTTGACGGCACTTAACACACACACACGTCCTTTTCAAATCAATTTTTTAGCGTAGATGGGAGCAGTCCTAAGCATGTCTACTCAGAAGTAAGTTCTCTGTCATTCAGTGGGGCTTATATCCAGGAAGCTGTCTTTTGGATTGTAGCTGATATATTCAAAGAGAAGGAAATAAGGAGATAAGCATGTTTGAGGGGGGGGGGGAAAGAACATGCCATATGTAGCAATTTAGGCGTTAGCATTTATACAGTCTTTTATAAGCCGAGGGAAGATGGGATAGAACACTAGTGAAGAAAATTGTTCAAGACAGTTCAATAAAACTATATGGGCTTTCAAATGTAAAATGTGTCATGCTGTGAAACACAGATACAATGGCTGTGTTTCTGTGCTGTGGTCCCCATATGGGAGACAATAAAACGGGTAGATTATATGTTGGCTGTTCAAGATCACATGCCTATGAATTATAGGGAGTTGAATTGTCCACTGGGCAAGGGCCATGACCTGTATGGGTTTTTTTTTGGGGGGGGGAGGTTGTAATGTCTAGACTACTGCAGGCAATGAACAAATGTATATTAGTCATCATATGTAAGTAGTTATTTCCCCAATATGTATGATAGACGTCAACTTTTACCCCCTTCCAGACTTTCCAGGAAAGCAAAAATGGATGTATTTCTGGTTTATCTGCAAGTCAGAGAAAAGTCTAATTTCAGAACATGATTGTATTTCGTGGAATTTCACCACTCTTTCAGAAGTAGAGGGGACCACCTTCAGTTAATATAAATTATTGTTTTAGATTTTTCAAGAATCAAAGGTATGGCTTCCTAGATTTAAGGAACTTTTTTGTCACAGAACTTCCTCAAAATTCTTAGGGATGCAGTACATGTATGGTTGAATGATACTGAAGCATTTTTGGTTTTCTTTTTAAATTAAAAGTATTGGTGCATTATTTTCTTGATAGTGCACAGTGTGCATTCGTGCATGTATACGTGTGTGAAACCATAGTTTTAAAGGCACTACATGTCCTTATTCAGTCTTGAAGCTCCCACTCTGCTTGTCTCAAAGTGAGGAGCCCTTGACAATGGTCTGTTGTGGATTTGAAGCTTCACAGCATTGTCTTTGCTTGGTGGCCTCTTGTCTAGACCAGAAAACACATCTTCACCTAGGCTTCCATTCTGTCTCCTCTTTCATTTGCCTTTGATCTACACCTTCTTAGCCGTGCCCACATTTTGTCACCTCAGCTTTGCTTATGAAAGAGTATTTGTAAGGAGACCTCCCTCTTGCATCAGAAAGCTGCAGCAGATATGATCTGACCGCTCCTCAAATCCCACAGAAGGGGTGCTGCTTCCCTTCTTGTTTTATCCCTTTCTCTTCTCCTGTGGCGCAGAGTGGTAAGCTGCAGTACTGCAGTCAAAACCTCTGGTCACGACCTGAGTTCAATCCCAACGGAAGTTGGTTTCAGGTAGCCGGCTCAAGATTGACTCAGCCTTCCATCCTTCCGAGGTCGGTAAAATGAGTACCCAGCTTGCTGGGGGTAAAGTGTAGGCGACTGGGGTAGGCAATGGCAAACCACCCTGTAAACATAGTCTGTCTAGTAAATGTTGGGATGTGATGTCACCCCATGGGTCAGTAATGACCTGATGCTTGCACACACCTTTACTTTTACCTTCCTTAGTACATTTCTAGTACATTTTTCCCTGTTCTTCTTCCAAGGAGTTCAGGACAACATGCACAGTTCTTCCTTCCATTTTATACTCACAACAACCCTGTGAAGTTGGTTAGGCTGTGGGATAGTGAGTGGCCCAAGGTCAGCTAGAGAACTTCACGACATGAGAGGATTTGAACCTGGTCTCCCAGATCCTAGCCCAGCTCTCTAACCACTATATCACAATGGCTCCCCTGTCTTTGGGGGCATGACATGGCATGACACTTAATAATAGAAGTCCAGAATATGTTTAATTTTGTATTTATTTATTTTATTTAAATTCATATGCCACCTCTTCAGAAACATACTCAAGATAGCCCAACAAAGTAAAAAACAGTGACACTTTGATCACAACAAACAAGAACCATAACAACTATCTATATTAAAATCAGCCACAAAACAGAATAAAATGACAGTAAGCTTTCCAAAATAACATCCATTAAACAGTCCTAAAACTAGAAGCAGACTATAAAAAACTTTAAAAGATGGAATCCTCCAGTTTTTTAAAAAAAGTTTTGGCTTGGCACCTAAGGGATAGTGATGTAGGCACCAGGCTTCCCCCAGAAGTTTATGTTGCAAACGAAGTTAAAAGCTGGAATTAGAATTTCATGAAACAACTATAACCTACTGCCAAGGATAAATGTCAGCAGAATATTTGTCTTACTGTATCTCTGCAAACCGAATCAGGTTGATCTACATGTTTCCACTAGGCATTGAGGCTGCCACAGAAAGGAAGAGTAGCGGAGAAATTGGCCACAGTCAAGATATTGGAAACCCGTGCATCCTATTGCTTCTGATGCATACCCACCTGACCTCTCTATTTTTCCACTTGTCCAGCATAGCTGGCCACTAATGGGGGGGGGGGTAATTCCTCAGAAGTGTGGGGAGAGGGCCTCAGAAGCCCAGGGGTATGCACAGAATCTCAGTGCGCTGCTCATTGGATCCAATCCTCTGTTTCTATAATATTAGAAAGGGTGATGGCTTGATCCCCTTCCTGTTCATTCTCAGCCTAGTAAGGCAAAACGGGTACCCTGAAGCTGTCGCACTGGCTCTGCTGCATCATAAATAATATATAAGCAAACCACAATGCTTTCTTGGCAGGTGAAAGATGGATGGAGTACTTAAAGAAAAGGCTCTTGGGAACATGCTGCAGTGTGTAGCATTGGATAATGTATACTGATTATATTTACTGTTTGCATGGAGGAACAGGTGAGGCCTCTGTGGACTGTCAAAAATCCAGTGAAATATGAACATGAATGTTACAGTGCTATTGGTACTTGCTTGCTGTTAGGTCAGGCAGTAAGTCAGTGAGCATTCAGGACTTCCTGGCTATTGAGATTTGTATTTCTTTCACAAATTGGTGTTTTTTTAGCAAACACATATACAAAAAGTTGCATGTGATTTCTTTTGCAGCTGTTATAGCAGAATTCTAAGGGCACAAATAGACATAGCGGGTAGTCCTGATTCAGATTTGGACTGCATGGGGAAGTGAGTGGAGATTTAATCCTTCAACCCCACATTTGGTTTCGCTAATCATAACTGGTTTCCTTGTGCTGTTATTAGCATTTCAATGGGGGAAAGACACATTTTCCAGAAATAGGACTTTCCCCCCTTTAAAACACGAACAACCGCTTGGAGAGGCGAGTTTTGATTAGCAAAACTGAGCAAGGTTTGAAGGGTTAAATCCTCTTTCCACATTGCAGCTGCATATGTGCATAATTTCCCTTTTGCAGACTAAAGGAGATCGTAAGTGGGGCTACTCTGTATTAACGGGGATTGCAGGTTCAATCCAATGTGGTCATCAGTGGAAGAAACACAGATATTTGCTGTTTTCCCATCTCCCAGCAGTCCAGTTTGACCTTAGGAAAGTTGATTCCTGGGGTCACAGGACCCATGAGACTAGCAGCCCCATGGGTTGAAAGGCTGTAGAGCAGAGGTATGAGATCACCTCCTCCTCCTTCTTCCACAACTGCTTTTCAGCTGACGGAAGAGGCAGAAGGAGCAATTTGTGTCCCCTTCTCATTCTTCATTTCTATGACTCAGATGGTTGCAACACAGGAATAAACTTTCCTATGATTAGAAGGGTCTGTGTGCGTTGAGGGAACACAGCAAAACCCATGTCTACCAGCTCCTTCAGCTAATAGATTTCTCTATCCAACCCAGTGTCAAACAGTATACTCAGACCACCCCACATTTTCAGACCCCTTGAAAATGGAGTCAAAGAGTTTTGCATAAGCATGCGAGATACCAATTTTTAAAAAGATATTAATCACAATATTATATAACACACATAAGAATGTTTCTCATAGCACTCTGTTTTGCAGATATGAAACAGAGAAACAAATATGGTATGTAGCTGATTTATAAAATGAATTATTCCTAATGGAGCATATGCATCCAAAGGGGCTGGCTTTCGCAATATATTGATCACTTGTTACACAGGCTGAGTAACAGCTATTACCAAATGTATCTCAAGCATTGGTAGAGTTGCCAGGTCCCTTTTCGCTACCGGCGGGAGGTTTTTGGGGCGGAGCCGGAGGAGGGTGGGGTTTGGGGAGAGGAGGGACTTGAATGCCATAGAGTCCAATTGCCAAAGCGTCCATTTTCTCCAGGTGAATGCATCTCTATCAGCTGGAGATCAGTTGTAATAGCGGGAGATCTCCAGCTACTGCCTGAAGGTTGGCAACCCTAAGCATTGGATTCGATTCAGTCAGCTTTTCTGCTGGAGAAAAAGGAAGGAGAGGCCCCATTTTACCTCCTTAAAAGGCTATGCTGGGGATCATGGGACCAGCATACAGAAAAAGCCTATGGGATGGGGGCTGTAGTTGGGAGGGTAAGTGGGTGAAATTCACTGGAAAAGTTGGCTGGATCCAATGCAACAGCTTTAAAACTTTTTTTAAAAAAGGTGAGAAACAAGGGAGAACAACTAGGAGTTAAAATAAATATTTATTATATGTACCAGAATGTCTACAGGCCCATGAGATTTCTCTTCCATGTTTTTTGAAAGCAAAAGTAGCAAGATTTTGAAAATACAATCATTACCTTTGTCCAGGGAAACAGTAAAATTAGCCTTTGACGTGGTTATTCCCTAGTCATTCCCTCTTAGTTTCATTCCAGTTGAAGTAATATATCCGTATGGGTGTTTTCATCACAAGCCAAGAAGAAATGATGAAACAGTTGATAACATGCATGGTGAAATATATTAAATTTCCCTTTGTGCTTTATTTAAATCAACTGTAAGGTTCAGTGAAATAAATATTGTGCAAGGCAGGTTGTAGGTAATATTGGGTGACGTATTCTTTGCCGTAAATTAATTGTTGGCCATTTGATTGGGTGGGAAAGTCCAGTTACGAAGATTAAGCTAAACACTGCCTCTGGGGAGTAGTCACAAATAAATTGCAAAGTTCAACAAACAGGATAAGTCCTTCCATTGCTACTCTCCGTATTATACAAGAAACAAAAGTGGATTATTATTAATTTATGGAGGGCCCATGGACCAGTGTCCAGAGTGCTGTCAAGTCACAGCCAACATATGGCAACCCAGTAGGGTTTTCAAGGTGAGAGACTAACAGAGGTGGTTTGCTATTGCTTTCCTCTGCATAGAGACCCTGGAATTCCTTGGTGGTCTCCCATCCAAGTACTAACCAGGGCTGACCCTGCTTGGCTTCTGAGACCTGATGAGATCAGGCTAGTCTGGGCCATCCAGATCAGGGCTGCATCATCCTAAAAAATATTTTGTCTGGATTAGAATTTGGAGTTTCTGGGCAACATTGTTTTTACCCCATGTTGGGGAAATCACTTCTTCCGCAGGAGCAACATCTTCTCCCAAACTTGAAGGAGTAGTCTCTTGCTATTCACAGTGATTCTAGGTTCTTTGGAGAAAAGAACCCCATCTGATCTTGGTGCTGGCAGAGTCCTGCCTTGTAGAATGAGTGAATGAGCTGCCCTCTAAGCAAATGTATTCTAAAGTATACTGCTCTTTTCATTCAAGAAGTGCAGAAAAGAGCAACCAAAAGGATCAGGGGGCTAGAGCAACTGCCCTGTGAGGAGCGGTTGAAACACTTAGGGCTTTTTAGCTTGGAAAGAAGGCAGTTAAGTGGAGACATGATAGAGGTCTATAAAATTATGCATGGTATGGAGTGGACAAGGAGAAGCTTTTCTCCTTCTGTCATAATACTAGAATGTGGGGTCTTCTGCTGAAATTGGAGGGTAAGAGATTCAAAAAAGATAAAAGGAAGTATTTATTCACACAACACATACTTAAATTGTGGAACTCCCTGCCCCAGGATGTGGTGATGGCTGCCAACTTGGAAGGCTTTAAGAGGGGAGTGGACAAGTTATGGAGGAGAACACTATTCATGCTTTCTAGTAAAAATGGATACTAGTTATGATACATGCCTATTCTCTCCAGGATCAGATGAGCAGGCCTATTATATTAGGTGCTTTGGAACACAGGCAGGACAATGCTGCTGCAGTCGTCTTGTTTGTGGGCTTTCTAGAGGCTCCTAGTTGGCCACCATGTGAACAGACTGCTAGATTTGATGGACCTTGGTCTGATCCAGCATTGCCTTTCTTATGTTCTTAAGAATTGGTTGCCTCTGCGCCGACTCCCGAGGAGGCAGCACTTTGCAGTGACGGGCAGGACTAGCTGCCGGCAGTTCTGGTGACGTTAACCTGTTTTACATAAGACTACAAGTCCCAGGATACTTTGCGACCAGCCCTAACTAATCTAAGCCAGGGGGGAAGAAGAACTTTAACCATTATTAATTGAGGATACTTGTGGGATATATATTAATGTCATAGAGGGGGTGTGATAAATAATCAAGTGCTCCTGTGACAATAAGGATATGTATTGAATTTATTATTTATTGAATTTAATGAATTTAAGTAAGTTTAATTTATTTAAATAATTAAAAAAAACTGCTATTTTTTTTGTGAAGAAATTAATGTGCCTCTACTAAATTGATTATTATATCTACTATAAGGGATTTGATTTAAATATCTAATTAAGACTATACTGAATTAATTGTTGTGCCTAATATGACTGATCTGATTTAAATATCCAATTAAGACTGACCAATATTTAAACAAACAAACAAAAACTACTTACTCTTACGTTTTATAACCGTGCATGTCTGGCACTTATACAGAGTTACAAACAAGAAGGAAAATATATAGATATAATTTAATGAAAAAAAATAGAAAAACAGATAAAGCTAGTACTTTGACTTTAAATAAAAATCTGGAAGAAGAGGAGAAAGAAGAAGAAGAAGCAGACAGTGCAGTAGAATCTACAAGCCATCAATATCAACAAAAAAGACCTAGTAAAGTACAATCTAATATGGAGAAGGCGCTGGAGAAATTGGCTGCCCAACTGACGGCACTAACAACCCAATTAACAGGAACAGAATAGAGATTAGAAGCAAAAGTAGATCAAATAAACAGTAAGATGGATAAGGTAAACAAAGACCTAGAAAGGCTGACCAAAGAATGTAACTCGGTCAGAACAGATGTACAAACGGTACAGATGGAAGTGAAGACAGTTAAACAGGAATTGGTGACTGGACTCCAGGACATTAAACAAAAAATAGAGGAAAACGCTAAGGACATATTGGATAACAGAGAAGATATTAAGAAACTTAAAACAAGACAAATGAAGACAGAGCGAATACAATCTGAACACAAAGCTTGGACAGAAGAAGCGGAAAACAGACTTGCCACAACGGAAATGCAAGTAAGAGAGAATAACTTGCGTTTCCAAAAAGTGTCAGAAGATATGCCCCAAGAAAGCCTAGGAGAAAATATGACACAGCTGCTCGCCTCTTATCTTGATATTGACGAAGAAGCTGTTGATATCAGGGAAATTTATAGAGTTAACTCCAAATACGCGACTTCAAAAAAACTCCCAAGAGAAATCTTAATAAAATTTGCGGACAAACGAATAAAAGAGGACATACTGAATAAACAAAGAGAGGACCCACTAGTATATAAAGGAAAAGAAATACAGATCTTCCCGGACCTACCATTCTCAGTAAGGAAAAAAAGGCGTGAATTTGACTCTCTACGTAAGTTACTACGTGAACGGGAGATAAGATATAGATGGGTGGGACCGTACTTCTTAAGTGTTCAACTCTCCTCTGGCAGAATCTTAATACGAACAATAGAAGAAGCTTATGATTTAGAAGAAGAAATTAAAATAAAGACCAAAGGAAAAGACACTAGAACTGGTGGATCAGGCTCACCACGAAACAAAAATAAGAATTCGGCGACAAACCAAGAAGGTCTAATGGATGAGGCGGCAGCCTTCAAGTAAAAAACAACATGACGGATGGCCTAGAAATATTATCTATCAACATAAATGGCTTGAACATACCACAAAAAAGAAATAAAATATTTCATGCGCTTTCCAAATACAAAGCGAATATAATATGTCTACAAGAAACGCATATAAAAAGAAAATACAATTATTTACTAAATAACAAACGACTTGGCACAGTATACACATCTTCAGCGTTGGAAAAAAAGAGGGGCATAGCAATATATATTAGAGATCCTACCATCAAAGTTTTGGAAAGTATAAAGGACGCCAAAGGCAGGAAACTAACGCTTAAGTTACAACTTGCAACAGGAGAAATAAAAATATTAACATCTATATATGCACCACTGACATCAAAGGAAAAATTCTTCACAGAGCTCTTTACAACACTTGAAGAACAATTGGAATATGAGATCATCGTCATCGGGGATATGAATGGAGTTTTGGATGCCAAATTGGACAGATCTAAAAATCAAAAAAGCGGTAAACTTCCAAAAAAGGTAAAATTAGACATGCAGCGTCTCAACCTGTTGGACATCTGGAGAACCAAAAATCCTAATACCAAAGATTATACATTCTATTCGGATAGACATAGGACCTTTTCAAGAATTGATATGTGTTGGACCTCGAATACCTTAGTGAAAAACCTAGAATACATTAAAATACTACCTCGGACTCTGTCAGATCACAATCCGTTAGTAATAAAATGGCACAATCAGAAGAAGAAAATATTCAGATGGAGACTAAACGATGCGTTACTCAATAAGGAAAAAGATCTCAACACAGGCCGTGAAGAACTTAAGGAATTCTTACTGAGAAATGAAACACAAGAAATGAGTCAAGCAACAATCTGGACTGTTCGAAGGCCTACATGAGAGGCATCTTTATTTCACTAAACTCAAAAAACAAAAAAGATCGGGAAAAACGTTTGACAGATCTTCAAACCAACCTGGCACAGTTAGAAAAAACTCATCAACGAACAAATAGCAAAAAAGCCCTGAAAGAGCTCAAAAAGGTTAGACATGAAATTGACCTATTCTATACAGATGAAATGGCAAAAAAGCTAAAATTTATAAAACAGAGACACTTTGCATACGCAAACAAGCCGGGCAAGTACTTGGCATCGATGATCAAAACAGAAAAACAGAAAAGAACAATACTCGCAACAAAAATAAAAGGACAGATAACATATAAAGAAGATGAAATAACACAGTGTTTCCTAGAATATTTCGATGATTTGTACAAAAAGAAAAAACAAAATGAATCACCGGAGGAGATAAAAACCTATATTCAACAGAATCATCTGAACTATCTTTCCAAAGAAGATATAACTTGTTTAAACCAAGAAATCACTATTGAAGAAGTAAAACAAGCAATTAAGAAATTAAAGAGTGGGAAGACGCCAGGGCCAGATGGTTTTACAGCCATATATTATAAATCGTTTATGGAAGAAGTGGCCCCAACGTTAGTGAAAGTGATGAATGAAATATATAAGAAAAAGAAAGTGCCAGATTCTTGGAAAGAAGCATATATAACGCTTATTCCTAAAGAAGGAACAGATCTAACGCTACCCTCCTCATATAGGCCAATATCCTTGCTTAACACAGATTATAAAATATTCACTACGATAATTGCACAAAGATTGTTAGCTCATGTAGAAACACTGATTAATCCAGATCAGACAGGCTTTATTCCCAAACGTCAAATGGCAGACAATATTAGGTTCCTGATCAATGCGCGAGAGCTTGTAAAATACAGAAAAGAAAAAATAGCCTTTATTTTTGTGGACGCGGAAAAAGCTTTCGACAACATTTCATGGAATTTTATAAAACAGGTGGTCTACAGTATAAGCAATGACGGCAACTTATTTCATTGGATATCTAGTATATATACGGATCAGCAAGCGAAACATTTAATAAATGGCACCCTGACTAAAGATATCATTATTGAAAAAGGAACCAGACAAGGTTGCCCTTTATCACCTTTGTTATTCAACCTAACACTAGAAGTATTGGCAAATAAAATTAGATCAAACCAGAGAATAACGGGCCTAAGTGTACAAGGAGAAGAATTTAAAATCAGAGCATATGCCGATGATGTTTTGTTAACAATTTCACAACCAAAGTCTAGCATTAAAGAACTCATGAATGACATTCAGGTCTATGGACAACTGGCGGGTTATAAACTTAATAAAACCAAAACAAAAATCTTTCTAGAACATCTAACAAAGGAAGAGGAATTAGAAGTAACAAATATCTCAGGATTCACAATATCAACCAAACCAATAAAATATCTGGGAATAACTTTTCCAAAAAAATCCCAAGATTTATATAATCACAATTATCAAACGGTCTGGAACAAAATCGAATGTGAACTCCAAATTTGGTCTAAGCTAAAAGTTTCTTGGTTGGGCAGAATATCTTTAATTAAAATGAATATACTTCCAAGACTTAATTTTTTGTTTCAAATGATCCCCATCAAAATTCAAGACAAGGTTTTAAAATCTTGGCAACGTAAAATTAACAGGTTTGTCTGGGACAAAAAACGTCCACGAATAAAATTCAAAATTATGACGGACGAAAAGAAAAGAGGAGGCATGTCTCTTCCAAATCTAACAATGTACCATCAAGCGGCGACCTTGGTATGGATTAAAGACTGGATCATGCAAACTAACGAAAGGACTACCAAATTAGAGTTGGCAAGTTTGCAAGGTGGAGTACATCATCTATTATGGGGAAAGAACTGGAAGAAGAGCCTAGAAGCAATGGGAGGCCACCCAATTGTAGAAAATACGGTGGCAGTGTGGCGAAAATTGAAACCCAGATTAAGTTTTGAAAAATCACTACTGATGGCGCCCTTTAACGTCTACGGCTTAGTAGCTGATAGGAAAACATATGGGAAAATACAATATCAGAGTCTGGTAAAAACAGATGGCTCCATCAAGACACTAATAGAACTACAAACTGACTATCCACAGATGTCTTGGCTGATATATCATCAATTAATTTCAAGATTTAAAGAGGACTGCTGGATTCGGGGAGTTCTAAAAGGTAAAACAGATTTTGAACAGTTGATAAGCAAGCCAACAGATCATCTTTTAGGTAAAATTTATCGGCTGCTGTTGACATACGATACGGAAGATGAACAAATAAAATCATGCCAAATCAAATGGATGGAAAATTTCAACGAGATCATAACAACGGACGAATGGGAACAGCTATTTCGTGGCAATCTCAAATTTACTCTATGTCAAGGAATTCAAGAAAATTGGCTGAAAATGTTGCACAGGTGGTACATTACGCCAAGCGATATCCAGAACATGAACAGCTCGACATCTGGCTTGTGTTGGAAGTGTGGTAAAGCCAGAGGCACTTTCTATCACTGTTGGTGGACATGTACACTTGTCCAAAAATTCTGGAAGAAAATTCATAGGAACATAGAAACTATAGTCGGTCAACCCATTACATACGACCCCAAACTTTTTCTCCTGAGTAAAATACCAGACGCATGTACTAAAGACCAACAGATCATACTAAAATATCTAATAACAGCGGCAAGAATAGTCCTAGCTTCACTGTGGAAAACAGAAAAAATACCTAAAATTGAACTCTGGATTGATAAAGCATATGAATTTATATCAATGGCACACTTAACAGAACTATTACAAACAGACACTCAAAATTCAAAAAAAGACAAATGGCACACCTTCTATGAATTTATTAAAACCAAAAAGCAACAATAAATTTGATAAATGTAATGAAACTAAAGTTGATGAAATAACATAACATGTTAAAAACTGATGACAATTTTAACCTTGTTAAGGGGGTAAAAATATGACTGTTTCTCTTGTTCATGTTTTCCCCTACCCTTTTTCCTTTCCTGTATTCCCATTCAATACTAGAAATTAATAAAAATATTTATAAAAAAAAAAAAGAATTGGTTGCCTCTGGTTAGTTACTAACTGAGCAGTAAGGTGATGCCCTTGTAGTATATGAATTCTCTTGTGAAAGCTGGTATGATTGCTTACTTGAGCCCCTTGGTTCACAATGCTGCCTCCAAATGTTTGTGGGCCCAGGTGATGGAGCATCACAGAGCTCCCTATCGTACTTTTCCAATCACACCTCCCTATCGTTCGGTAGGTAGCCATCAGGACCTCTTACGTCGTAAAAAATCTGGGAGATTTTAATTATTTAAATTAATAATTAGTTAATTAGTTAAATTAATTAAAGTGGCTACATCATTCTCGTCTCCTCCATTTTATCCTCACAACCACCCTGCTAGGTAGGTTAGGCTGAGAGAATGTGACTGGCCCAAGGTCACCCAGCGAGCATCCATGGCACGAGTGGGGATTTGAACCTGGGTCTCCCAGATACTAGTCTGACACTTTTAACCACTACACCACACTGGCTCTCCAGTATTATCTTTGACCCGCCCATGGGTTTTTCTCAGTGGCGCTTTATTCCTAGCACCACATTTGTATCTCCTGATGCTTGTGTGTTTGGAGATGCTACATTCATTTTATTATTTAAAACAGCCATGCCGGATCAGACCCATGGTCCATCTAGTATAGCATTCTGTTTTACCCAGTGGCCAACAACTGAGGTAAATAAGCAATTAAATGAGCTGCCCTGAAGAGTCATCAATATGTTTCGTGTATTTATAATGCTGCTAGCATGATTGCATGTGTTGCTTCTGTTGTGTGCTTTGTGGCTTGCTCTAATCTAGATGATGTGTTCTAATCAGAAAAGAATGTTTTATTTCTCATATTTTGTTAAATATGGCGGCTTGGAATATCCCACTACAGTTGCAAGTCATTGAACACCATGGCATTCATCCATTTGGAATGGATTCTGTGGTTCATAGTTCCTGAAAGTTTTCTTCCTCACCTTGCTAATGTGGCAGATGTCAACAATAAAACATTACACTTTGGGGAATTGTTATTTTCTAATTAGAAAGGCCAAGGAGGACATTTTAAATTAGAACTGTTGTGGGTAATGTGAAGACAGACAGAAAATAAAACAAAGAAAAATTACATTGTTTTGCATAATATTTCATGGTTAACAACCAAATACTGGTTCTAGCTGACATGAAGAGACAGGCGTATGTCATCTAAAATTACAGCTGTGCAAAGGACCCTGTATTTCAATTGCCTAATACAGTGCAACCAGCCCCATGAGCATGGAACTGGACTTTCAGATTTGGACACTACTCCTTCATATGATGAATGATGTATGAAATAGTCTCTTTTGTATGTTTTACAGGTAAATAAGTCCATGCTGAACCGGGAGGCAATTTGGCTGCCCACCAGCCTTCTAAAAGCTTAGGGCTCGTCCATTGGATGCATAAATTTTACAGCAACAGAAGTACCTTTGGGAAGTAGCAACTTGATTTCCCCTCTAGTGCATCCCAACTGCGGCACACAGCAAACAGCCTTGCATCTGAAACCCAGTGTGACTCAAATAGTCTTATTTGATTAATGATGTGCAAAATGAGAACTTGCAAGCATTCATGAGAGCAGCGGAGAATCTCACATGTCAGTGATGATTAGCATAATCTGGAAGAATAGTTTGAGGCCCAGTTCATTCATTACCAGTTCGATTGTCCATAGAAACCTCAGGTGAAATACTGAAAGTTTTGTGCTCGGTTTCCTTCTGCAGGTTTCTATTTATGTACTCCTTTGAGTTCCTTGATTCACCTGTCATTAACATAGTTGGCATAGGAGATATCGTGGGGGTTGTCTTAATTTTGCTGGTCACCATTGCGCTGGTTGGTGAAAGTAACAATGCCTCCTGTTGTGATGAGTCACGTTTTGTTTTCAGAAGCTTAATTCTTAGCTGTTCTAATCTAGAAGTAATCACTGCCTGTTCTTTGGATGGAAGAGCTGAGAAGGAGCTGAGTAAGTTCTTTTCTATGAAGTTTTCAAGAGAAGATCCTGTAACTGCACTGGGGTGGATAGATGAATCAGACCACTGTATCAGATCTTGTTGAGATGAACCCTCCAACTTGCTTTCCTGTGCTCTGTCCACTTCCATTGAGGAGTTGAAATTTTGTAACTTCGGTAAAAGAGGAGCTAGAGTTCAATTGTCAAAAACCAGAACTGGGAAGATTCCTTTAGTATGCAAGGCGGTACGGTTAAGAGGAAGAGGAAAACCCAACATGAGATGGATCAGCTCAATAAGGGAAGCCATGACCCCCAGTCTGCAAGATCTGAGCAAAGCTGTTAACGATAGGACATTTTGGCAAGACATTAATTCATAGGGTCGTCATAAGCGACTTGGCGGTACTTCACATACACACGCACAATAAATACAGAAAAACTCCTCCTGGTGGTCTAAGTCCACACCTGCATTAATGTTGGGGGACTATGATTGTGTGGGAAGTCATGGTTTTATACTAGCATCTCTTACCACATCAGAAATAATATAGTCAGGCAAGGCCTGGCCTACACACTGCAGTCTCATCTTGTTCTCTTTGGTGGTTTGATATCTGACAAGAGTACTTACCATGTAGGTTGATTGTTACAAATCACAATATGCACAGTGTGGTATAAAGCCAGTGTAATGTAGCGGTTACAATGTCAGACTAGGATCTGGGAGGCCCAAGCTCAAATGGCTACTCTGCCATGAAAGCTTACTGCGTGACTTTGGGCCAGACGATCTCTCTCTCTCTCTCTCTCTCTCCTTGGTGACTGTAGAACATATTATCTGACTCATGATATAGGTGCTTTGAACAAATAATCATTGTGGTCTGTTCTGGAGGAGACAGCTTGCCTTTTTTAACAGTGCCATCCTACTCACAGTTTCATCCTTCTTAAACAGTGGTTCCCAACCTTTTTTTGACCAGGGACCGCTAGAACTTTTTTGTTCGGTGCAGGGACCCCAAGGTTCCAAATAAAAATTCTGAGTGCCAATGCGGCAATTTAACCTGAATACTGAGGTTTTAGTTTAGAAAAAACAACTCATAAATTAACATCTTTTGCCTTAAAAGAAAAACACAATAGCAGAGCTTTCAATGATACAAACAACTTTTTATTGAAAGGCAAACCCAAGGCAAAACCTCCCATTCACAAAGTCCTGCAATCAGTGGGATGTATGAGGTGAGCAGGAGGGTTGTGTATCTATTTTCCTCAGTCAGGGTACCCCCCCTTCCCATTCCTCATTTCCTTGATGGACAATCATCTTCCCTTCCAGTCCTCTCCCCAAGTTTCCCCTTCGAAAATGCTCAGAGCCATATATTTTGGCCCGTCTGCATTTCTAGTCCTCACACACACAAAGCTTGCCTGCCCTGACCTGGAGGGCCCAGGCTAGCCTGATCTCCTCAGATCTCAGAAGCTAAGCAGGGTCAGCCCTGGTTAGTATTTGGATGGGAGACCACCAAGGAAGTCCAGGCTTGCTGTGCAGAGGGAGGCACTGGCAAACCACCTCTGTTAGTCGCTTGCCATGAAAACCCCAAAAAGGGGTCGCCATAAGTCGGCTGCGACTTGACGGCGCTTTACACACACACAAAGCTTTGCATAAAGCCTGGACCAAAAGAACCCAATCCTGTGGTTTTATTTTAAAGGAATCCCCCCCTGTTTGGTTGCTGGAGAAGCCTCCCCTGCATAGGAAGCCTGCATTTCTTTTGCCAGAGGGCCGAAAAGGGAGCTCTTCGCGGGAGAGTGAACCTGCTTCGCCCCAGGGCACGAAAGGTTTCTAGCAAATCAAACCTCCCCTGTTCAAGAATTTGGAAACAGAGGGAGCCAAACAACCAAGGGAAGACAATTACAAGCGCTTAAACAAAAAATAAAAAATAAAGCAAGGATGGAGCGGTGGCGAGGAGAGTCTCCTACCTGTATCCCCGGTGCTAGAAGTTTCATGCCTTTTCTCTGGGTTGCAGCTGTTCCGGCCAATTGAGAAGTCCCCAGAAAGGCAAATCTAAGACCTCCTCCTCCTCCCTGCCGCCTCCTGGGCTCCTTCCTACCTTCCCTCCCCGGGGGGCCTGCCATCCGCCCGTCCTCAGCGCCTCGGCCTCCTCCGCCAGCCAAAACCAGCGGGAAAATCCCGCCCGCTGATTGGCTGCTGCCGCCGCCCGCCTGGGCGCCGCCAGCCCTCGAGCGCCGCATGCAAAAACCCGGCTGCGCTGTGAGGAGAGGGAAAGGAGGGGAGGAGGAGGGCGCTTTACCTCACACACAGCCCGAGCCGCGGCAGCAGCTCAGCTGAGAGAGAGGGAGAGAGCTGCGTGCCGGACCCCTGGTGGTCCGTGGACCACCGGTTGGGAACCAGTTTCGCGGACCCCGGGGTCCGCGGACCACCGGTTGGGAAGCAGTGTTCTAAAACCATTGAAGTCAGTGTGCACAGGAGGGTGTAACTCTGCTATAAATGGTGTCTCTACGGAGTCAGTTTTCTTATAAACTGAACTTTCTTATAAACCATGAACTTTCATACCTCTTAGCAATACAACAACAATGTAAATATGTCACATTTTGGGATACCATTTTGCCCAGTTGCACTGAATCTGAATGACTGGTTCATGGATTGTAATATTTGTTGTGTGTTTTCTTGCTGGAGATAAGTTTTTTTTTTAAAGGCAGAACTGTATGTTAAATATTTCTTCTACCGCCCACCCAATTAAAGGCATAATTAAAGGGCAAAAACATTGCAGAATTGATAGGATAAAGCTTAAACCTCCATTAATTTTTGTTTTCAGATGTGTGTAAGAATACCATCCAGGGCAGAGTTTATTCAGCTCATCAAATTGTTTGCCAAGAGAAATGTTGTGGCATGAATGGTATAAGAATCTTTCCACTATTATTTATAGACATGTCACATGTACTCTGGTATTAGTGCCAAAATAGTTAAACACACCAGCAACAAGCGTAGCATACTGGGTGACTCACTAACTTCCAGTCTTCCAAGCATGGCGTTAATTAGGGTTGCCAGCTCTGGGTTGGGAAATACCTGGAGATTTTTGGGTTCGAGCCTGAGGAGGGTGGGGTTTGGGGAGGGATTTCAATGCCATAGAGTCCGATTGCCAAAACAGCCATTTTCTCCAGGGGATCTGATCTCTATCAGCTGGAGATCAGTTGTAATAGCAGGAGATCTCCAGCTAATACCTGGAGGTTGGCAACCCTAGCGTTAATGCATCCTGCCCTTTTAGCATGGAGGTCATAGGCTTTAGTTGTCCATTGGTGTAATATGTTTAATGCTGTCCAAAAGCCAGTGGTGCTTATGTTATTATATTTGTTTTTTGTTTAGGTTCTGCACAATGGACTTATCATGGAGATGGATCATCCAACAGCAGGCAAGATAGCGGTCCCAGGTAGGCATATCTACTTCCTTTCCTCAAGACGGTATGTTGTGAAAGTCCCCTTCAGAGACTGCTGCCCTAATTCAATGAAGGATGAGGCATTTGCGGAAGCAGCATTGTGGAAGCACAAGACACAAGGATTTGAATCCGCCCCTCCCCTGAAAACAAGATATCAGGGCTCTTATATGTTTATTAAATTTGTACGTACCTGCATGATGTGGAACATTCATACATATATTGCAGTGTGAGAGGTGATGGCAGGAAAATGGTTTGGTGGCACAAACCATGCCTCAGGTATAACACATGGCGGTCACAATAACGAAGTGCATTTGGAACAGCAGTGCCTATATTAGAACCCTCTCAGTGACCCATCGTCACCTGGAGGTAGGCTCCGATGCTCTGTGCTCCCTTATGTCTCCTGGAAATCATTTTTAGTACTATCTTAGGCAGAGTTGCACCCTCTTAAGCCAATTGGACCTAGACACTCAGGACTGCCGAAAACTGTTCTGCAGCTGCTGCCCCAAGTAGAGCACATTTAGATGGTTTCCACACAAGTCCGCAAGTCTGATCCTTTAAAACTTCAGGCTTTGGTTGGTTGTCCAGACTTGCCTTGGCCGCTTTCACTGTAGGTTCGAGGATTTTGCCTGTATTCCCCACTTTTTCTGGATGTGCTTTTCCCTCGATTTTTTTAAATCGATTTCCACTCCCTGGATTGTTAGTGGGGAAGTCTTGAATCCGCGGCTCCGATTTGAACCCATGGCTGTGTGTTCCACTGGAAAAGGCTGCTGTGGGGAATGACTTCTGGGGCTTCTGATCTCGCCATGAGGAAAAGTAGATAAAATCCCTGTGTGTGGAAAAGGTGTTATTGTCTAGCTCCCTTTTCATACCAGAGGATGACACTCATAAGAAGAAGGCCAAGTCTCCCCATTTCTGGGGAGGAGGAAATGTCAGAGTCCTTCCAGGTTAATTTCTTGGCTTTCTGAAAAGCTCCCTTTTACAAAGTATGGGGACCCTTATCTGGGAAGAAAATCTGAACATAGGTTTGATGAAATGGTTGCTCTTTGTTTTTACAAATGTTTCTGTTAAACCATCTATGACGGCAATCCTCAAACCATTTATTCCACAGTAGTCCTTTTGAAGTTAATTGCTTACCCTGGAGTCAGTTGGACTAATCGGGGAAGAAAGCAGTGTATATTTGCACATCTGTGTTTGTTTTAGGCTTACCTTGAGACTTACATAAACGGTGTCCTGATGTGTTTGAATGAAATGGCAAAGTATAGCCGGGCAACAGGGATGGTATTTACATGAAGAAAATGGTGCAGGTTGGTCTTCTGGAAATAGTGTTTTTATGTTGTCATTACATTTCGAGATTACTTAAAGAGATACAGAGAATAGGCATGGAATATGAAGCAGAATGAGGAAACAATTACTTCAGATGCAAATAGTGTTTCCTTCCTTCTGTGGCTCTGGTGTAATCAAGTTAAATGTTCAGCTGAGTTCCTCATATGGAACACTAGTGGGGAGGTGGGAGGAAAGAAAGGGAGCATGATAGAGCACTGGGTTAAACTGTAGTGGTCTGAAATAGGATTCCAATAAGACGAATTTTTAAAAAACCAAATCCATTGAAGGAAGTACTGTGTTTTTGTGTACTTGGAAGAAAATAAGATTAATCATAAATATGTTTCTATTAATGCTTCGTATACAAATGGAAGTCTTCATTTCTTGTTGGCTACTTTGATTTAGCAGATTAGTACTAATTGTCATCATATTTATCAACTAATAATTGGAGTATGGCAAATCATCCTGTTAAATACATACACTCCTTTGGAGAGAATAGGTAGGAGTAGCCCATGTGTCTTCTGGTCCTGAACTGCTTCAAGAAATTTTGAGTACAGTAGCTTAACATGTAACAAGGAATCCATGTAAGTGAAACTCATACATCTTTACTTCTGCTTCCAGTATAGTGTGCAAACTGGGGGGGGGCCATGCATTTCATCACCAGTGGTGAGATGCAAAAGTTCAAAATGTATATGAAGGGTCACTGTTGAAAGCAGAAAAATCATGGACAAGCTAAATTCTTTCTCTGATACAGCAGGGCAATTTGTTGTGTTCCTTTATGTCAAATCGCTTGAGACGAAATGCAGGCAGGTTACAAACTGTGGGAAGCACTCACACATCCATTAGGAATTGTTTCTAATGTTCATCACTCCCTTACACTCCACTGTCCAGTATCTCATGCAATGGAGTGTTGGATTTCACCAGCTTTTCTACTGGCGTTAGAGGGATGAGGCACCTTTTGACCTCCAAAAAGGCAGTTGTGGAGTTCTTGGCTCTGGCATGGATAAAGGGCCATGAGGGGTGGGAGTCACAGTGTAGTAAAATCCAAAAACAAAACATTCCATTATTTCCAAGTTTGGACAGAGGGAAGGAACAAAGTTTTTGTGTGTGTGTGTGGGGATCAGGTGTGTACTGTGACTGGATGAGGTGGAGAAGGGACCGGTTCTTGGTGGTGGAGATAGATCAGATAAACAGAGAGGTGGTCTTGAAATAATCTGTGAAGAGTGGCTTTGGAGAACAATTCAAATAGTTTACATTGGATCATTGAAACAAGTGCAAGGCAGGAAAGCCTTTCTTTTGGAAGTGCTGATAGAACAGGTTCTGTTTGTGGATAAGGCACATTGATTGATCACTAGGGCTGCTAACTCTGGTTTGGGAAATTCATGGAGATTTGGGGGAGGCATCTACGTAGGGTTGCTAGCTCTGGGTTGGGAAATACCTGGAGATTTTTAGGGTGGGGCCTGAGGAGGACAGCGTTCAGAGATAGGCTTACCAGGTCCTGTTGGTTGATTGGCGAGAGGTTTTCTGGGGTGTGCGGTGCGAGCGCACGCCTGGCTTGATGCGTCCACGCGCCGACACCACTTCCAGTTTACTTGGAAGTGATGGAGATGCTCTCTCAATCTCAGCCGAAACTCTATGGAAACCATATAATTTTGGCTGAATTTGCTAGAGCATCCATGGTAAACCCTAAATTGACGTAGGCGTGTCACACGTGTGCGCGTGCACGGGGTGCCTGCTGGCCCTCAGCTGGTCGTCGGGCAGCCTGGTGGATTGGTGGTAGTTTACCCGCCACCACCGGACACGTGACAACCCTAATTGGATGGGGGGGGCTTTAATGCCAAAGAGTCCAATTGCCAAAGCGGCCATTTTCTCCAGGTGAACTGATCTCTATCGGCTGGAGATCAGTTGTAATAGCAGGAGATCTCCAGCTAGTACCTGGAGGTTGGCAACCCTACATCTACGGAGGGTGGAGTTTGGGGAGGGAGCTCAGCAGTGTTCTGATGCCATAGAGTCCACTTTCCACAGCTGGCATTGTTTCCAGAGGAACTGGTCTCTGTAGTCTGGAGATCACTTCAGATCACTGGGATAACTCCAGCCCCCACCTGGAGGTTGGTAATCATGTCGATCACTGAGGATCCTTAATTTATGATCTCCAGGCCAGACATTGGGGTGAGACATATCTTCTCCTCCAGCTAGTGTGATAGGATTAGGCAAGGTCCTGCCTTTTTCTCTCTGCTAGCCAGAAACCTGAGGCGACATAGGAGCACCGAGATAGAAGGTGGAAGAGAGACCAAAATAGAGGGTGTTTTATAACCCAACCTCTGATTTATAGCAGGCATAACTTGGGCAGATATGAGAGTCTAGAAGTTCTGCTTCTGTGCTTTGCTCGTGTGATTTACTGTTACCCAAGGCTATCATGCCATTCATTTTTCTTTCTCTAAAACTAATAATAGTAGGTACTAAGCTGCCGTGTGTTTGGGGCACTTATCTACTCCAGTAAATAGAGAGTAGAAAATAATTTTGAATGTTTATATTATCCATTTTTTAAACTGATAAGGTAGACTAAAAATTGTGCATTGGTACTTTTATATATCAGGTAGAACTGCCCCTCAGATGGCAACAGGAAAGATACATAAAGTTTTCATGTTATACGCAGCCCACAATCTATCTTTGCGAAAGAAAATACTCCTTAAGGGATAAGGTTAAACTGCACAGAGAGGAAGGGGATGAAAGGAATGTTCTAATGGCTGTCAGCAAAGGTAGAGAGAACTAGCAGCCAAGTGCGTTTTCACATCGGTAAGCAGCAGTGCTACCCAAACCTTAAGTTATTTTAAACTTTATTAAAACACAAAATCTGTGACAATGAGGTGAAATGAAAATAAATCATTTTGGCCTCTGATGGGTTCTCATCTAGATAGGTTTCTAGAATGTTTGCGTATTGAAGCAGATGGCTAACAGGGTTTTATTAGATAGTGGTGCTGGAAAAACACAAGTGTTTTCTTTCCTGGGTCAGGTCAGGAAAACAGTGTTGCTGCATGACCACATACTGAATCTGTACAATGCTGTTAGGAGAACTTTCCATTTACACGTTCCTGCGTTGTGTGACAATGGACATATCTCCAAAATTATTGGCAGCGATCACGTCTATAGTGGTTGGTATTGCATGTGCGTGTCCTCTGCCTGCCTACAATTGTACATTTGGAGACCCTGCACAAAAGCCCATTTCTGAAAGGGGGGCGAAGCTCCTTAGGATCAGGCTTGACCCCGGTGTGGGGAGAAGGATATGGAATACTGAGGTACCCCCAGAAGTTTTTGCATGTTCCCCTCTTGTTGCATGTAATACTGTAACTAGTGTATAAATTATCCTTGGAAGTGGGATCTTTAAAAGGATATGTAGTCATTGCTGACTGACTCCTATTAAGAAGAAAGGAAGCAGATCACTAATTTCTTATCCAAAAGATTTTCAAGTAACAGTATACACCTGTCCCCCATGGAACATGTTCAATTATGGGACAAGTTTATAGGGTTGATTAGGGAATGATTGGAAAAGTGATTAATGAACCTCCTAGACAATAAACGCTTATCTACAGTGTGGCTATGTCATCCTCTACTAAAAGCAAGCAGATCCAGCACCTGGGCCTTCTATTAAACATTAGATTACTAGCTGTGATCCTGTGAGCCCTTGGTCCTAACCTTAAAAGCAGATGGACGGAGTCTACAAGTTCATCTCAAGGCAGTAGAAACAACACAGAGAGAGAAGGTTCTAGCCATAGTATCTGCCTTCAGAGGTGGATGCTCCCCCCTCCCAAAAAAGTGCCTTGCATAAAATTATGTGTTTGGCTCCAAACTAGACTAGAAGATCAATAAAGCTCTGAGCAATGCTGTTCTAAAGATCCCCAGGGACAAGATCATGAGATCTCCCATGCTGCAGTTGACTGCAGCTTATTTTAGGTCATTTATACATGGGAGTTTTACCTGAGGTTCGTTGCTTGCTGGACCCACACTTTCCGGTTGGGAAATTATGCACCAGCAGTCTCCAAGCTCAAATCAGGAAGTATTTGAATCCCTGCCCCTTGAAATGCCACTTTACTATTGGCTTACTTTGTAGAACTTACTGTGAGAGACCCCCCCAAAAAACCCAACTGTTGCATAACAAAGCATTTTAAGAACAAAAAAAAAATGGAGCAATCTGAAAGGAGGTAGGGGGAGAAATCCAACCCTCAGTTTCAAAAAGCCTCAGAAAGAGCTCCAAGGAAGCAAGAAGCATTTGAATCCCTGCCTTTTTACACAGTGCTTTGCAATTGGCTGTGAGAGAAACCAAGCTTGCATGACCCTTGCTTTGTCTTATGCACGGGGATTTCAAGTGGGCTGAGTTCAGGGGAGAGGAAAGAATCAGGTTAACAGAAGAATGGGAAGTCCTAGAATTTGTGAGGGCTTGCAGGCAGGTCATCTCTAATGGACAGAAAACTCATGCATAATTCCAAGGAACAACCGAGACAGACCGGGGGCGAATGTGACTAAAAGTACCCATGCATAAACGACCTTAAGTGGACTTAAATCACAGGCACCAGCGACAGCTTTGAGTACACGTGTAGATGTGAATGCCTGCTCAACCATGAAATTTAAATGAATGACCTTGGGCAAGTTACCATCTCTCAGCTCAACCTAGCTGAGGATATTCTACCTTGAGCACATTGGAAGAAGGGGGAAATGCCAATAGGGCCAATGAAGAAAAATCCTGGTTTTTTATTTTGCTGAGGGAACCACAACAATCTGTTCCTCAGCTACGGTGGGGTGGGGTTTTCTCATCCTAAGTCCCTTGAAACCTAGTTACTATCTGCACATTTGAAAGAATTATGACATGTTGATACACTTTGGGAGCTCTTCATGAGATTTCTACTAACATTAGTTAACACTGCACTTAAAATGATTATTGCTTGCTAGTGTTGTTAAAGGTAATACTTAGTCCCCAGACAGCAAAAGTAGACTGAAAAAGAAAGGAGAGAAACTGCTTTCATTGGACTGAACTTAATGGTGTATATACTTAATAAAAAAGCATTGTATGTGCCTGGTAGGTCTTCTTCATCAGCTTTTTAGCAAATGCAGCAGGGGGCCAGAATGATGACGGTAAGGAATAGAGGGAAGGTCCAGAAGGATGAGATATACATACGGAGAAGAATGTCACTTAAAAAATGTTGACTTCCATTGAGGGATTTTGCAGGAAATTAAGGAAATCTGCACTCCATGACACAGTTTCCTGCAGCTAGGAGATCTCACACAATAGGAACAACAACAACAGAGATTGGGAGGGGAGGGGGTCATGTATTCCTTTCCATTTACAGTGAGCACCTCTGCCTGAACTTCTGGTCCTGTCTGCTTCTCATCACACATTCTCTCTCCCTCTCTTTTAGTGCATAGCTGAAGTTGCTTGAGAAATTTTTAATTTCGCTTCACTATTTATGGCACATTGGAGACAAACAGCCTCACCAGCATAACCATTACTTCATTCATCTTTTTTAGTCATCAGTCCTGACTGCTTATGTCTTTTACATTCACAGGGCTGATTTCAATTTTAAGGAATTCAGTACCTTTTCAGGAACTCGGCAGAAATGATGCATGTCAACTCATTTGGCAATGCTCTAAATGCTGGGGGAAGGAAGATGATGGGGAAAGTAACTTTAATAAAGAAGTAATAAGTTGACTGACATTGATTAGTGATCCTGCTTCTAAGAGAGAAATAAAGACTATACTGTTTCCTATTTTTTTAAAACATTTTCTCCTTGCTGTTTTCGGATTTTTCGTTTATGTTAATTATGGATTTTTTGTCCTTTGAATATTTAACATTTAATGCACGTTTGTAGCAGCTTCTAGAACATTTTTGGTTGAGAAACAGTAAGAAAATGTAAAAGTACTGTTAAACATCTGGTAGGTTAATTTGAGGCACTATATGTTTGATTGTTAGGAAAATGCACAGTTAACAGAGTTGTGCTTCTTTAGGATTCTGCACTTTCATTGGGAAGGGCCCATCTGGATTAGGAATAATTTGAGTATGCAGGGACATTGTTACGGTTGTTTGTTCCCCAAAACCATTTTCTGCCCCATGAGGAAAAATCAGTTTATGAAATGGGTTGCCTCTCCATTTTTTGTTTGTTAGTTTCTATATTTCCCAAGGAAAGAAGGTTGGATAGGCTTGACCTTGTCAGATATCAGAAGCTAAGTAGGGTCGGTACTTAGATGGGAGACCACCAAGGAAGACTCTTCAGAGGAAGGAAGGTAATGGCAAACCACCTCTGCTCCTCACTTCCTTTGAAAGTCCCTTGACGGCACATACACACATACATTTCCCGCAGGTGGGCGCCTTTGTGGCTAAGGAAGCCTTGGCCAATTTCATTTCAGATTTGTATTCATGTCCCTCCAGACTAACACACTAATCACAGATATGGACAAATTTTGTGGTGAATATGTTGGGTAGGCAGACATATTGTGTTTGACAGCTGCAACCACTTGTGAGCTGAGCCTTGGCTCTCCTCCCTTCTCCACTGTCTGACTCAAACAGCCGCCAAACAGCTTTGTGGCTGTGCAGTAGCTGTGGTTATGTTCATTTCCTTCTGCTTTGCAGCCATTTTTCCATCTTGAACCCAAGATGAGTAACAACATGAGGAGGAGGAGTCATGGTAATTGTGGTGGTGGTGGTAGTAGTACTACTAGTAGTGTGTGTGTGTGTGTGTGTGTAAAGTGCTGTCAAGTCGCAGCCAACTTATGGCGACCCCTTTTTTGGGGGGGGCGTTTCATGGCAAGAGACTAACAGAGGTGGTTTGCCAGTGCCTTCCTCTGCACAGCAACCCTGGTATTCCTTGGTGGTCTCCCATCCAAATACTAACCAGGGCTGACCCTGCTTAGCTTCTGAGATTTGATGAGATCAGGCTAGCCTGGGCTATCCAAGTCAGGGCACTAGTAGTAGTAGCCAGCTGAAAACTCAACAAAAATACCAGAGAAGATAACACCAGCAAAAAAGAGTATAATTTACACCGCCAAATTGCCTTTTTTAACATTGTCCTCTCGCAATTTTGTGGGACTTTAATTCTAAACGAGCAGGCAGAGAAAGACTGCAAATTGGTGGCACTTGCTCTTCCAGTGTGTTTGTCAGATGCCTAAACTGGATGCCATTCATGGTTCATGTGCTTCATGTGTAGTGTTCACACCATGAAGTCATGCCACTCCTCTTTCTCCATTGGGGGAATTTCATGGGCTCAGCTTGGGGGGGGGGGGCGGTTCAAACACTTCTAAAAAGTGCTTTATTCAAAACATCCAACTCATTCTCAGCCTTTATACAATTATCTTCTTTATTTATATGCTGCAACATGATAATTTTTTTTCTTGTAAGGGGCAAGCCTAGCCCTAACATTAGGGAAACAAACAGCACGTGGGCTCAATTCAAATATACAGTATATTACTGCAGTTAATATTCATAATAAACTCAAACAAGTAGAAGAAACAATATGTGTTATTAGTCACACTAGAAAATCAACAGAATAAGTAATAAGCAAACAAGATGTTGAAGGCACATCCATCAAGGTTACACAAAGCAAAATAGTTTCAAAAAGCAAGTCTAACCAAAGGCTTAAAAAACAAAAGCTACAGTCCTTGTGAAAAGGAGAGATCCAGAGCTATAATCCGTCTGTAAGGTAACTAAAAGGCGGCAAAAGCCTACAGTTTTTGTAGTTTCATTAATGAATAGCTACCTTTCAGTTACTTCATTATTGTTATAATAATGGAGAGCCAAAGTGGTATGGTGGTCAAGAGCGGTGGACTCTAATCTGGAGAATCGGGTTTGATTCCCCAGTCCTCCACACAAAGCCTGCTGGGTGACTGTGGGCTAGTCACAAGTTCTCTCAGAACTTGCTCAGCCCCACCTACCTCACAATGTGCCTTTTGTGAGGAGGGGAAGGTGATTGTAAGCTACTTTGAGACTCCTTAAAGGTAGAGAAAAGTAGGATATAAAAACCATTTCCTCCTCCTCCTCATAAGAACATAAGTCCCTGCTGGATCAGACCAAGACCCGTCAAGTCCAGCAGTCTGTTCACACAGTGGCCAACCAGGTGCCTCCAGGAAGCCCACAAAAAAGATGACCGCATCAGCACCATCCTGCCTGTGTTCCACAGCACCTGATATATTTGGCATGCTCCTCTGATATTAGAGAATAGGTATGCTGCATGACTACTATCCATTCTAACTAACAGCCATGAATACCTCTCTCCTCCATGAATATATCCACTCCCCTCTTAAAGCCCTCCTCCTTCTACTACTACTACTACTACTACCAGCAGCATGGGAAGTGTGTGTGAAGTGACATTTGTTTTTCTATCCCAGGCCCTAAAACACCTCAGGCTGTCTCTACCAATACATTAAACTTTACCATTTGCATTGAACTATCAACATTTCCAGTGATGTAGATCAGTAAAGAAGAGTTGTTTTGCTTCACTGTGTTCTACATCTTAATAAAACCAAGGAAGCTGAATTTGTTTGACAGATCTTCTAGCTGGGATATACTTCCACTGAAGACGACGAGTTCAATAGAAATGTTTATTCCCTGGAATCAAATTCTTTCAGAAGTAAACATTTGTAATAGACCAGCACCTTGATCCTAAACATTTGCTCTGGCGTCGCTGTCAGCAGTACTAATCACTGATTTTTTGAAACACTGTTAACATTTTTTATTGTGTTGGTTTTTAAACCATCTACATATGGAGCATTGCAGTATAGCTATCCTTGAGCATTAAAAACATTCCCTGTGCCCGCCAATGTATTGTGTAAAGCTGTTCCCTCTCAGCCATCACAGCTCATCTTATGTGTTTTGGCTGGTACTGTAGATTTCGGTCTCTGTTTTCCAAAGTTTCGTCAAGTACTTTCTTCATTTTCCTTGTGACAAGCTCCACCAGGTGCTTGTATGGTCCTTCGTGGGCTGTTGTACAACATGCATGTGTGTGTCTCACGTGCATTGTAAAATGACCAAATTACTTCAGCGCACATAAATTTAAAGTATTGTTATGATCTTTAATAATTAGGAGGATAGGAAAATGTTTTCCACTGGCTGCAAGCAAAGCTCCATTCCATTAAAAGTAAGAACATGTTTTCAATATTTAGATAATTTTCCTTAAGTATTAAGACACTGGAGGTTGACTCTGTGCATTCTTTCATGCACTCCCCACATATTTCTTCTTAATGGAGTTCAACACAGTCTCTCTTTCCCCTAAGAAGGCAAGTCATCCAATATGATTTACAGGACACAAATCTTTGTGCGTTTACAAAACACTGCATTGGCTTAAAGTTTTATTTCCACCTTATTTCCTTTGTTCACTTATGCTTGGTTTTTAAAATAAATGTAAGCAGGACTTAATATGGCATACAGCTTATAATGTTCAGGCTGATTAAAAACAACCTATGTTCCTAACTAAAGTCAATGCAACCCCCCACCCACCCATTGGCTTTTATTTCTGCGTGATAAATAAATAAGAGGCAGTGATTTGGACGGAGCCCAGACCATCTTGTTTGCTGTCCTGTTTGACTGTTGACATTTACTTTTCTCATCTGTGATAATAATACCTTCCATTGTCTACCATAGCCCTTTAAGGTAGGACACTTTTATGAACCTCCATATTGCTGAGGGGCTGGAGGGGAAGGATATGAAACTAAAGAAAACAGTGGTTTCAACAGAACCCAACCAGTATTGTTCTGAACTATGGAATTTTCCACTCTTAACTATTTCACTGTCTATTTTTCATTTTAGTACTAGAATAGTACTAGTACTAGAAAGATCATAACAGTACTACAAAAGTCCCCATTTTATCCACGCAATAATGTGAGATAGGTTAGGCCAGCGTTTCCCAAACTTATTGAGTCATGGAGCACTTTTCAAGAGAGAAATTCGTCACAGAGCACTAATTTTCACCTAGCACCTATATACTAAACCGAATGACAATAGTATTTTTCTTTCCAATCTCTTCACGGAGCACTAAGTGCTCTGTGGAGCACAGTTAGGGAACCGCCGGGTTAGGCTATGAAAGAGTGGCTGGCACAAGATGACCAAGCAAGCTTCATAGCAGAGATGGAGTTTGAACACTAGCCTCCTAATCTGACACTATAACCACTATGCAGCACTGCCCTGCATACCTCCTTCTGTGCTAAGTCTGCTCATGAACCTGATTGCCTAAATCAGTTAGCAGCTGTGCTTCCCTGCTCTGCACAAGATGTGAATGAAAGCAACTCTTGGCTGCAAGTAAGGAAGACACTTCCTGTACAATTCTAATGGAAACACATTCTAGCATATGCAGAAGACATTTCCTATTGAGCTTAGTTGAATTTTTCCTTCACCCAAAGGAAACCAAACAAAGTCGTTTGTTTTCTAGCTAGCCATATAGCCCTAAACTATGTAAGGTACATATATCAAACCAAGCTGCCCATCAGAGATACTTATTTTTAGAGGTCTCGTTGCCATTTGCCAGGGAGGAGCTATGGCTCAGTGGTAAAGCATCAGCTTTGCATGCAGAAGCTGCCAGGTTCAATCCCTAACATCTCTAGTTAAAAGGATAGGGTAGTAGGTGATGTGGAAGACTTTCCCACCTGATATGGAAATGTTTTGTACCTGAGACCATGGTAGGGTTGCCAACCTCCAGGTACTAGCTGGAGATCTCCTGCTATTACAACTGATCTCCAGCCGACAGAGAACAGTTGCAATTGGACTCTATGGCATTGAAGCCCCTCCCCAAACCCCGCCCTCCTCAGGCTCCACCCCAAAAACCTCCTGCAGGTGGCGAAGAGGAACCTGGCAACCCTGGAGAGCTGCCACTAGTCAGAGCAGAAAACATGAGGGCCTCCTCTGTGGTTTTTTGCCTCTCCCTCCTTTCCCAGAACGCAATCTAAGCTCAGCTGGGGTGTTCACACCTATTTGACCATGATGATGAACCTCCAAGCAGTAACGGAGAGTCGGAGACACATGGTGCTTTTGGGAGAGAATATGGCAGTGGGAACCTTTTTCAGAGCTGGGGTTTCTGGCAGCTATAGAGTTATCTGAACACATGAAGCTGCCTTATACTGAATCAGACCCTTGGTCCATCAAAGTCAGTAGTGTCTACTCAGACCAGCGGTGGCTCTCCAGGGTTTCAGGTAGAGGTCTTTCACATCACCTACTTGCCTGGTCCCTTTAACTGGAGATACCAGGGATTGAACCTGGGACCTTCTGCATGCCAAGCAGATGTTCTACAAACTGAGCCACAGCCCTTCTAATTGTGGAATCTGTGTGTATGGAAATGGATCTGTTCTGTCAATAGGGGGTCTTATTTGTATTTGTAGATACTTTAAGAAGTTGGACACATTACACACAAAGTCACATTTGGACTCAATATGTTTGAAAAGAAAGGGTAATGCTGGCTAGCGTTCAGGTTTTTGTGTTTGTGGCCACTCCTGGGAACCTAGAAGCTAAGGATGAGGCATGGGGTTTAATAGTGGCAATATATTTACTTCTGCTACTTTCCTCGCTTGCTAGTCAAAGTTTAGTGGTTTAATTCCTGAAAGAGAATTTTTACTTCCTGGCTTTCATTTGCTCCACAAATCAAAGTCCCTATAAACTCTGCTGTAGGATCCATTCATTGCCTCATTTTAAACCTGAAAACGTTTTTAATAGACTGCTCCTCAAATCCTCCTTTTTCTTAGGATTTCCTGACAGCAAGCATGTGACTTTCAGATAATCCTTTATTTGTTAAATTGCCCTTTATTCCTCTTACTTCTAAGTTACTAGATGTGTTCGGATTTTACAGGATTTTATAGAAGTTTATTAATGCCTGGTAAATAGAGGAAAAAATCTGATCTGGTGAGTGCAACCAGCATGCTTTGCAAATGACAACAAAGCAATGTCCATTTTGTCCTGAAATGCTGTTTTAAATTAACCAATCATTCGATCACAGGCCGGCAGTTATATTTAATACTATGGTTATTCCTGGGTAGACAGATGTAATTTGTGTTCTATTCAAACAGCCTCTGAAAGACTTATGAGTTTTGATTATGTTCTGGCTTATTCCGCTGGTCTCCGATTTCCAATCTTTTCTAAATACAGCAACTGTGAAATGTAATGATTGAAGCATGTTGGCATAAAACACAGATTTGTCCTAAACTTCCTGATATAATGAATATGCAGTTTGTCTGCCAGCAATGTTCTCCCACTATGTAATCTTTAGGCCGTAGTAAAAAAAGAAAGGGGAAAGGCTGAATTGATTCATGTCATTGTAAAGTAATCTTTTTCAATGAGGAAAATAGTGCGACCAAGTCACTTCCAATATATTTTCTATTAGTTTAGAAAAGCAGACTGAGCATGCTCCTGGGTCAAGGCTAGGTTTACATTCTGTTCCCAAGACAGATGTCAGGTCTTTGCAAACAAAATAAACGCAGTTATCTTGCCATTGCTAGAGTGATCTCCATAGGTAACACAAATTATTATGGGACACATGCAGACTAGCAATGCTGTGAGTTTCTCAGCTGACATGTTTGACAATTGAACTTACCTTGCTCAAAACCCATGATCAGACTGTGAGCCAATCACTGATGTGTTCAGATTGCATTGAGGATCTCAAACAGCTGCCCAACTAGCTTGCAGCGTCCTGTTGGTCAGAAGCCAACTCCCAGCTGATTGGGGGAATCATCTGATAGTTGAATTCTGATTCACCCCCCCCCCCTTCAGCAAAACAGCTACACAAGTGAAAGTGAAGGAAGAGGAGAAAGAGCTCTGTTCTCCCCTCCAAGCTGGCGAGGAGAAAAGTAGTGCTTTTGATCACCATATCACAAAATTCAAAGAAAAAGTTACTGCATTGGAAAGGCATTTTTAAATTATTTACAAATAGACAGATGGAAGCACAGAAATATTTCTGTGGGACAACAGATACACTACCCCATGTAAAGTCACCAGAGAAAGATTCTGCATCCCACAGATGCTTCAGCCAAGTCCTAGCAGTGGCTGTCTGCTTCTCTCTCTGTCTCTCCCAGCATATTTTCAAATATACCTGCCCTCTTCCTTTAGGTAAGCAGGAAGGGTCACCTCTTCCAAACCATGAAGAGTACTTGAGCAAAACCATTTTCTGTTGATCAAGACCTATTAAGGAGATATCTGGTTAACGGCTCATTCCTGAGCCTTGCAGCGGCTGGGGACGGCGTGGCCAAGGTGCCGCCAAAGAGGTTCCCTGGTCACTGCAAGGCTAAAAAAGGCCTTTTAAAAAACAAAAACAAAAATGGGGGGGGAAGGCCCATTGAAAACAGCGATGCTGTGCCAAGAAAAGCCTGGCACACCAATGCTGTTGCTGGAGTGGGCATTCCCAGGCTGGAGGGGCGTAGGAAGTTCAACAGTCAGCTCTGCCCCTGGGAATGCCCCCCACGGCGGTGCCGCATTGGGACTTAGGTTCTGGAGAGGTTGTGGCATCGGAGGAGCACCGTGCAGCTCCATGGCACCCAGGCCGAACGGAACTGCCCCTGCCATCAGCGTAAGTGCCTCTTATTCCATGATAATCCACCCTGCAGACTACCTTGGATTCCTGGAAGTATCCAAAAATCAAAGGGCCTTTACTCTTTCGCGTTTCAATGCCTTACCTTCAGCTCTCCTGGAAGGCAGGTATCTCCGTACTCCCTTTCATCAACGACTATGCTCATGCAAAACAGAGAAAGTGGAAACAATAGAACATGTTCTGCTGTAATGTCCCTTCTACGATGTTAAGATCGCAGTACATTCTCCCCATATTGTCATCCTTCCCTGGGAGATCAGAAGAAGCTAAAGTTTCCCTTCTCTTAGCAGACTCCTCTTGGGAGATAACCATTCAAGTAGCCAAATTTTGCCTCTGGTCTAGTGGGATTCGTAAACGGCTAATTGAAAACCTTTCCCCATAGATCTTTCCTCCTCTTCTTCAAATCATCCCTCCCAGAATCATCAACTTTTATTATTTTAACCTAACTTTGATTTCTATTCAGAGCTGATATTGTATCAAAATAAAACTTGATTGATTGATATTCCAGGGGCCAAAGCCACAAAGTATGAGAGCCAGGGAAGGAGTAGGTCCTGGGACAACTGAGTTCAAATCCCCACTCTGCCATGGAAACTTGCTGGGAGACCTTGAGGCTGCCACCATCTCTCATCCCTACCTTCCTCAGTTGTTGTGAGGATAAGGTGGAGGAAGGAAGACCAATGTGATAAGCCACTTTGGGTCTCCATTAGGGAGAAAAACAGGATATAAATAAAAAGTATATATAAAACCCACTTATAATCATAATTTTATAATATAATTTAAAATATAATTATAATATTCAATAAACCAAGGGCATTTTCTCTTACTCTTGTTTTTGAGATAGCAGCCATAAAAAATCTGTACAAATACAGAAGTTGTTCATAGTTTGTCAATCTGCATGGCATTTTGATTCCAGAATTCATTCTGCAGTACCTCTGTGCTGGGGCTGTGCATTCTTCCTTGCTACTGAGAGAAAAGTAGTATATATTTTAAGTGACAATACCCCATATGTCTGTTATCAAGTAAGGTAGCTCTCTCAGGAAAGATCAGAGCACATCCTTTCACAGTAAAACTTCACAAGGCTCATGGGGGCCTTTTCCATTTATATGTACTGTATACTTGCCACAACATATAGGAATGTATAGGGAATGCTCCCTGGATCTTAAATGATGAACTAGTAAAATGATGTTTAGAGGTTAGGTTTTACTTGATTGCTTGCTTGATGGTATGCCAATAAAGGTATTGAATTGAATTGAATGATGAACTATACATTTTACCTTATGCATTGGGCATATTAAGAACATTAAATTGCATCAGATGTTTTAGGGAAGTCAAAAATGTATTAGCACTGAATATGCTGTAGGTCCTATTAGAAGCCCATATGGATTGGATATCTGAAAGGGCCATTAGTTGTGGAGGGTAGGAGCTAGATAGGATAAATGACTGAAAACATAATAAAATAGTTTATTGGCAATGGGCAGTTGAGTTTTAAATGTATTACATTTAATTTATATAGCATTCTGAGCACCCTTAACTAACAAGAAGAATTTAATCAGCACTGGTCATGAGCTATACTGATACGTTATATGGCGAGTACAGGTATTTTTGCAACAGTACAGGTATTTTTGTAAAAAAATGAACATCAGATTTAGCCAGGCATATACAAACCTCTGTATTATATTGACTGAATACGGTTGCTGCCCTGACCTGGACGGCCAGGCTAGCCTGATCTCATCAGATCTCAGAAGCTAAGCAGGGTCATCCCTGGTTAGTATTTGGATGGGAGACCACCAAGGAATACCAGGGTTGCTGTGCAGAGGAAGGCACCGGCAAACCACCTCTGTTAGTCTCTTGCCATGAAAACCCCAAAAGGGGTCGCCATAAGTCGGCTGCGACTTGACGGCACTTTACACACACACAATACTGTTGCACCAGTATCTTGGTACTTAAGATTGGTTGACTCACAGTGCAATCCTAAACAGAGTTACCGTATACCCTTCTAAATCAATGGGCATAACTAGAGTTGCTAGCTAAGGACTGGGAACTATCTAGAGCAGTGGTTCCCAGAGTGGGCAGTAACACCCCCTGGGGTGTGGTGGGATTACTTAGGGGGACACTAAGAGGCAAGGGGGCAGAAGAGGGCTCTGTGTTGTTGGATAGGGTAGGGGGCCCTGGGGTTGGGTTTGTGGAACCAAGGGGGCGGTGGGCTGAAACGTTTGGGAGCCACTGATCTAGAGGTATAGTGGGGTGGGGACATGCTAATAGGCATCACACTGGCGCTTCCACTTATGGCACATGGAGCATACTAGGGACACGACAGGCCATATTACCAATTTGAGAAGCAAGATGATTGTGCAGATACTTCTTGTAAGAAGGCAAGAAGAGCTACGGCAAAGAAGATACGCTTCCATCAAGATAAAACTAAAACTGCCTAAAAGAAAAAAAAAGTAGGTGAAAACAGATATTAACAACTTATTCTCCCTTTACTGGAATTCATCAGTATTTACAGGTCACTTATGCATGGTCGGTTCAGCCTCCTTCATTCCCTGTTTCAGCCAGGATCAAGCTTTTGAAAATGCACGTGACCTCATTCCTTTTCGGCTCAACCCCGTTTCAACCTTAAACGAACTCGTCTTTTCCCGTTCCTCTTCTTGCCGGAGTCAAACGGTCTTTCCTAGCTGAAACCGGATCCAAAGAGCGTGCGTAACGCTTGCCTCGCATTGAGCTTTCCTCGCCCCCTTTCCAAACTCCTCTTCTGTTCTGTTTGCTGATAGCCATACAGGGGAAGCAGCGAAGATTGGCATCTCTCACAGCCAATCACAGCCAAAGAGGCAGGGATTCAATTGCTTCCTGGGAGCTCTTTCTGAGAGAAAGAAAGGCTTTTTTAAAATAAGGCTTGGATTTCTCCCCCCCCTTCTTTCAAGTGGCTCCATTTTTTGTTTTTTGTTCTTAAAATGCTTTTTTATGCGGCACTTGGGTCTGGGGGAAGGAAATGTTCTCTCACGAGGTGAGCCAATCACAGACCAGCAATTAAAGGGGTGGGACTTGATTTGAACTTGGGAGTCTGCTTTTCTGTATGCATGCCTCCAATTTGCACACAGTTTATTCCCTGGTCATTCAAGCCAATGCATACAGTTTCCCCCAACCCAGGTTGCTTTGATCCTGGCTGAAACGGGGAATAAAGAAGGGTAAAGTGAGCGTGCATAATCGGCCACAGTCATTTCAGTAGGGTTACTGTTTCTGCCACTTGGGGCTCTCAGAGCTTGCACCCCAGGGTTGCCAACCTCCAGGTACTCAAATAATGAATCAAGCTGTATAAACAGTGATTGTAACCAAAGCAACAGCTGAGGCTATTTAACTATTAGAGACGTAGGTAGTTCAAACATTCAAGGAAGCAAAATAAATGCAAATGAGCAAGGTAAAAATACCAATTTCCCATATAATGACACTTATCCAAGTGTATTTAACTATTAGAGGCTATTTAACTATTAGAGACGTAGATAGTTCAAACATTCAAGGAAGCAAAATAAATGCAAATGAGCAAGGTAAAAATACCAATTTCCCATATAATGACACTTATCCAAGTGTATTTCAATGGTTACATGAGCTGTATAATCACACTATTTTTCCACTAATTTTTCGTTGTTACTACTCAACTACACCTATGTTCAATTAATGTTACTTTGATGTAATTGTTGTAACCATAGAACAGAAATCCCATATAATAACACTTATCACATGAAAGAACAGTAACAAGACATTTCAAAATTAGGTGCGATGCAAAACAACATAAAATCACTCAGCAGCTATTATGAGTGAAGTATTGGATAAGTGTCATTATATGGGAAATTGGTATTTTTACCTTGCTCATTTGCATTTATTTTGTTTCCTTGTCTGTTTGAACTATCTACGTCTCTAATAGTTAAATAGCCTCAGCTGTTGCTTTGGTTACAACCTCCAGGTACTAGCTGGAGATCTCCTGCTGTTACAATGGATCTCCTGCCGATAGAAATCAGTTCAGCTGGAGAAAATGTCTGCTTTGGCGATTGGACTCTATGGCATTGAAGTCAGGACAGATTAAAATGCTTGGGATTTTCTAGTTTGGAAATAGAGGCAATTGAAGGAGAACAAGACAGAGGTGTGACAGGGGTGCCAGCCTCCAGGTGGGGCCACAGGATCCCCTGGGATAACAGCTCATCTCCAGACTATAGAGATCAGTTCACCTGGAGAAAATGGCCGCTTTGGCAATTGGACTCTATGGCATTGAAGTCCCTCCCCTCCCCAAACCCCGCCCTCCTCAGCTCTGCCCCAAACATCCCCAGGTATTTCCCAACCCGGAGCAAGCAACCCTACTGGCAACCCTATTGATTGAGTAGGGCAAGGCAAGTTTGCTCCACTGCTGCTCTAAGAATTTCTCCACCAGCCACCAGGAATTTCTCCCTTCATATTTAAAATTTCTCACAACTCCCAGCCATAGGCGAGTTTTTATGCTCACCACACTGAATGTCCTCCCGACTGCTGAACTGAATGGTTGGTTTGATAAAATCCCATTTTCAGATAGGCTATGTGTCTGTGCATCAGGAGCAACGTCTGTTATTTTGTGATCTATGGGCTACACTCAGGGCCACCTGGATTGCGCCCATTTTATCTAGATACCATCTTCCTGTTGACTCTTGGGTGGTCCCATTTCTCTTGGGTGATGCTGACCCAGAAATAACCAAATGTGTCACGAAATATCTGGTAATAATAGTTTCCTTAAAGGCACTACAAGGCTAAAATATTGTTAATTAGTGATATTATTATTGTAGTTACTGCTATGCCAGTAAAGTAACTCATTTCTTGGTTACTGTGATTTTATTTTTAAAGCGTTTCAAGTATTTTAAGAATTTAAAGTTACTGCTGTTGTACATTTTAATAATCTATAAAGTTAAAATTATTTTATCCTATGCACATTGTGCTCAAGTCCTTTGGTCAGATGAGCCAGAAATAAAAGGAAAGGCAACCCTATTGCACCCCCAGTCTCCAAAGCCTTTTAGCTGAAGCTCTCCCAGAGCACAGAACACAGCCCTTATAGGCAATGCCAGAGCCCCGCCTCCTCTATAATGAAGTTAGGAAAAGACACTCCTCCTGGGTCTTAGCTTTCTCTTGGTTTCCATTTTTTTGTACAGTGCACACAGCATCGTCAATTGTGAACTGTCAGGATGGTGTTGCTGCACTCGTCTTGTTTGGGGGCTTCCTAAAGGCACCTGGTTGGCCACTGTGTGAACAGACTGCTGGACTTGATGGGCCTTGGTCTGATCCAGCAGGGCCTTTCTTATGTTCTTACCCAGGCCTGTGAGAGTGTGTGTTTTTGGATAAGACATTTGAATGTATCAAGTTTTTTTTCCCGAAAGAAGAACAAAAGATGCAAAGTTGTCCTTTCAGTAAGCTGCCGCTTTTTTTTCACCCGGAAGAGGTCAGGCAGATTTATGAATCAGAGCAAGACCAAGTTCAAATAATATGGCTATGATTTAGAGTAAACCACACAATGGTGCCAAGGAAATTTTGGAAATTCTTCCTCTCTGCCGACAGTATCCTCATTACTGATTGTGCAAAGTAATTTATCAGACATTTCTTAAAATAAACCATTTGCTTATACTAATAGGACTTGGCAGGGAGGAAGATTTGGCAGGACTGGAAGTTCATGGTGTTTTGCTTTTGAAAAACAGAAACTACAATAGTTTCTACGCATTTTGAGGGAACCGTTATCAGAGGAATACATGCAATTGAGTCAATCGCCAATTAATTGTGTAATTTTCAAAATGGGAGGATAGGATATAATTCCTTTGATAAGTGGACCAAACAGTGTGCTTGCCAGCATGTTTGGATGGATATTATCCTCCTGCACTCCTCACTTACTCAGCAGATTAGATCCAACCAGTTGGTGAAAAATAGAAAGAGAAGTACACCCTGTGACCACCCAATAAGATTGTACTGAGAAACCCGCATGTACAAAAGCCATGTGGAACAGGGGCTTTAGTATAGAAGAGTAATGGGCATGATTAAATGAAAAAGCTGGCAAGATCCAACTCAAGGTTTTGTATTGGCCTTAATACTTCACTCTTGATAGCTGTTGAATGATTTTATGTTGTTTTGCATCGCACCTAATTTTGAAATGTCTTGTTACTGTTCTTTCATGTGATATGTTTTCCTCTATTTCTTGCATTGGCCTTGACCAATTCCTCATGAGAGCAGACTCTCGGTGAGACCATATACGGTCTTCTCATGCAATAATGGTGTTGGATGAGAACACTGAACAACAAAGAGGATAGCTGCATTACACATTACCATGGGTTTTATACAATGGTTTCTTCCAAAGAAACCAGGACAATACTCAGCTCAAACCCAACCCCTTTCTGACTATATATTACTCTTCCTACACCCTTGACACTGAGAGACACTGTCCTTCAGTGTTACTACTCTGAAGATGCCTGCCACAGTTGCTGGCGAAACGTCAGGAAAGAAAATTCCAAGACCACGGTTACACAGCCCGGATAACCTACAAGAACCAAATCAAAACTGTTCTGTTAAAAAAAAAAAAGACCATTAGCACTCTCCTGTTTTGACCACCAAACATACAATCAACAATATAAACCACATCATCATAACTGAAACCCATGGAATAAAGCAGGGGTCTCCGATCTTGTTGAGCCTATTGGAATTTTGAGGATTGGGCACCACCACAGAGGGCAATCACATAATGGCTGTCATGGGACTCTGGAACCAAGTACAAAATGTTGGAAGGTTGCAAACCAAGCATCCTTCTACAATGAGGGCAGCTGTTTGAATGAGCACTCTTGGGTTTCTCTGAAGTATATCCTGCTTCAATAGGGTTGCCAACCTCCAGGTACTAGCTGGAGATCTTCCCACTACTGCAACTGATCTCCAGGCGACAGAGATCAGTTCACCTGGAGAAAATGGCTGCTTTGGCAATTGGATTCTATGGCATTGAAGTCCCTCCCCAAACCCCACCCTCCTCAGTCTCCGCCCCAAAAATCTCCAGGTATTTACCAACCTGAAGCTGGCAACCCTATGCTCCAATGCTGAGGAGGAAACCCGGACTAGCTCTTTGCTTTGGAGAACAGAAGCTTTGTCAATGAAGCAAATGAGCACCAGGAAACCCATTGGCAGTGGCTATGATATCCATGGGCACCATGGTGCAGATCATGGAACTAAAGTAATGAATGTTTTAAAGCAAAAGTTTTGGAACAGATTAAGTCCAAGGCCATATTACAGTGTCTGATCTATCTGGCATGCTCTCAGCCTTGCGTTTCCCAGACAGTGGTTTAAAAATGTGTAGGAAAACAGCCAGGAAAAGGTCAAAGTTTTAAAAATACAAGGAAGGAACTGTAACTGCGGAAATGACCCTAGATAAATAGGAAGCGTTCTATTGATTCAAGTGAGAATTTCATATGGTTTCCATTGACGCTGATGGGCCACAGGAGTTTCACAGTAGCCGCGCTCATTCATAGTAGCATCGTTCACTCGTTTCATTCTGGCTTAGTAGCTGCAAGGCCGAGAACAATGAGGGCCATGAGGTTGTACTAGGTCATTGTCTTACAGCTGTTGTTTGGCTGCTGTAGAAGCAGGTGGCCTTGACTGCTCTTTTTCATGAAGTTTCAGGAGCCACTGGCAGGCAGTTTCCAAGATAAATTAAAAAAAACACACTAAATAAAGTAAGGATTGAAAAAGAAACAAAGCTTTCCAAATTGCGTAACTGCACAGCATGCTTTTTTTAGACTAATACGGTATAATTGGTTCAAAGAGGCCATTTGAGATGTCTGCGCAGGTTCAGGCTCTTACCATGAACAACCCTATCAGATGCTTATTCCTGTTACTGGCACTAGTGTTACCTCCCCTGAATTACCTGCTCTCTTGACAGTTCAGCCATCTCATTGATCCAGCTTTTCCACTACTGGAGAATGGGCTCATAAGAGGATGAGTAGCTTTCTCCCCAACACACCCAGCCATAAGGACTCCTACAGTCCCAACCTAAGCAGTTATCTCCTTTAAAGCCCACTGATGTCGATGGACTTAGAATGATATACACATGAACACACGAAGCTGCCTTATGCAGAATCAGACCCTTGGTCCATCAAAGTCAGTATTGTCTACTCAGACTGGCAGCGGCTCTCCAGGTTTCAGGTAGAGGTCTTTCACATCACCTACTTGCCTAGTCTCTTTAACTGGAGATGCCAGAGATTGAACCTGGGACCTTCTGCATGCCAAGCAAATTCTCTACAAACGGAGCCACACCCCTTCCCAACTCTGCTTAGAGTGGCACTACGGAACTGGAACCAGGCAACAATTTTTAAGAAGGCTGAAACTGGTGCATTATTGCTCATGATTTCCTTTGCCCTCCTACAGTTCAGTCTAACCTAGTTACCAGAGTCAATAATGTGATGAGTGCACACACTGAAGATAATGACATCCCTGCTTTACCACTTGCAACTCTCTGGAAAGAAAGGTGGGCTTTTTATGGTCAGCTGGTGCAGGAAGAGAAGGAGGAAAAGGTGCTGATCATTGACAGCATTATGTCAATCTGTCAATCTGTCAATCCAGTTGTGAAGTCAAGTATCTTATATCTGCCTTCTCTTCATAAACATAAAAGAATCCAGTAATAGCTTGCTTTTCAAAAGGACAAAGCTCGCAATTACATTTCAGTGGAAGCTTCAAAGAGATGATTGATTAAAAATTGCACTTGAACCAACCGGAGTTTGCAAATTAAGAAGGAACCACAAGAATGAAATCAACATACCTGTATTATCCTAGACTGGAATAACTGACTGGCAGCTCACAGGCTGAATCTGGTCCACAAGGGAGTTTTATGTAACAGTCTGCGTCTTTACCAGATTTTAAATCAAGGTACAATAAAATGCAGAGATGTAAATGAAAAAATAGGTTCTTTTAAGCTGAGGGACAGATCCTCAAACTCAAACATAAATGACTCTCAACCTGTGAGAGGGAATCAGAATCAGTATGATGTCTGTTTTTTTCTTTAAAGTTGTTTAAAATTGATTTAATTCTATCATCATTTAAAAGATACATTCTTTTGCTATTTTTTGTGTGTGACCAGAATGGTTGTCCTCTTTTTTATTTTGTTCCGTTCTGTTTCATGTAGTTACAGCTTCAAGGGCTGAGAATCAAACTTTGTGATCTGTAATAATATTTTAAGCTATTTTGTGGTATACTGCATCATGATGAATTGGTTTAGACAATGGTTTAACAAAGCAAATTGTTTTATTTTTCAGAACAAAGTTTACAGAGACAGATAAGTATAGAATTTTAGGAATGACATTACACAGTCTCTCTTTCATATAATACCTGAGTGTCAATGACCAGTAGGATTTATTTGCCTAACCTTAGCACTGAAAACTTATAAACCCTTCTCTTTTTTTTGAAGAAAAATATCCTGCTGTTATTGTACAATGCATATTTGTTGGTGAAAGAGAAATACCCCAGCCTGCCAGTTATGCACAAGTGATAATTCCTGATTAAAGCAAAATGCATCCGGTTGTGTTGATAAATTTTAAACCTTTGATTCCTGCCTGGGAAAAAAGGTTATCCTTTACCCAAAACAGCTGTGGAGGAGCCCCATGGCGCAGAGTGGTAAACTGCAGTACTGCAGTTAAAGCTCTGTCCACGACCTGAGTTCAATCCTGATGGAAGTTGGTTTCAGGTAGCCGGCTCAAGGTTGACTCAGCCTTCCATCCTTCCGAGGTTGATAAAAATGAGTTCCCAGCTTGCTGGGGGTAAAATGTTGATGATTGGGGAAAGCAATGGCAAACCGCCCTGTAAACATAGTCTGCCTAGTAAACGTTGGGATTTGATGTCAACCTACGGGTCAGTAATGGAGACTACCTTTATCTTTTTAAAAATCAGCTGTGAATTGAACTGGATTTATTTGAAAAAGGAATGGGTTGATTTCTTTTAAAAAGAAAAAGAGAAGGACAGGATGGTATATTTACATAATACTTGATACTTCCAAAAGGTATAAGTGATCTGGCATTGCCTTCTATTGCTTTGGTTTCCCTCCCTGTTGGAAACCAGTGGGGCTTAACATGATCTTTCCTATCCTCTTATCTGATCAGCGCTAACAAATTTCTTTAGTCTTTAGGCAGGTAAAGCACTCATTTAAACACTGGGAATCTCTCTCTTTTGGTCCACCTGCCATCCATGTACATGTTGGAGCCTACGCCAGCCAAATTGTTTTTACTTCCAAAATCTTCCTTACGAATGTTTGCCAACAAATATTATGGTACAGGAAACAAAAAGCCCTGAGGATTTGCTTCACTTCCTATAAATGAAATGGAAATGAGATAACGTCTTCTAAGCCTGATATTTGGGAACACTGTGATCTGTGTACCCAACACCATCCATCAGAGAGGTCACACTGGGTTTTCTCAGTTTGGTCAGTTCTTCATAGACTTTCAGAAACCTATTATTTCAGAAAAGCCCATTTTAGGTCTTTAAAAAAATTCTGTACGTTTGCATCACCTGCTGGGTTTCAAACCATGTATTCAAAAGGATGGAATGCACGCAGTTCCTGGGCATGGAACCATCCAGCACTCAAAGTTACTGGAGTGGGAATAACTCATAAAGTCCCAATCAGATGGTCGGCTTGTAATTTCTGAAAGCTGCAGTTACTTCTTCAGAGGACAGGTGAGGCTCTTGGCCAAACGGGCAGCACAGACCAAGCCAAACTGCTGATTGCTGGGTAGATGGGTGCAAGCGTTTCAGTGTACACAGCTGGGCACCTTCGTCGGTAAATTGGGGCCTGTATCTTTTAGCAAAAAACAACAATAATAGAACCATAGAATCAGAGTTGGAAGGGGCCATACAGGCCATCTAGTCCAACCCCCTTGCTCAATGCAGGATCAACCTAGATCATCCCTGACAAGTGTTTGTCCAGCCTGTGCTTCAAGACTGCCAGTGAGAGGGAGCTCACCACCTCGCAAGGTAGCTGATAAATCACATTACAGAGTGGCGGTTTGACCTGTTCGTTGAAATGTCAACTATGTGGTAGTCTATCAGTGCTCTGGAAGGGTTTGTTGCTCAGCAGTAGAGCATCTGCTTAGCATGCAGAAAGTCCCGGATTCAATCCCCAGTACAAAGGATCAGTTAGTAGGTGAGACCCAGGACAAGACTGGCCTTGAGAGACCAATGCTCTGATTCAGTTGAAGACAGCTTCATGGGTTCAATGCTCTTAGGAGTTTGATTTTAAAGCCCTTTATGTGAAAATTCAGGTGCAGTACATCGGTGCCCTTTAAGTTTACTTCTGGGGTGGGGGGGAGGCAAAGATATGTCATTGCAGGAGAACAGATAAGAGTCATAATTGGGTCACTCTTGGATATCTTAAAGATTAACAACACAGTCCTAAAATCACTAACAGCCTTCTGAGTCCCTTAACGTCAATGTTTTAGAAGAGTATGACTCTGTTAAGGATTGCACTGTAAATTCTTAAGAAGCACTACAAACATTTGTTGCTGTTACTTTTTATATCTCTAATAAAAAAGGTGAATAATCACAGGTGGTTAGTAACTGGAAAGGAGGGGGGTCTCCCTTCCATCGTTCCCCCCCAAATAAGGCTGCAGATTCTGTAAACGCTTGGAAAGATATATTTTCCCTTTTCTATACAGGTATGTTAAAACGTCCTAATCTGTTTATGATTCTGTGCGGCAGTGGTGATGTTTTTCTTTTGGCGCTTTCAAAAAATTCTCTCCCTCCTCCAAAGAATGTTTTTGAACGGCCTTGACACGGACCAAAATACTGTTCTTCATTTTGCCCCAGCTGTAAACAATATGAGTTGCTTTTTAAAAAAAGTTATGTTATTTACTGGTCAAATAACATTAGAAATGATGAGGGCTTTTACATATGTAAAAAGAGAGAGTTGAGAGAATTATTCTCATTTGTTCCAGCTGAAACTTGACTGTCCACAAATTATGAAGTCGATACACATCCAAAAGGCAGAACCAAAATGTGTATAAATATTTGTGTAAAAATATGATGCAGAGTCAGATCCCATGCTCTGCTATGTGCAGCCAATGGAGGAAAAGGGTCAGGAACGAACTGGGAGGGGAGGGGGGTTCAGACTGGTGCTGGGAGCTGATTCCCCCCCACCCAGTGCCAGGTTCTCTTGGGCTTGAACAGAAACCACAAGGTGTGATAAATCAGACTCCACTTAGTGAGCTACAGTAGACTGGGCAGTTGAAGAGAAACCAGAGGTGTGCCACAATCGGCCCTGGCAATTTGTGGACTATATAGGAAGCCTCTGGATTGGCCACATCTGGCACAAACACCAGGGCTGTTTCCGCACCAGGGCGTTTTTCCACAGTGGTCAGGTTGCTACCATAATGATGTGTGAAATAACCGCCCTTGCGGCAAAGATTCTGGATGTCAGAAGGCAATCCGTTTTCTCTGCTTTGTTACCTGTGATTTCCCTTTCACACCTGTTGTGCATTAAAGCTCCCCCGGATGTGTTCTCATGTGACTTTCAATATTCTGTATCCACTCTGCTTTAATGTTTTTTGAGAAGCTATAGGCTGAGGTGTGGGAGATTCTCTTCTGTTTTATTTTTTAATTTTAGGAATAATGCAATACCTATTACAATTCTTTAAAAAAAAAAAACTCCACATATTTACAGAGGCACCCCTGGACATCTCCTCCTCCCTGTTTGGAAGGAGGATCTTTGTGGGTTCCCTTGTGTCAAGCAACATATTTATTATTATTTATTTAAATATTTGTACCTTTCTTGTCCCTTCATTGGGGACCCAAGACAGCTTACTCCATCGTTCTTCCCTCCTTCCTTTTATCTTCATAACAACAGCCCTGTGAGATAGGTTAAGCTGAAAGTTCTAGGCCCAGGGTCATCCAGCAAGCTTCCGTGGTAGAGTGGGGATTCGAACCTGCATCTCCCAGATCCTAGTCTGATGCTCTAACCATTACAACATGCTAGTCCTCCAACATTGCCAGAGTGTTGCAGGATAAACGGGGTCTGTTTCATCTCACCTGTTGCTAATCTAAGGCCAGAAGGGAGTCTGTGTGTTAGAATGGGATACTGAAAAGAAAATACTAACAATGTTCTCTTTCTCTCATAACAGTGACTGGGCACAATCCAGCCAAAGTTAAATAAATTTAAATCCCTTTGATGTGAATGGTGGGAGTTCAGCATGTGCTTAATTCCTTTCTGTTCTGTTTTGACTTGGGTTTGGCTGGTTTTTGCTCACTGGTAGCTTTTATTTAGTCCTTGGGCAGTGGAAGAGGAAAGCCATGTATGCTGCTCTGAGCTCTGTGGAGGAAGCACAGGATAAAAAATGTCAACGAAAGATGTAAGTGATCATTGTGATTTATCTCTTGATGGCCTTCAACATCCCCTAAAGGATGGACGTTTTGGAAACATACGCAAGAAGTGCAACCTACTTGATTAATCCAGGAATCAGTTAAAAGGCAGGTGATTCATCCATTAAAAGTTTTTGGACAGTTGACAGCCCTGGTTTTTCTTTGTTCCTTGGAATTGTCAGCATTGCCTGTGGTGGAAGGGGAGTCTGTAGACCTCTGTGCAGTGCCTGTTTAGCACCACTAAAAATCAGGCCAAAGCTCATTTGTTCAAGGTGACAAAAGAAATCTGCAGGAGAAATTGAAACAGGACCCAGATCTCCTGCCACTCAGTCTTTCCCTGACTCTAATTACAAGCAGTTGTAATTAGAAGAGTGTCCCATGAACCGCTTGTAAACAGTTGTATTCTCCTCCCCCCCACCCCGAACCTCAGTTGCCTTAAAATGCATTTCCTCAAGAATGTCCAATACATAAGAAGGCAATTTTCTTCTGATACTTGAAACTCCTCACTAGTCATAAGATATTTGGGGTATTTGAGAAAAGAGGAAATTGCTAAGGATTAGCTTTATAGCACTCGAACATGTCCCCGAAAGTGCTACTCTGTAAAGTTTGTCAAGAACAGTTGATAAATAAATAAATAGAAAGAAAGAAAGAAACCCCAATGGGATTACGGAGTTGTGTATCCTGTAGGTTATTAATTTTGTCAAACTAAAGCAGTGAGGGATTCGAGCAGAGTATTAAATAATCTTAGGAAATCCTTGCATAAGCGCCTATCTGTGGTCTTTGTCTTTAAAAGTATAGTAGAAGTATTGCATAGGAAATTAATACAATATACTTGCACTAGAAAATGATCCGTTTTTGGTACTTATTCAGAATAACTCCTTGTAAAACCTTGGATGTTGCTTACCGCATAGTGTAATCCTGTGCAGTTAGTCCAGTCTAAGGCCATTGAAATCAGTGGGTTTAGGAGGGAATAATGCTGCACAGGAATGCACTGACTTCCCCCTTATTGTTCCCAAAGCAATTATATCCTTCAACCAAAATCAATAACTGGAACAAATGTAATATATGAGAGAAAGGTTGGTTTGTTCCTCTTTCCTAATTGAGGGCACTTCCTCAGTCCTATACATGGAAGTGGCATAATGAAATTAACTATACCAAGTTGTAAACAGGTTCTGGTCTAGATGATTTCATCCCTTAAAGGGAAACTGTACTTTATCATGCACATGATTTTTTTAACTTGTTTGTAAATAGAATTTTTGAGTGCATAATTATTTGGTCCTGGATTACTTTCACACATTGTCATTTATATTGCTAATCATCATGTTCAAATGTGAGATGTATAAAAGTGCAAGTATTGGTTTCCAAATATTTTTCTTCGGTATCTTAAAGTTTTTATAACTGTGTCTACCAAAACTGGTGGTTCGGTAGCTAACAAAAATAAAAATATTACTATTGCCATTGGGTGTCTGAATTCACTGTTCTCTGCTGCAGGACAGATGGACTCACATTCTAGCTGTATCTGAAGACGTGAGCTGTGACACACGAGAACTCATACCCTGCCAGACATTTTGTTAGTCTTTAAGGTGCTACTGGACTCCTGCTCTTTTCTCCTGCTACAGTCAGTAGATACCCATTGTTAAAGATATTGGGCATGAGCCAATTAAAACTTAGTACTGTAAGAGTCCATCTGTAGCAGGGGCATCCCCCTTTGAAAATGGAGGAATGTTTATAAGTAAATATGCATATAATTGGGCAGCAAGTTCCGATTGGTTTCAGTAGGAGAAATTTAAGTAAGTGATTAATAGTGGGCTTAGAAGGGTGTAATTCCATGAATTCAGGACATTATAAATAAACCAGGAGCCAATGAAGATCTTTAAGTACAAGAGAAATGCATTCATTAAAGCATGGCCTGGTTAAGAGTCTAGTTCTACCTTGGACCAGTTGAATTTTCCAAAAATTCAGTCCAATCTGTATTTTAGACACGCATGAAGCTGCCTTGCCTTATAGTGAATCAGACCATCATTCCATCAAGGTTAGTATTGTCTACTCAGACTGGCTGCGGTTCTCTAGGGTTTTTCACATCACCTGCTGCCTGGTCCCGTTTTTCTTTTGTTTTTTTTACTGGAGATGCCAGGGATCCAAACTGGGACCTTCTGCATGCAGAGCAGAGGCTCTTCCACTGAGACGCAGCCCCTCCCCAACAACTTGAAGTTTGCAAAGACTCTTCACAGGCAGCCCCCTGTCTCTGAAGGTCAGATAATACAATCATGTCCTGGTTGTGAACTTCTTAGTGGCTTTCAGTAGACCATAGGAAGTTGAGTCCTATAGGCCATTGTCCTGACCTACTGTGGTAGTTCTTTTATTAGAACAAATTGCAAATGTGAGAACTCCTGTGCTAAGCCATAAAGAATGTCTCTTGGATAACTAAACCCACAGAGCAAGCTAGAAAATGCAGCAACAATTAAAGTGTGATTAGCACCAGTGCTAACTATTCTCATGTCCAAATGAAATAGTATAATTCCATTCATTATTACTGGAATGCTATGAATAGCATAAAAAATCTATTCCAGAGGTGTGAAAGCATTCTGTCTTGATTTGAGCCATCCTAAATCTATGTGTGTGTCTTAATATTTTCCTTTCTTGATCCAAATGTGTTCTTGCTTTTGTGTGTGGTCAGACCATCAAACCATCTACACAAGAACATGCTTTAGAAATTAAATTGGCATTGCATTCTTCCAGCTTGAATTCACACTGCTCTGACACTTTCAAGGGTCACTCGGTTTTTTTCCTGCTGAGCTCGCTCCCTCTGGCGCTTTAAAGCATGTGAGTTACAGTACATCCTGTAAAGTACAGTCTCTGTAGCTGAAGTTATGGCTAGGTCCACGCTGCAAGGATCTCTCTGGGCCACAAATAAGAGTGAACAAAAGAGACAAGAATTGGTTTTGCCCGAATGATTGGCTTTTCTGAGTTGCTTCTATGTACAATATATAATTGCTTGGACTATTTAAAATGCGACAGAGGTTTTTTTTTTTGGGGGGGGTTATGAGTAATTCAAAGTAGGTGGCAGTGTAAGTGAGCATCAGGGCTGACTACCTGTTTTTTTTAAAAAATAAGGTTTATATATATCTATGTTCCATTTATCAACTTTCCCCCCTCAGATTCTTCTTCAGTAGGCATGTTGTTCTATTTGTATATTACAGATAATGTTATTTAAAGGAGTGGTTCTCAAACTGTAGGTCGGGACCCAAAACTGGGTTGATATTGTCTCACAGAAAGGACATAAGGGAGGAGGAGAAATGCGGGAGGAAGCTCTGAGAAGCTCAATGGCTAATTTGGGATTGCCTCTGTATAACATGTTCTGCCCCTTTGCACATCATCTAGAAACAGGCATGGCATCAGGGATTCTGGGACTTGGGTATAGGCTGACCATATGTACCGTTTTAAACGGGACGGTCCGTTTTTTGTCATATTTCCTGGCCGTCCTGTCTCTTTAATTAAAATGTCTAGTTTCTGAGAGTGGGTGAAAGCAAAGAGGTGAAGCCGGTATGCACTAAAACAAATGACAGGCTAGCCGATTAGAAACAATGGGAGGGGCTGCACAGCCCATTGAAGATAATGGAAGCCTGGATTGCCAATTGGCTTGCATGAGCTCCATTGAAATACATTACAGCACAAAAAGAGTTGCAAAGAAAATGTGGAATGGATTTTCCAGTAAGGTCTTTAAACCCTGATACACTAGTCTGGGACTGGAATGACAGCCCATGGGACTAGCACAAGCGTTCTGGGACCAGAATGACAGCCCCCAGAGTGGAATGACAGCCCCTGGGATGAGCAGAAGTGTTCTGGAACTGGAATGACAGCCCCTGGGACAAACAGAAGTGTCCTGGGACTGGAATGACCCCCCCCCCATGGAATGACAGCTCCCGGGACTAGCACAAGTGTTCTGGGACTGGAATGACCCCCCCAAGAGTGGAATAACAGCCCCTGGGACTAGCAGAAGTGTTCTGGGACTAGATTGACAGCCCCAGGGGTGGAATACGTGGGACACAAAATGCCTTGGCTACACCAGCAGTTTTAGTTGTGGTTTTCCACGTTAAGGTGCCTAATTCTGCTGTTACTTGAACATTCAGAATACAGTTGATCATGTTCCATGTTCTGCTTCAAATTCCTTAATGCACATAAGAAGAACATTAGAAAAGCCCTGCTGGATCAGACCAAGGCCCATCAAGTCCAGCAGTCTGTTCACACAGTGGCCAACCAGGTGCCTCTAGGAAACCCACAAACAAGATGATGCAGCAGCACCATCCTGCCTGTGTTCCACAGCACCTAATATAATAGGCATGCTCATCTGATCCTGGAGAGAATAGGTATGCATCATGACCAGTATCCATTTTAACTAGTAGCCATGAATACCCCTCTCCTCCATGAACATATCCACTCCCCTCTTAAAGCCTTCCAAGTTGGCAGCCATCTCCACATCCTGGAGCAGGGAGTTCCACAATTTAACTGTGTATTGTGTGAAGAAATACTTCCTTTTATCAGTTTTGAATCTCTCACCCTCCAGCTTCACCAGATGACCTAGTAATATGAGAGAGGGAGAAAAGCTTCTCCCTGTCCACTCTCCCTGTACCATGCATAATTTTATAGACCTCTATCCTGTCTCCCCCTTAACTGCCTTCTTTCCAAGCCAAACAGCCCTAAGTGTTTTAACTGCTTCTCATAGGGCAGTTGCTCTGGTCCCCTGATCATTTTGGTTACTCTTTTCTGCACTTTCTCAAGCTCTGCAATATCCTTTCTTAGGTGTGGTAACCAGAACTACACTGGATTCCAAGTGTGGTCTCACCACAGATTTGTACAAGGGCAGTATGATATTAGCAGTGCATTAATATTTATCATGTTGCTGTAAAATTATATAAAATTATTACAATTGAATACTTTTATTTACTAGAGTGGATAGTTCCTATATTTTCCTATTGCACATTATTTTTCTGAATATGTCATCCATGTACTCTTGTTCCTATTGCTGTATAGTTGGGACATATTGAGAAAACATGGCCCCAGGAGCATAAAAATATTTTCATTTAAGCTCTTGGTTTGAGAAATATAGTGATTAGCGAAAACAACTAAAATATACTGAAATGTTGTATGTAGTATAAAATAACAGTATTATTTTTAAATTTCTCAATTTGATTTTAGTTAGTCCCCCTCTACGTCTACCTAAATTTTTATATGGGTTCTGTCACTGAAGAAGCTCAATATGTTTGGGTAATAAAACTCTTTTATCATCTTGCTTTTTCATGATTATAAAATATTACATAACCCCTGTCCCGTTTTTGCCATCCCAATGTCCCATTTTTGTCTCAAGGAAATATGGTCAGCCTACTTGGGTATGAAGGCTCAGATCTAATCTCATATCATGACCTTGTGCAGCAGTAACCCCCGTGTGGTGCCTGTAAGTGTGCTTGCTGGCACCCCTTTGTTTCTTCAACATATGTGTTGAGCTAGTCACAGCTCTCTTAGACCTCTCAGCCCCACCTACCTCGCAGGTTGTCTGTTGTGGGGAGGGGAAGGGAAGGTGATTGTAAGCCAGTTTGATTCTTCCTTAAGTGGTAGTGAAAGTCGGCATATAAAAGCCAACTCTTCTTCTTCTTCTTCTTCTTCTTCTTCTTCTTCTTCTTCTTCTTCTTCTTCTTCTTCTTCTTCTTCTTCTTCGCCTTGTACTCTGTTTATGGCCTCTGTGAACTTGTCTCCATCTAGAATTGCATTCTGTTTCCAACAGTGGCCAGCCAAAGGTCTCTAGGAAGCTTACTAGCATGGCAAAAGGGCAACAGTGTTCCTCTGTCCCTGTTCAGGGGTATAGGTTTTCCTCTAAACGTGGAGATTTCATTTAGGAATCATACATTTAAGAGGGTCTTAAATGGGCAGAGGGTGCAGCGTGAATTGAGAGATTTGTGTGGGTGGAGCTGGCAGAGACTCCAGTAGGAGCTCCTCAACCTATGTTCAGTTTTTGCTTGCCCTTTTCATTTTCCTTGTTTGTTGTGGGTCCCAGTTATGGCATTGAAAATCTCATGGGTCACAGGAAGTAAGGACTAGCGTTGAAGCACCCTTTCTCTTTATTAAAATTACTTTCTAAAATATGGTATGAAGAGTAGACAGAGCCCCAAGAGCAGCTGGAAGAACAGAGTTTAAAAAATCCAGATAGATATAAATTTAGCAACCATATTATAGCAAACAATACGTTTGTCAGAATTGGTCTGACACACATAACAGTGTGGACTTCTCAAAGAAAAACAACAACAGCTGGTTTAAGAATTAATTTTCAAATGAATATAATCTGCAACAGGTACATTTATAAAGGGTGAAGTAATTCTTGGCGTTCTTGGATTGATACAGTATCTGAAAAAGTTAGAGGGAATATGTTTGAATCCAGGAACACAACCCAAAGTGTTTTATTTTATGACATTTTCTCCTGCAAGTGGATGAACAAGCATTACAAACATGCCCTCCACCTGTAAGATCCCATTATATGGCAGGTAACTAGGGAATAGCCAGAACGTTAAGATAAAGTCTGTACATTGAATTGAGCAGAAAACAGCTGGTGTAGAAATCAGCATGAGAATCAGAGCAATCTGGGAAAGGAATCTGAGTTCACATTAAACATTTTTGTACTCTGGCTGGGTGGAAGAGCAGCTCTGGACACTGCACGTATTTGTACAGGTGAACTGCCTCTACCTGCAATCCAGCAGCCACATTTTAATCAGACATTCAGTGCAAACCAGTATTCATGTCCTAGGAGTTTTACTGCTCCACAGTATCATATCCGCAGATTCTTAGGAGGAAGAGTGATTAGGAATTTAAAATCTTTTCTGCATCTGTTCTGGCTCATGGAAGCTTATCTAGAATACAAATAACAGCATGCTGGCCAGTAATCAAACAAGGTATCTAATAACTGTCACTAACAGCCCATTCCTGAGAATGGGGCCGAAGGTTTTTAGGAGGCGGCGTGACCTCGCCACCGGCATATGTATATATGTAATCACGCATTTACACGCATTCACGCCGGTGGCGAGCCCTCCTCCAGCGCGGCCTCTCTCTGGCGCCAGCAATGGCATGGACAAGTTAAAATACATTTGTCAGCATATTAAAATACAAAAGAAAAAAGAGAAAAATTCATTATGCCATGCTTCACCCATCACCTGGTGTATCACAAAAAGTATAACCCTTTTTATTTTGAGCGTTCCTTTTAGTAATGGCCTTCCAACAAAATTTAGCTACATCATAAGATATAGCGGGATTTTTATCCTTGAACAGAAATTGAATGATTGAACTCCCATTAGTTATAGGTTGATGTAAAAGGCCAAATTGTTGTAACCAGGGGTCGATTATAGTTCTTCTAAATTCCAGGTAAAATTCACAGTGTAATAAAATGTGTGCCAGGGATTGTTCCTCTCCCATTGTACATAAACATTTTCTAAGCTCTCTAGGTTGATTTAGAAATCTACGTAGGAGAACAGCCGAGGGGAGGGAATCAAATCGTGCTCTGGAGAATGACTGGACTAATATAACATCATACATCTGTGCTGACACTGATACTGAGAACTCACCAGTGGGAGGGCACACTGCCTTTGGTATTCCTGATACATGTGGTTGCCATAGCAAAACATGTGGGTTTTCTGTGTATGTACAGCTCCCGTGCATGTGAACAATTCTTGCACATACCAAAGCTGTACACACACAGAAAATCTGTGCATTGCCCAATTCCCACAAAATGGCCACAATGGATATTGGGAGTTGTAGTGCCTGAATCGGGGAGCTAAAATACAATATGGTTGTTAGAAATCAAGATGTAAAGAGATATATATCCCAAATTATTGTTTAAGCTGAAAGGTCACAACAGTTCAACTCTTTACAGCTCATATAAAGATAACTGGAAGAATCGTATGGATTAAGAATTCAGTATAAAAATGCAGCAATATTATACCATAGCAAGCATTTAAAGAATAGCATGTCACCCAGTTATCACTATCAGATCAGCAAGTCCTTTAAAATTGTTCTTACAAGTTCGTCTTAGATTTCTGCTGCATGGGCAAATGATAGTAAGTGGTCTATCAGTAAGGATATTGACCTGGATCCAACCACATGTTTTAAAGACTCAGGGCAGAGGTCTCCAACAGGAAGCTAATGAGCTACCAGTAGCTCACCAGCTGCTGCAAAGTAGTTCATGCACTCCCTAGAAGACCCAGAAAGAAGGCTGCAAAAACACCTACTCTAGCCTTCTTTTTTTAAAGCTTCTATTTCATAGGATTTCCCTCTGTATTGCTTAGCTGATAGCTTCATTTCTCGTCTTCTTCATAGTCTGGGTTCTTTTTCTTGGACAGAGCAAAACTTGGTAACATGCTGAGGAGGGAATATCTCAGAATATTTTTCATTACTAATAAGTAGAAAACGTTGGCAACCTCAGACTTAAGGGTGCTTATGCTTGGTTTAGAGGTGGGGCAACAATTTCTGCCAGTTTTCCCAATGCAGACCCCCACTTTCCCCCGTTGTGTTCCAGAGGATCTGCTGATGGGGTAGAGGCTCAGCATGTTCTGAAAGACGGAGGTGTCGTTGGAACTTAACTACCCTGTGAGTCTCCACAGTGCGTGGTAGGATACAGGCCATCTGCTCATATAGAACTGAGAAAGAACACGTAGAAAGAAAATGTTATTTGCACCAGAGAAATAACTGGGATGTTTCCCTGTGGTCACCCGTGCCGACTGCTTTGGGGCTTCTTTTTGATTATGCATGCCTTTTCCACCTGTCAGAGATCGGCTTTCTCACCCCACACATTTTGCCCTCATTTTCCAGATTCTGGTTAAAACAGCATCTGGAAAACATGGGCAAAATGCGCGGGGAGAGTGAGGCGACCTCTGACTGGTGGAAAAGGCAAGCATAATCAAAAGGAAGCCCCGAAGCAGTCGGCGGGGGTGACCCTGGGGGGTGACCGTGGGTGCATAAAAGGCCTCACTGTTTGGTATTTTTAATTGTTTTTGACCTGAGGTAACTGACTTGATATTATATCCTGGCTTTGTTATAATAAAATTGCAGCTTCATCGATCTCTTATCGAGCCAGGATTATTGAGCCAGTGGTTAAGAGCGGTGGTTTGAAGCAGCAAACTCTGATCTGGAGAACTGGATTTGATTCTCCACTCCTCCACATGAGCTGTGGATGCTAAGCTGGTGGACCGGATTGGTTTCCCCACTCCTCCACATGAAGCTGGCTGGGTGACCTTGGGCTAGTCACAGTTCATGTAGAGCTCTTTCAGCCCCACCTATCTCACAAGGTGTCTGTTGTGGGGAGGGGAAGGGAAGGTGATTGTGAGCCGGTATGATTCTTCCTTAAGTGGTAGAGAAAGTCGGCATATAAAAAACAACTCCTCTTCTTCTTCTTTTGTTTGAGCCACAAAATGTTTGATGTCATGAACACCTGAAGCTGCCTTCCGAGTTAGGCGCTTGGTCTGTCAAGGTCAGTATTGTCTACTCTTACTGGCAGAGGCTCTCCAGAGTTTCAAGTAGGAGTGTTTCATATCACCCTGATCCTTTTCAGTGAAGGTGCTGGGGATTGGACGTGGGATCTTCTCCATACAAACCAGGTGCCCTACCAGTGAGTCAAGGCACCTCCCCCCCCCATGTCTTTAGTGCCAGGTTCCATGGTAGGAAAAAAAGTGGGATGTAAATGTAATAAATAAATAATAAGTCCTTGAAAACAGTGTGTTCAAACCTTTTTCAGTTTTATTTGTGCAGAAATCAAAGTCTGAGTTCAGTTATCATGGCAAAAGGAAGACACATTAGTGGGTAATGCAGGGAAAAAGAAAACTGGAAGGAAAGGGAAAAAACCAGTCAGATGTGAAACCCACAAGTGCAAGTGGCAAAGGATCAAAGGTGATGGGGGTGTGTGGGAGGAAGGTGCTGCTGATGATCCCAGACAGTCATGATGGAAAAAATCTACTTAAACCAAGCACCTGCTGCTTATGATTAGGACTTCAAAATTACTAACCCAAGCAAGTAAAAGGACTTTGCTCCGCCGTGAAGGGGAACATATTAAAAAAAAAAAGGAACTATTCCAGAGCATCAGGAGGTGGAAAAGTCAGGGAGAATGGGGAATTGCTTTAATGAAACTGATCTGTGCACATTTGAGATGGAATATTGCTTATGCATGGCTGGTTCCAATCTGATTCTAATTTATACTCTCCAGCTTTTTAGTTGTCTTCTTGGATGCAAAGTCTTCTCTCTCTAGGAAGGGGGGATAAGCAAAGGGGTTTTTGGATAGCGTCCTAGCCTTATACTACTTTCCTCTTCATGGGTGTGTCTGGTTCTTACATTTCAGTTTCTCAGTCTTCCTTTATAGGCAGAGGAAGGCGATTTCAGACTTTTTTTTGCCTTTCATGGGATAGAATTTTTAAAAATCCCTGCTGGAGACTGGCAAATGTTTACAGCCGCAAGGACTTCAAATGCAGGATCTACTCTTATTTGCCTTCCACACGCACACCCAGGCGACTCAACGTGTAGGCTGCCTGGTTTACAAGGCTCAAATGCCCCCATATTGCTTTGATATTTCCCAGCTTAGATGAACGGAGTATCACATGACAGGGATTGGCAACAGACAATGGAAAAGCCAAAGCAATTGCTTGCCCTTCATGCAGCATTGGTATTGATCAAATTGTCAGTTGCGAATTCATCTGAATAGGGTCCAAATGTGGAATTTGCCCTTCCGTTATTCCTGCCCAGATCCAAAAGCTGAGTGTTCTTTTAAGAATTTAAAATTAAAGCAAAACAGATGATTGCCTGGAACAGAAAACTGCGGGAGACTAGCAACGGCTTGACAGATGGGCAGTCCAAACCCATGATGGTGCTTCAGCTGCCACACTGGCAAAGAAGGGATCACACCATTGCAAACAAAATGGCGGCCTGTGCTAAGAAACTGGTGGCACCACCATGCATTACCATGTTACTTGAGACACTACCTGCCTTACATGCCTTCATAGCACGGGAGATATCATGATACTCTCATGTCTGAGGCTAGAGGCTTCTCTAACATTCCTTTGCAAATACAAACGAGAATATGAAAAAAGAGTTTCAGCTACTGTTGAATAAAGTTGGAATGATTCATAAGAAATGACTTCCTTCATTAACTGCATCTTCATAATAATCATGTACAATTTAACCTGCGATAGGAAATGCTACCAGAATTTCTCAAGTGCCACGTTTGACTTGCATACTGATATGTTTGCAAAAAAGCCCTTCAGTTTCAAAACTCAAAAAGCTTGTGTACCTTGATTAATATACTTTTTATTGCATCACTTTGCAAATATTACTGTAGGGGATGTTATAGGTCCTTCCAACGCCTTCCCTTGCATAGCATCACTGAGCTGTGTTAGGCTTCAGTATAATAATACTGGCTTACTTCACAGGTAAATAAGGGTCCCGGCAATATTAATGCAAAGCCTTTTGATCATAATGATCTAGACCACTATGCTAGGAAGTAATATTGTAGGTCAAAGGCAAAAAGTAAAATTTTCACATCTGACATGACCTCAAAAACAGTGCTTTTCAGTGAAGGCAAGTTACATATCCACCTGCAAGTCTCAAGAATCAAGAACTACAAACCACCCCTTATATTGAGTCAGAAAATAAATTATGTGTTACCTTTTATTTTGCTAGTGTGTATATGTGCACCCAGGAGGGAAGACAGCATGGTATAGCCTGATGTCATCATATCTCAGAAGCTAAGCAGGGTCAGCCCTGGTTAGTATTTGGATGGGAGACCACCAAGAAATACCAGGGTTGCTCTGCAGAGGAGGCACTGACAAATTACCTCTGTTGGTCTCTTGCCTTGAAAACCCCATAAGAGGTCGCCATAAGTCAGCTGCGACTTGACGGCACTTTACACGCACACATATATGTACGTCCATTTGGTTGTTTTATTAACTGGAGATGCCAGGAATTGAACCTGGGACTTCTGCATATCAAGCAGATGCTCTACCACTGAGCCATGGCCCCTCCCCATACTGTCTTCAGTGACCAATGCAATAGTCTTATCTCTGTGTTAATACATGAGATGCTGAAAGAAATGTAAATCACCCAATTTAAAATCACCCAATTCCAGCAGTCAGACATAATATATGAGTATAATAAAAAACCCAAATAAGTAAAAAAACACAGATTTCCAGCAACACTAACCCTGTAAATATGACCCCTCTGCACGTTCAGTCAATGTTCATAGAAGGGGAGCGGTATGAGCACGTAGGCCCTGTCTCTTTCCTCCATGTGATTGCTGGCTTGTGAGCACAACATCTACCACATGCTGTAATGGGGGGGGGGGGAAGGTGGAGAAGCAGCATTCCTGATGATGGGGATGGAGTCCTATGGACACGTACTTCCTCTCTGTGTAGGCACTGTGCTTACAAGGCAGCGACCTTACCTTGGCACAGGGTAGAGCCAGTGCACTCATTGCTACTCCCCTTCTTTGTGCCTCAACTGACTGCATGATCAGAACATGTGTACAAGATTTCTGTTATATAGTGGAGCATTTAACCCTTTTCATAGAATCATAGAATCATAGAGTTGGAAGGGATCACCAGGGTCATCTAGTCCAACCCCCTACACAATGCAGGAAATTCACAACTGCCTCTCCCACAGCACCCCCAGTGACCCCTACTCCATGCCCAGAAGATGGCCAAGATGCCCTTCCTCTCATCATCTGCTTGAAAGGTTTAATGTATGTGGCAATTAATCCTGACCATGAGGCATCTGTTGATGTTTGGGAAGTGGCTTTCATATGTATCTCTTTGCCTTGATACTCTTTCATCTGAGAAATGTACCATAAATTCCTGAAGATTGTTTAACCTTTTAAAAAGAATTTTTAATCCTCTTGAGTCCTCACGTAACAAAACGATGTTTCTACTGTCTTATCTGTCTTCTATATCTTATGTTTTAATGTATTTTATGTGTCTTAACTTTATGGCTTTGTTCGGCGCCTGGGATGTTATGGCAGAGAGGCGCCAAATAAACAGAATTTATTATGATGATGTGGAGTTCAAGTGCTAGGAAAAACTTACAGACAATTTGGTATTATAGCTGAAACTGAAATAATGTTTATCCAACCAGTTGCCCTATGACACCTTGGAGATAAAGCATGTGTCACAGCAACTTGGCAAGGAAGTCAAATAGAAGTATTGATGCACTAAATTTTACCTACAGGAAAATGGTTGTTTGGTTATTGCTTGCATAGTATGTCATGTTTTATTATTTATTTTATTTAAAATATTTATATACCCACCATTCTCCTGACCCAAGGAAGCTACACAGGACCCAAGGAAGAAACAACAATATAAAAATAGAATTTAACAAAATTTAATTGCTTTAATTTTCTTTTAATTTGCTTATGGTATAAAACAACTGAATAAGACAATACCTATAAATTGCACTAAAACCATATTAAAATATATAATATATTAAAACGTCAATGCCTTTCTGAGAAAATTATACTTAATCCAACTAGTTTTCAAGATGTAGTCTGGTGAACTGACAAAGCAATTTGAAGGCAGAAATCTGAAAGAGGGGTCAGATCTCACCCCTCATTTGGATCACATTCTAAAATGGGAAGCGTGGGCTTATCGTGCCTGCTCAAACACTGTTTATTTTTACTCATTCACAAGGCATGGATTGTAGAATTGGGATTTTCCATTCTAAAAGTGTCCAATCTCTGTGATGAAGAGCTGCATAATCACATCTTTATATACCTGAGGGCCACTGCCCCCTGGAGTCACTCTACAGAAGATTTGAAAGGTACATTGAATGCAGGTCACATATATCAAGATCCTCAGACTGCTGCTCCCCTGCATATCTCCTGCAAACCACATGTGCCTCACTTCTCCGAGCAGGGAGAAGTTCTAGGCTTTACCTGTGTTGGTTCAGTTTGGAAGAGAGAGCAGTTGTGATAGGTTTGTGGTATTTGCTTTATATACAAATAATAAAAGTCCTGCCCAAGTCTGGTAGATCCACGCAAGCAGGGGGGCACTTGTGTTCTCATCCATAGGTCTCAGACCTGAAAGGGAAGGTCCATCACCCTGATTCTTCACCTCTCTCCTGGCCCTGCTCCTCTCAACCTCAGGAGCCAAAGTCCATGCGTCTTCTCTGACTTATTTCCCTTTAACTTTGGAGGCTGCACCCCATGGAGTCCGAGCAATTCCTGTGGGAAGCTGTTGCCGCCGCACTCACATCCCAGCTGCGAATCATCTCCTTGGCTCCACACAACTAGCTCAAGGCTGCATCTCAGCCGCTCATCCGGCAGTGGACTGTTAAGGAGCCACTCCCTATCAAGCAGTTGAGCAGTAGGCTTTGCCTTAGAGACACCCCATGTTCTGCTGCTTTGGCTCATGGACAGCTAGCATGGGTTCCTGGCTACGCTCAGAGTCATGGAGCCTGGGGGTTCCTTAGGTCCGTGACTAGGGTTGCCAGCACTGGGTTGGGAAATACCTGGAGATTTTTTTGAGTGGAGCCTGAGGAGGGCATGGTTTGGGGAGGGGAGGGACTTCAATGCCACAGAGTCCAGTTGCCAAAGCAGCCATTTTCTCCAGGCGAACTGATCTCTGTTGGCTGGAGATCAGTTGTAATAGCAGATCTCCAGCTAGTATCTGGAGGTTGGCAACCCTATCCCTGACACAAATATATAGGTAGAATACAAATGTAGGGAGAAAGCCAAAGTAGACATGATGGCATCCTCATGGTTGCCACAAGGACACAACCGTCATTTTAAAGTCATTTAAAAATGCCACGAAGGACAGATCCTGAACGTCCCCACTGTGCGGCAGGCTGAGGTGCTCTTGTTCTCCCCCGCACTTCATCAAGTGCTGAAATGGCTGCACTCCATCCTCTATGGCTGTTTTTGGCACTTGAAGACGCGTGGGGGGAGGGAACAGGAACGTTGTGCTGTGGGGCCCAGTCAGGATCTGGCCGGCACAGCATTTTTAAATGACTTTACAATGGCAGCCGTGTCCTTGTGGTGACCACAAAGATGCCATCACGTTTAGCTTGGCTCATAGAGTCACTCCTATAAGGCAAATCCCCATATTAGATCCCCAGAGAAAGAGAGAGATCCAGCACTCCCTCAGCCAATGCACATAGAGTTGCCAGGTCCCTCTTTACCACCAGCAGGAGGTTTTTGGGGTGCAGCCTGAGGAGGGCGAGGTTTGGGGAGGGGAGGGACTTCAGTGCCATAGAGTCCAATTGCCAAGGTGGCCATTTTCTCCAGGTGAACTGATCTCTGTCGGCTGGAGATTAGTTTTAATAGCAGGAGAGCTCCAGCTAATACCTGGAGGTTGGCAACCCTAAATTCACAGCAGAGGCTGACTGCTCCTTTCTCTGTATCATCCAGCCTCCAAACCTGTGTTTCCTTTTCCCATAATTACACAGGTGCCCACTGCCTTCAGCCCAGCCCTGAGGGCCGTTTGAACAATTGATTTCCCAGCAGTTGAGCCCAACAGAGGAGGCATTCATAAATGGGGAGACACTGAATGTTTGCACATGCCTCCTCCAGTGTGGCAAATAATGCCCCCTGGTGCCATTTCAGCTTGGGAAAATGATGTGGGGACCCTCTCCTCCCCATGAGGAGTGGATCCAATCAGAATTGGGCCCCTGTGGTGTTTCTGAATGGACTTGCTACCAGAAACTCATGGCTGTAGTAGGACTACTAGTCCCCTTGATGAACTTCTGAAATTTTTAACATGTAGCTTAGCTCTGAGCCACAGTAGTCAAAAGCCAAGCTCCTTACTAAACCATAGAAAGAAAAATCGGATTACTACTGATCGTATGCTGTACACAACTGAACTGGCAATATCATTGTGGCTATTTGCCCAAACGGGGAGTATCTTCTCAAGAAATCAAGAAAGAATGAAGAAAGCAAGAAGATACCATATCCATTTGGGTTCCAGCAATCCCAAAAGAGTCTCTGAGAAGTGAAAGTGAGCTGGAGAAGGCAAAATCAAATCACTGTTTATTTGGTTTGTTTCTTTGTTAAAAACCTCAACGCTGATAACAGTATTTGAGTTCAATAAAATGAGCATGTTAAGTCCCAAATGCTTCAGACAGAAAGAATAGTGACATTTACCAAAGCTCCAGGCAAAGATTTATCTTGCAACTAAGGTAACTATAAGATAAGGTGTTTTTAAAAAAAGAGTTCAGTTGCCCATCAATGAAGATTAGAACTTCTAAACAACGCAAAGTGAGAAGGGTTTGAAATGGCAATCCGTCTCAATAGTGTTCTTTTGCCAAATATTTTGGAAAGCTGTCTGGAGGAATGCAAGAGTCTAACTGATGTGGCTTTACTCCCAATAAGAGAGCGTGGGAATTCATAGCAGTGGGAGGGAATATTGCACACACACACACACACCCCGGTCTTTTTCATATTGACCACTATGCACAGCTTTTGAAGCATATGAGCCCCAATGTGATGCTATGAATAGTTTTGCTGCAACTGGACACAGGAAAACCTAGGTCCAAATCTCTATACAGCCTTGAAGGTCACTGCTTTCTGTAGATTATTGTCTCCCAGCCTAACCTACTTCACAGGGCAGTTGTGTTGATACAAAGAATTATTACATCGGAGGTTGGATCCAGCACTCAGTTTCGCACAATTGTCTTTCATACGACAGCCTCCATCCCACATGGCTTTTGTACATGCAAGTCTCATGATTCCCAGCATAGCCTTTTGTGATGATCCAACCCATATGCTGTCCCTGAGCTTTTTAGAGGAAGGGTACACCAATATGAGTAATAATGGTATGGCAATCTATGATTTGTTATGTTCTTCACCCTTGAGTAGACACCCAAGTCTCCATGAGTCTGTTCCAGCTTTTGCAGTGGCAATAGTTTATCTATTGGCCTTTCAGAAACTTCAGTTTTATGGTCTATAAAGTTGGTAACTGAGCATGTTATATGGGAATTCTGTGGACAGATACATTTCTCATCTTTTAGCATATCTGATTCATAATCTGTGCACAAAATGTCCTTCTGGAACTCTTGCCGGAAGAAGGAAAGCACAACCATAAGTGAATTTCCACAGCCACGTAATCTGTGCCAAACAGCTTTCTGTTTGTGATCCTACCTCAGCAAATCTGTAGGCTGATATAAATATTGGATGGCAGCAGATAGAAAGATAAGGAATTTGTATAATATACATGAGCCCAGAAATGCTCCGTGAGAAAATTCAGAAGAAGGAAGGAAGGAAGGATATGAACCTTTCACTAAATGATCACTAAAGACTGCTTTTCATTTCACAGTGTAAACAAGCGCAAGGGCACTCTTGCAATTTAATTCCTTATCTGAGCTAAACAAATACAAAGCTCTGATTGGAATGATGAAGGCATGCAACTTTCTCTGAAGGGCCCGTGAACTACAGGTACTAGGGAAATCGCTCCAAAACTTACAGCTCTGGCTTGAAGCTAGATGTGTAGAGGCTTGCATCATTTCCCAGATGGATGTGAGGGAGCACTTGCTTCAGAAGGCCGATTTGTACATACTGCCAGAGAAGCAGGAGCAACTCCACCAGCTTCCGTGATTAGACAAGTTGGTAGCTTGGCTGAAGCTATCAGCCTGAGCACCATATACTGGGATTGGCGACTGCAACTTTCCATTATAGCTGATCTGCTACTGCATGCACATCATAGCGTAGGTTGTGGCTCAGTGGTAAAACATTTGTTTTCCATTCAGAAGGTCCCAGGTTCAATTCATAGCATCTCCACTTAAAGGATCAAATGTAGCAAGTGTTTGGAAAAGGTGTTTCTCAGCCGCAACCCTATAGAGCAGCTGCAAGTCAGAGCAGATAATATTCGTCTAGGTGGATCAGTGGTCTGACTCAGTATAAGGCCACTTCATGTGTTACATGTGAAAAACTCACAGCCGAATATGTGAACTGCCTCTGTTGAAGTAATACAGTGATGGTGGCCAGTATGAATGTCTGAATGTAGTGCTGTAATCAGTGAAAGCTGTTTTCACACAAGCTAGTCGTCATTGGATGTTGCTGTGAAGCGAAATATATACATGTATTGATAATCTTCTGTTTTGGGCAACAGAACAGAATTATGCTACTGCACTTGGTTAATTTTTGCTGCGTTTGGAACGTCTTCTGATCAGTATCTTGGCTGACGATTTTTCAAGAGCTGTCGAAAACTCATAACTTATGACTGGCTCAGCAAATGCAATGTATTCATATCTACTAATGAAGTAATTGCATGTTGACTAACATTTAGATAGTGGCTTCTAGAATCTGCCTTTTGCTGGGGTCCTGCTGCATATTGTTGACAAACGTCTCCCACAGCAAGAATGCATTCCCTTAACCAAGGGCCAATTTAAGTGTGATGCAGGTAGGTAAAAAGCTGTGTGATACGACACATGTCTTGTATGAATAGATCTTCTACTTTTTGATTGCTGCCGTGTTTGCAATATTAGCATCTCAACAAAGTGCTAAGGCTTGTGTTGATTCCTTCACTGTCCGTAGCTGTGTTGGACTATGGAAGGACTGATCAGGAAAACAGCACAGTAAGAGGTCAGATGTAGTCTCCCTCAGTGCTTGCAGTCTCTTGCTGTAAGATCACGAAGCCACTCTGCACTTAATCTGCATCATGCAGTCATTATGAAGATAAAATGGAACACGCTTGTGAATGCCCATCTAAACTCAGTGAAGGATTACTTGGTTAAATAAGAGCCATCAGGGAGTTGGACTAAAACTGGGAAAACACAGGTTCAAATCCCAACTCTTTCAGCTGTGAAACTTACTGGGTGCTCTTGAGCAAGTCGTTCTTCCTTCAGCCAATCAAAAGATTGCTATGAAGATAAAATGGAAGAGAGCAAGACCATGTATACCACCCAGCACTCCTTGGAAGGAAGCATGGTTACAAATGGATCAGTTAATACTAGTTACATGAAAAAGTTGTATAAATAGAAGGTATCATAACTACTTGTTACAGGAGGAGATAGGATTGAGATAGGATTTAAGAAGGGCATGTACAAGAAATGGAAAAAGGGAGAAATCAACAAAGAGGAATTCAAACAAGTAGCCAGCACATGTAGGGAGAAAGTCAGGAAGGCTAAAGCGCAGAATGAGCTCCGGCTAGCCAGGGAAGTTAAAAACAACAAAAAAGGGGTTTTTGGTTATGTCCATAACAAAAGGAAGATCAAGGTAACAGTCGGGTCATTGCGTGGAGAGGATGGTGAGTTATTAACAGGGGAGGCAGAAAAGGCAGAATTACTTAATTCCTTTTTTGTATCAGTCTTCTCCCAAAAGGGGAATAGTGCTCAGCCTGGGAATAATGAAGCACAGGATACAATAGGGGAATTACAGCATAGTATAGACACTGAGATAGTACAGGAATACCTGGCTACTCTTAATGAATTCAAGTCTCTAAGGCCGGACGAACTGCATCCAAGGGTGTTAAAAGAACTGGCTGAAGTGATTTCAGAACCACTGGCAATAATCTTTGAGAATTCATGGAGAACAGGAGAAGTTCAGCAGACTGGAGGAGGGCAAATGTGGTCCCCATCTTTAAAAAGGGGCAAAAAGAAATCCCAAATCCCCATCTTTAAAAAGGGGCAAAAAGAAATCCCAAACAATTATCGCCCAGTCAGCCTGACATCAATACCACGTAAAACACTAGAGCAGATAATTAAACAGACGGTCTGTAAGCACTTAGAAAGAAATGCCGTGCTCACTGACAGTCAACATGGGTTTCTCAAAAACAGGTCATGCCAAACTAATCTCTTATCTTTTTTTGAAAGAGTGACAAGTATGGTAGATGAAGGGAATGCTGTAGACGTAGTGTACCTTGATTTCAGTAAAGCCTTTGATAAAGTCCCCCATGATCTTCTTGAAACAAAGCTAATAAAATGTGGGCTGGACACTGCTACTGTTAGGTGGATTGGTAATTGGTTGACCAACCGAACCCAAAGGGTGCTCATTAATGGCACAACTTCATCCTGGAGAGGAGTGACCAGTGGTACCACAGGGGTCTGTCCTGGGACCGGTACTATTTAATATTTTTATAAACGACTTGGATGATGGAATAGAGAGCATGCTAATCAACTTTGCAGATGACACCAAGTTAGGAGGGGTAGTTAATACCCCGGGGGGTAGGGTCAGAGTTCAGAATGACCTCGATAGACTGGAGAGCTGGGCCATAAGCAATAAAATGGATTTCAATAGGGAGAAGTGTAAACACCTAGGCAGAAACAACATAAGGCACAGGTACAGGATGGGAGATAGTTGGCTTGACAACAGTACATGTAAAAGAGATCTGGGAGTCTTAGTGGACCACAAAGTGAACATGAATCAACAGTGTGATATGGCGGCTAAGAAGGCCAATGCAATTCTGGGCTGCATCAATAGGAGTATTGTGTCTAGATCAAGGGAAGTAATGCTACCACTGTATTCTGCATTGGTCAGACCTCACTTGGAATACTGTGTCCAGTTTTGGGCTCCACAATTTAAGAAGGATGTTGACAAGCTGGAGCATGTCCAGAGGAGGGCGACCAGAATGGTCAAGGGTCTGGAATCCATGCCCTATGAGGAGAGACTTAGGGAGTTAGGTTTGTTTAGTTTGGAGAAGAGAAGGTTGAGGGGAGACATGATAGCCATGTTTAAATATTTGAAGGGATGTCATGTTGATGAGGGAACTAGCTTGTTCTCTGTTGCTCCAGAGACTAGGGCAGGAGTAATGGATTTAAACTAATAGAAAAGCGATTCCAGCTAAACATTAGGAAGAATTTTCTGATGGTGAGGGCTGTTCAACGGTGGAATGTGCTGCCTCGGAGGGTGGTGGAGTCCCCATCTTTGGAGGTCTTTAAGCAGAGGCTAGATGGCCATCTGTCAGGAGTGCTTTGATTGTGGGATCCTGCATGGCGGGGGGAGGGTTGGGGTCACTGGGGATGTGAGGGGAGGTAGTAGTTAATTTCCTGCATTGTGCAGGGGGTTGGACTAGGTGACCCTGGTGGTCCCTTCCAACTCTGTGATTCTATGATTCTGTGACACTGTATAGACAATTAACCATGACAGTTATTTCCTTCTATCTTTCTTGTTTGGCAGGCCCAGCTGTAAGGTACAGCCAGTTTGAAGCCTCCAAACCAAAACCACCTCCTCTTGTTGGTCAACATACGGTGGATGTACTGAAGACTACTCTGGGATATAAGGATGATACCATACAGGAACTGCTCAGCTCTGGAGTAATAACTCAATATGAACTTGAATAAATTGATTTGACTTTCATTTCTGATAGAGAAGAGGCTTGTTTGAATCCTACTAGGATCTCTTCCATTATGACAATCTAATGATGGTTAAGTTCTTTTCTATTATAATCTGAAGCACATTCAGCATAATTTCATTCAGCATAAAATATCAGCCTGTCAGGGTTCTCTCCCCCGCCCCCAATAATCCAGTTTTGCTGCTTTAAAAGGTACAACTGTCTATTCTGGTAATATTCAGTTGCCAAATGCTTGTATAGATAATCACTTTGCAGATTTAAAAAAAAATCTAAAGAATGTAATTTGTACCAGAATTGTAACGATCTCTAATATTAGGTTTTCATAACGACACACAGAAAGAAGCAAATAATTGTTAAACTTGCAAGCCATCTTTGCTATCTTCTTCTTAAAACCTTTCTTACATGAAACCAAGATTGTGAACAAATGGATGTTCTCTGTGATGGGAGGCTGAGCACATTGTTAATGGCTAATGCAAGCCATGGAGAAAGAGGCTGTTATAAAATTAACCACTTTTAAATTAAATTAACCAAGTTCTAGTTTGGAAATTTTTGTTTTCTTATCAATGATAGTCTACAGCTGTGTTGTGGTAATAATGCTAGAATGTTGCATTTCTGTGGTTCTTCAAAGGAGAGAAAACATTTGAATCCCAGCTGAGTGCTAGAAGATCCTAATGTAACCCTTTGTCTTAAAAGGACCAGGTTAGTGGCCACAGGAATGTGGATGCCCCATTCAAAACCCGAAGACACTTAAACAAGTAACATTTATTGAAAGGGGGGGGACAATAAGGTCAGACTGGGAGCTTTAACAAACAATGTGAATAAAAATTATAATGGCAGTCCCAAATTTAGGGCAAGAAAAGAGAACAAAGTCTTCCAGCCACTTTCCCTCACAGTCATTAAGAAGCTGATTTTTTCTCATTGTCTCAAAAAAAATCAGTTTTCCTCACAGTCAGGAGAACATGGGACCCCACTTGGAGGCTGGCAACATTACTCAAAATAAATATTTGGCCTGGCAACTAAAGGAAAGTAAGGCTGGCACCAGACAAGCATCAAGCCACACTCTCTCCATGTTGGATGGCTCACTCCAGATGACTGCCTTTCTTTGTCTGCACTGTCTGTTTCCCCAGGAGCTCCCTCTTTTTAAAATCTCCACACCATCAGGAGGTAAAAACACCACAGCTTCTTCTATGGCTGCTTCTTCTTCTTGGAGTCCCTCCCTCATTCCCCTGCTGTTGCCTCCTAGCATGGGTATTGCAGGTTTACTGCCTCTAGATATGGAGGTTCCCTTTTGTCGCAGTGGCTAGTAGCCATTGTTGGACCTATCCTCCATGAATCTGATTAATCTTCTTTCAAAAGCCATCTATGCTGCTGATTGTGTGTGTAAAGTGCCATCAACTTAGTCGCAGCTGATTTATGGCTACCCCTTTTGGGGTTTTCATGGCAAGAGACTAACAGAGGTGGTTTGCCAGTGCCTTCCTCTGCACAGCAACCTGGTATTCCTTGGTGGTCTCCCATCCAAATACTAACCAGGGCTGACCCTGCTTAGCTTCTGAGATCTGACAAGATCAGGCTAGCCTGAGCCATCCAGGTCAGGGCATGCTGCTGATTAGTAACTGACAAGTTCCTCCTCAATTTGGAATACATTGACCTCATTCAAACTAATTTGAGCTCCATTTGAATCAAGCTCCATTCACTTCTTTATGCTCGATACTAATCTGATCTAAGGCCCTGTTGTAATCCTAATAATGTCATCAGGAGCACAGAAGGGCCTCGAGCTCCATATGTTCGCCACTATGGTGTTCTGGAGCATGTGCACTAGAGCATCCCCTGCAGCTAGAATACATGAAAAGTGCAATTCCCAATGATTTCTAATTCAGTTGCTTAGGCTAGGAGGAAGCATTTTCCATTATATGCCCTTGATTTCCCAGTGTTGATTAAGGAGCATTCAGGCCAGTTCTGCTGAATAATTTGTACCTAATTTACCATTCTGAGCCAGAGTAGTATATCAAGAGAACAGTACAAGAATTCATTTATGAACCAGATAATTACAAACTTTGGTGGCATCAATATTTTTGAGGTCAGAAATTAAAACCCAGCGTTCACTCCATTGTCACATTTTCAACAGGGCCTTTTCTTAGAAACCTATTGGTGAATTTCAGGAGGCCATCAGAAGGCAATCAGTTTGTTACTGATTGCCCAAATAAAGCTCATCGAATCTAGCCCATGATTAGCAGCATGCAATACATGAAAGCAAAACCACTTTTTGTATACAAAGTAATATGGCATTTCTTCAGGCGGGGTGGAGGGGGGAGAGGAGACCCATGATCCTCAGTCTCGGAGACATAGATTTTACATCAAAAATACATTCTGAACCAGAGGATTTAAAACTTGTGTGTGAGTGTGTGTTTGGCTAAAGTGAAGTAATGCTCTCCTTTCCATGAAAATAAATAAAACTAACCCGAACTGACACTCAGCAAATAACGAACATATTTCACTCAAAGGATCGGAAACAGGCCTGCCGTTCTAAGTGGCCTGTCACTTTGTTTCCAGCTTAACAAACAACATCCTCCATGTTAGATTTGAACTTCACAACTGTAGATTACTTTCCAGGAGGGGGAAAAATTATTACATAATTATGTTGAAATAGAACTCCACTGTGGTTGCTTGTGTTTGAAGTTCTGTGGTGAGGGTTTCCTTTGTCAGCTTATTTAGTGAATCTTTGTGCATTCTCATTCTCTGATCTACTAATCTCTTTTCCTCCCTGCATATGTGTGTGTGCGTGTGCATGTGTGTGTTGTATTACAATCTCAGTATCAGAGTCAATAGTGCTTCTCCCAGATGCTGAACACAGCATGAGATTCCAGAAGGAGAGATGCCTCCATCAGAAGTCTGGCATCGGTGCCAAAGGAGATGAGCAGAGGTAAGAGTTGAGATTTAAAAATGAGATTAGGAAGGATAATTGCATAATTCACCTTTAGTCCAAAAAGGGCAGCCAAGATTATTAACAGAAACAATGACTGGGAGTCGGGGCTAGATGGAATGGTTTGGTCCCAAAGCAAGGACTGCTTATTGCTTAAAATGATTCCTTCCAAATTCATATTTACAAATATGCATGCTGTTTCTGCTTGGTGAGGGGCATTTCTTTCTCATTTCCAAGAAATGAATACATAAATTAGGCAGAGTGGAACTGTGCTCAGCTTCATTCAAGGCCTCTGAAAAGGCTCCATTTCAATAGTTTGCTGAGCTATGGAAAGAACCAAGTGTCACAGATTCAACTTGTGCAGATCACATGTCATCCCATTGGCTTAGTCTCTTGTTCTGTAGTTTATTTAATTTGGAAAATTTATATGCCGCCCGTTCCAGAGACCTGATCGAAGTGGCTTACAACTCAAACAATACAACCAGACCATTATAAACAAGTCATGTCATGAAAAGAACATACAATAACACAGTGCAGCTGAAATGACATTGGTGTCCTCAGGCCAGAAGCAAACCATAAAACAACTAAAAAAGATGTTTAAAACCTCTGAATTGAAAGCCAGGGTAAAAAGCAGGGTTGCTAATTCCAGCCTGGGAGATTTGTGTGCGGGAAGATATTGATAATTGGTTGACTTGCCCTAAGATCACTTGACCTTACTTTGTTCTCAAACAAGATTTAGAGACTGCTGTACAAAATGTTTTAGTTTCTGTTCATAATTGTCGTGGTACAGGTGAGGAGCGAGGGCTGTAAGCGCAGTCTGGGGAACAGTCCAAGGTCATTCACAGTGAAGGCAGAGTCCGAGATATCAATACAGGCAAGGGAAGTCCAAAGCGTTAGTCAGAGCCAGTCCAAGAAGTCAGGATACCAGGAATCCAAAGGATAGCAGGTAAACAAGGCAGGTACTCAAGGAGGTTGGTGACAAGTTGCTTGCACAACAGCCAAGCCTAACTGATGGCTTAAATCCCTTCCCCTGCTGCTGTAGCAGCCAGCTGATGCTGATGAGGCTGAGTTCACAGGTGGTGCTTCAGCCCTGCTCTTCCTCATCACTGCTACTGGGGAGGTTCCTCTGTAAAGCCTTCAGCCTAGCACTTTGCCGTCTCTGCTGCATTGCCATACGGACCTGTTTTCTTCTCTGCTCTAGTGGCCCTGGCGAGGCCTCTGGAGACACTGCATATTGCAAGGTTGCAGGTCCAACTGGAGTCCTTGAGCTGGCTGGCTGCAGACATGGTGAGTCATCTCCTGACCTTGGCTGATCCTCCACTCCGGCAGGCTGTAGGCCCTGTGGTTGTTCCTATGGGACTTCTGCCTGAGGATGTCCCTCTTCGTCAGAGGAGGTCTCTGCAGGCTGACTCATGACAATAATGAAGTTGTTTTAAGCCGTTCCTCATTCTGGTAGTCCCTATTGTTTTTTATCTTTTGCGATGATTTAATTTCTCCTTGCGAGTTTATCATTTCTCCATATGTTATATAATAGTTTTTTCTCACATATTTGTCATAATATGCCCCTATAGGAGACATTAATGGTGGTATTGGGGGGCTAACTTTTCTTCATACAGATTCTCAAATTTGAAATAGTCCATCTCTGATTACCTGATTCCCACTCTATTTTTTTACAGTTTTTTAATCCATAGATATTTACGTAAGCCTTCTTCCAAATCCGCCATTGCTAATTTTATTACTCTTTGCTCCATGTTGTTTATCCAGTCCATAATCCAAACCAAGCCCGCTGCTTGGTAATATAAGGCTCTGTAAAATCTTGTTGACCAGGAAGGCATTTGATAGCGTTGTTTGGCAGTTTATCTGTTTCTGGTATTATTCTGTGAAATGGTTTTATTGTATTTTTGTTTGTTTTAATAGTTACTGTACAGTGCTTTGGGTCCTGTTTTGGGAGGGAAAGAGGTTTAAAATAAAAACCATCTACTTCAGGAGCCCCCCAATGTGGTGTCGATGGACACCTTTCCTGGCACCCACCAAGAGTTTTTAGAAAGTGAGTGGACCAGATAGGGCTTTTGCCCAGCAAGTCTTCATATTGGCCGCTGGAGATTTCAATGGCTGTGCAGATTTTTTAAAAAATGTTGCTTTGGCAGAAGCTGCCACCACAGCACAAAAATCTTCCCTGTGTGACTGAAGGTAAGCTGCAGCAGCAATTTTGTGGCTGGCTCCACCTCCTTTGGCAGCCATTTTATGGCAGCCATTTTATGGCTGCGCCCACAACACAGTCAGAATTCCAAAGGTGCCTAAAGGCTTAGAAATGTTGGGGAATGGGGACCCCTGATCTGCTTGATGGCAGCAGAAATGAAACTATACCAGAGTACTGATTTTATTTGCTGCATAGAGTAGATTGAGAAGGACATTGATGTTTGAAACACATCAAGAAATTGAGTTAGCAAATTTTTCATCCATCTTCTTGGACCTGTTGCTTTTGCCACACATGAAGCTGCCTTCTACTGAATCAGGCCATCAGTCCATCAAGGTCAGTATTGTCTACGTAGACTGGCAGCAGCTCTCCAGGGTCTCAGGTAGAGGTTTTTCACATCACTTACTGCCTGGTCTTTTTAACTGGAGATACCAGGGATTGAACCAGGGCTTTCTGCATGCAATTCAGAGGCTCTTCCACTGAGCCACAGTTCCTCCTTACCTTTTCCTCAAGTTGCACACAGAGAAATTGGGGTGTACTGAATACCATGGATGAATCATTTTGCTAGTTCTTTGTAAAACATTGCCATGATTTAGGTGCTTTCTTGGCAAGAAGTCCTCAGCGTGCTCTCAAAACCCACCCCTTGGAAAATTAGCCACCAGAAGGAAATACCTACTGTGGGTTGAACCAAATGAACCAAATGATCACTGTAGCCCATCATGCCACCCCTGAACACTGCCCCGAGGGTCAGGGAACCCCCTCCAAGGAATAGCATGGGCTGTGATAGGATCTGCTGTAGGAGAAATAATCAGAGAAAATCACCTCCCAATATAACTTAGCAGCCTGATGCACAGTTGGGAGTTCTGAACATCTGGAATGGTGGTCTACAAACCCCACTTGGCTTGTCAAAGTAAACGCATGACTAATATATGAAATTGCCTCTTCACGTTGGGATACTAAAGTTTCTATTTTTACATTTATGTCATTTTCAGCCATTACCATTAATCAAATGAAGGTTTGGGATTAAAAGGAGTAGGGAAAACAGAGCTGCCAGTCATGGTCAAATCCAGCCTTCTGCTCACATTTTTCCAGGTGAGGCTTAACATAAATTAGGTAGAAATCCGTGATTTCCTCATAAAACCAAAAGAAACCTCTATAACACGGTCAGCAGTCCCAAGTGTCTCTTTGTATTTTAGTATTTGTAAATTGTTGGCAGCAGAAATGTTGGATAAGACCAGCTTTTTTTAAGCTCAGAATACATTACCTGGTTATAATGAACACCTTCTTTAAATCAATAATTACTTGTTAAAGTTACCTCTCCCCCACCTTTAAGCAGCTTGCTATTTTCAAAGTCATTGGGGCTAGATCCTGCCAGCTCAGTCTCACCCAATTCCCTTCCATTCTGCAGCCCCTGCCCCACATGGCTTTTGTACTCACAGCTTCCATGATTTTCAACATAACCTTTTTTTTGGTGCTCAAACCCAGAACATCAGACACCACCGGTTTCAAACCTCCTACCACTTTCCCCCAGCAGAAAAGCAGGTTAGATCCAACCCATAGTAGCTAAAGGGGGATATTTTTCAGGATCACTTAAGCATGATAAAAGTGATAGTGATCTTGAAGAAAAGTCCACCTTACACCAAAAGGAATTTGGGATGGGCAGATGTGGGCAGGTCAGCTGTGTGGGGCATGAAGCACTATCACTTTAGGTGGAGGGCATCCAGTAAGGTTAGTCTTTTTAAGCCAGATATTTTTCTGTTCAAAAAAGAGCTGTAGATCATTCAGTGGGAGCTTTTTTTTTTGCCAGCAAGTCACAGTTGACTTGTGGTGACCCTGTAGGGTTTTCAAGGCAAGAGACCTTCAGAGGTGGTTAGCATCATGAACCTGGTATTCCTTGGAGGTCTCCCATCCAATAACTAGTTAGGGTCAGTGGAAGCCCCAGTGGAGCTTTAAACTAACTGGCCTCATCTTGCCTATGGTCCTACTGCCACTACCAAAAGAAAAGTCAGTTACTTTCCTAGGCTCTCACATCTGAAATGGAAGCCTAAGCTTGAACCCTTCTTTCTGTCATCTAGGTTTCTATGGAGAGGGTTTTTAAAAAATTCTGTCATGGGAGCTGTGGCTCAGTGGTAGAGCATCTGCTTGGCATGCCGAAGGTCCCAGGTTCAATCCCCGGCATCTCCAGTTAAAGGGACTAGGCAGGTAGGTGATGTGAAAGACCCCTGCCTGAGGCCCTGGAGAGCCGCTGTTGGTCTGAGAAGACAATACTGACTTTGATGGACCAAGGGTCTGATTCAGTATAAGGCAGCTTCATGTGTGGCAAAAGCAACAGGTGCAAGGAATCTTTTGTTGGAGGAAGACTCCATTGGAAGAATAAGACCTTCCTCCAGCAGGAGGAGTCTTCCAACAAGAGAAGGATTCTTTCTTCCAAGAGAAAAAAATCTTCCTCCAATGGGCAATCCTTCGTTTAGTAGATAAGGGACCATTGAAGCCAATCCCAAAATTCTACCACAATATCCAATCAGTTTCAATAAGTGAAATCTTACTGTAAGGTCTGGTTCGATTCTCAGCTGGTATAGAATAGTATGTCACAGTTTGGTAAAAATTAGGTAATTGTAAAGATTGGTGCTAACACATAGAGGTGCAAGGCCTGCCCCGATTATAAATTGTTACTCAATATGTGCCCAGCCTCATTGTCTCAAACCCAAAATATCAGAAACCACAGATATCAAACCTACCATTTACTGAAACTGAGCATAACCGTCACAGTTGCTGAATTGTGAAAGACTTCCAGAAATCGTTCAGCCACAAATATTACTCAAATTGAACACCGTACTTTTAAAATGTCATCATTCCAATTGGATCCGTTTTTTAAAAAAAATATTGCAACACTACTCTTCCCAAAAAGTTTTTGGAAGAAAGTGAAAACACCAAGAGCAAAATGGCATTCACGCAGTAATGGCCAGCGTTTGTCTGTTTGTGTACAATATTTATTACTAACATTCTCTGCTTTACAAAGTACTGCAAGCACTGTTTGGATTGCTAAAGCATGATGTCAGTTTGGGGTGCCATCATAAAGCTATTATGAAATAGAGAAGCCAGGTTAATACTGAAAAAAAGAGCCGTCCACATAGTAGCAGCAAACTCTGGTTGCTGGTAGTCCCAACTATAGCTTTCTGGAAACTGACATCCGTACATAAAACAAAACACAAAATCAGCTGATTTACTGTCCATAGTGGGAGGATTTGACTTAAGTAATACAAGACCTTGATAGTGTAATTTAATGGCTGTCAGTGCAATTCTAATAACACTAAGAACATTGAATACAGTTGAGTAGGATTCTGAAATCTCAGAATATTCTAAAGTCTGAAATGTCAGGATAACTCTCTAAGCTTCCTTGGTGATGGTAATGTGGACCAAGATAAGTTTACTATGTGAGCGAAATTGGCAGGAAACGAAGAAATTCCCCTCGCTCACCCTAACACGGCTGCACAACATCAGTTCACCATGTGATTCGTGTGCCCAGCAGCCACCATGCTGTCAAAATAATATCAGGATTTTGTACAGTTTTCCCCTTTACACCTTCAGACTAAGGAGTCATAGCTAAGCAGACAAGCCAATTATTTAAGCTATATTACATGCATTTAAACTGAGTTAAACTTTTATGTAATATACCCTAATGGTTTGTGGATCAGGATGTCTGGCTATAGCAATACACTCTATTCGTTATGAGTTAGTATTGGATGCTGACTGCAATAGGAAGCCCCATTCCAGAAGTCCTTTCATCTCCATTGCCTATTTCAACAAGACAGGCAAACATGTTCACTTGCAACTAAGGTCTTTTATGCAGGGACATTTCCCCGCAGTCACCCCCACCAACTGCTTTGAGGCTTCCTTTTGATTATGCATGCCTTTCCTGACCTTCAGAGGTCACCTTGCTCTCCCTGCCCATTTTGCCCGTGTTTTCTGGACACTGTTTTAGCCAGAATCTGGAAAATGAGGGCAAAACACGCGGGGACAGCAAGGTGACCTCTGACTAGCAGAAAAGGCATGCATAATAAAAGGAATCCCTGAAGCAGTCAGCAGGGGTGGCTGCGGGCAAAGGTCCTTGCATAAAAGGCCAAAGTGGCACCTGCCAGTTTAAAGGAGGAAACTACATTGCTCCCTCTTCTTTGGGAAGTCCTTTGCCAAGTGAGGAGAGATACAGATCCTTCTATGGATCAGTGTCATTAAATTAGAAGAAGAAGAAGAGTTGGTTTTTATATGCCAACTTTCTCCACCACTTAAGGAAAACTCAAACTGGCTTACAATACACACCCTGTGAGATGGGGGGGGGGGGGCTAAGAGAATGTGACTAGCCCAAGGTCACCCAGCTGGCTTCACGTGTAGGAGTGGGGAAACCAATCCAGTTCACCAGATTAGCCTCCGCCGCTCATGTGGAGGAGTAGGGAATCAAACCTGGTTCTCCAGATTAGAGTCCAACGCTCCAAACCACCACTCTTAACCGCTACACCATGCTGGCTCTCATACTTGTCATGAGAGGAAGAATCACAATGTGCTTTTCTTTGGCATGCAAAGTAATTTTTCATGAGGGTTGATTTGCCTTTTGGTGGAGGGACTTTGACTCCTTTGAACATGCAATTTCCATGCCCAAAATCAAGCCTGGTGAAAATTCAGTGTTGCAATCAAATTGGAGTGATATTGCAGATTGTACTGAAACCCCAGTGATTGAGGTAGAGGCATGGCTCATCTGTTTTGCATGCAGAAGGTCCCAGGTTCTATCCCTTGCCTCTCCAGTTAAAAGGCTCAAGTAGTAGGTGAAATGAAAGATCTGTACCAGAGACCCTGGAGAGCTGCTGCTAGTCAGAGCAGACAAAATTAACCTTGATGGAATGGACCTTGACAGTCTGACTCAGTATAAGGCAGCTTCATATGTGTTGGCTTGGCTTCATATATGTGCTTATCAGGCACATGCAGTTCTAGAGTCAGTTATTTCCTGTTCATGACTGAAGCTTGCAGAAGAACCACTTCCCAATAGCTGGGGTATAAAGCTGTGGGGTACACATTAGTCACAGAGCTTGGCCGGTCAGATGGTATGTGGAGCATGCAGTGCTAGCAGGACTGATAACAGAACCTCATAGATCCTGGAAGCAAAACAAAGCTAACTAGCAGAGCCTAGCCTGGAGAGTAGGTAATCTGCAGATTTGCTCCAGCAGTGACCTGAAATCTGTGGAAGGCTGAAAGACTCCTCCAGGGATGTGTGTATTCTAAGGAGCCGTGCTCTGTTTCTTAGGGGTGCATTCCAGTGGAGCCAGGAAGTAAATTTCACCATAGGGATGCGCAGTTCACAAAATGGCCATTTTGCATAGGTCTGGTTGGCTTATTCCATAGGTCAGTAAGTTCAGAACCAGAAGTGAGACTTGCCTAAATCCCCTGGTAAACCACACAGCGTGAATTATGAATATTCCCAATTCGTGAGTGATCCGCAAACCCAGAATTATTTGCTGATGGTGCAAATAACTTAATATAATGAATACATTGGAGGAGGCTGCGATCTGGTCTCAATCAGTTCTCAAGCACCAAAAAGGTAAGGCTTGCCAGATAAATATTATGTGACTAATTATTCACCTAGCTCTGTTTTCCACTTGCAGGGCTCTTTTACAGATAATATTTCAAAACTGTTCACAAGGAATTCATTGCAAACATCTCACGGGTCACTTAGTTCCCTAAAAACTGGATCAGATATTCAAAGGAGTACTGTGAAAAAGGCCAACTATAGTACTTAGTATTTACATATATACTGCTGAGCTGAGTAAAGAGGGGGGGAAAAGGATAATCCAACCTTAGCTTCTGAGGATGTAGAGTAGGGATGGCACATTTTTTATATCTTCATGAGATTAGCTAGCAGTGTAACTGGTTGTGAATAAATATATAGGCTACAGCTAAACATAGAGCTGAAGGAACTTTCTCACTGGCTCCATCTTTCATATAGCAAAACAGCAAGGAAAGAAGCCAGTGGAAAGTAGTCCCTACACTTCTGTGGGGGTGAAAGAATCAACCAATTACAGAACACATGAAGCTGCCTTATACTGAATCAGACCCTTGGTCCCTCAAAGTCAGTATTGTCTACCCAGACCGGCAGCGGCTGGCTCTCCAGGGTCTCAGGCACAGGTCTTTCACATCACCTGCTTGCCTAGTCCCTTTAACTGGAGATGCCAGGGATTGAACCTGGGACCTTCTGCATGCCAAGCAGATGCTCTAGCACTGAGCCACACCCCTCCCCAGAGAAAAAGAGTATAGGACATAGGAAAGATGCTCCCATATTTCCTCTGTCTTGAACGTGCATCTTTATTATTCTGACAACAGAAGAGGAAGAGAACAGGGAAAGACAAAACACTGTATTCAAACATCATGAAAAAACAAAAGATTGCCCATAGCAAGGGCAAACACAGGTTGTTGCTGTTCTAAGGTTGTAAACTCTGGGTTGGAAAATTCCTAGAGATTTGGGGGTGGAGCCTGGAGAAGGGAGGACCTCAGAGGGGTATAATGCCATATTCACCCTCCAAAGCAGCCATTTTCTCCAGGAGAACATATCTCTGTAGTCTAGAGATCAGTTGTAATTCTAGGAGATCTCCAGGCCCCACCTGGAAGTTGGCAATCCTTTGCTGCTCTAACCTCCTCACCCACACTCCTCCCTCATCCTCTTCCCCTCACATGTGGAGTATAATTGAAGTCTTCTGAATTCTGGAAGCCTTGAATCAAATTCCAATTCAAAATGAAGTCCAAATGCATCTTCAGAACCCCTTTTCTTCCACCTGCTTCAGAGTAATACTGCCATTGGTACCCTCTCCCTTCTTTTGTGTCTTTATGCATGGCTTTGAAAATGGTAAACAAACTGGAGGATGAATAATGAATAACGTGCCCTTGAGTTGCAATGGACTCATGACTACCTCATCTGTGGGAATAGGGACCAAATTGAAAGGATACAAACCTTATCAATAAAACCTATTACATGATAAAATAACCCCTTTGTAAAAAATACAGATAAAATTTAATGAATTAAAATTAACCTTGGGGGTTACCGCATTTGTATTCCCAGCAATGTATTAAGAGTTTGAAAACGTTATAAAAAATACTGTTCGCACTTTGTTTGGCCCCTTTAGCTGTGAAGACGTCTTCCAACCATTTATAAGCCGTGGTATCCAAAAACCCTTTTAAAGCGATGTTTTTTATAACATTTTCAAAACTCTTAATACATCGCTGGGAATACAAAGTGCGGTAACCCCCTTATTAACACTGGTAACCTTTTCTGAATGAATTTTAATTGCTGCAGAACAATATTTGGCTACCTATAAATAACATTGAGAGTCTCCCTCCCATAAGAGGAATTCCGTTTTCTTTTCCTCCGGACTGGATCCCATTGTGTAAATGAGAGGAAGAATTAACTTCTGAGGTGTGTATGTGCAGCTATGTATTAGTGACCACTGAAGAAGGTCCATTGGGTAGAAACGCATTTAGCCCTGTTTACTGTGATTGCAGTCTTATCTGTATACCATCAACTTGTGGGTATTTATTTGTATTATTTAACGGACACTGTACTACTGACTCTGGTGGTTTCAATCTAGAGACCTGTGTTGTTAATTTGTATTTTAAGTGCACTGTACAATAAATTGAGGTGGTAGACCTCCTGGTTTCTGTTTAATGGATTCTCTCAGAGGAACAGAATTTAACCATTCCATCAGCACATAATATTTCCCTCATGGAGATATGAGTGTTAGCACCCCTTGGGAAGAGAGATGTATTGCAGCGAGTGAACAGGCTTCAGTGTGGGAGCATCTTGCCTTTCTTTCCCTTGTACCAGATTGGCAGTTGTAACATTTTCTCCATACTAACAGTTCAGTAAGACTATGACTAAGAGAAACAGAAATCCGAGCGTCATACTGCCAGGAGCTCCTGCTTTTTTAATAGCCAAGAATCTATTGATAAACTTTAGCACTGTGTAGCAGTAAAAATATTTATTTTTTTAATATTGTAACATGACCCTGCTACAGGTTCTGGTTGCCTTGATAATAGGGTTGCCAGGTCCATCTTCGTCACTGGCGGGAGATTTTTGGGGTGGAGCCTGAGGGGAGAGTTTGGGGAGGGGAGGGATTTTCATGCCATAAAGCCCAATTGCCATCGCTGCCATTTTCTCCAGGTGAACTGATCTATATCGGTTGGAGATTATTTGTAAAAGCAGAAGATCTCAAGCTAGTACTTGGTGGTTGGCAACCCTACTTGATAAACAGATCTCTTGTTGTTGAGCAGGCAACAGATTTCACAACAAAGTTTGTGGTGTTTGCCTTTCTGAGTATTTGTTTTTTTTAAAAAATTGCCCATCTTAAATCAGGATGTCTAGATATGTAGGTTAGTCACCAACAAGTTATAGTGACCTCAGCAAGGGGCATTCAAGGCAAGTGAGAAGCACAGGTGGTTTCCATCCAAGTACCAACCCTGCTTAGCTTCTGAGATCTGATGAGACTGGATTATACCATGCCGCCTTTCCTCCTTGGGAAATATAGAAACTAATATAACAAAAATGGAGAGGCTACCTATTTCATAAATTGAATTTTCCCCATTGGGCAGAACGGTTTTGGGGAAGAGACAGCTGTAGCAAAGCCACTGCAAGTGCTTGCAAGTCCAAATCACTCCTAATCCAGACAGGGCATTCCTATTAATGAAAGTGCAGAATCGTAAATAAACACAAGTGATCCTGCTTAGTTTATGAGATCTGATGAGATAGGGTTATACTATTCTGCTTTCAGAGTCTAGGTAGGTGACAATATATCTTATACTTTGCTGCAGTTATAAATGAATGATAGAGGATGATATGTAGTGTTTGTCCAGGTTTGACCATTCACTACTCAACCATGAATGAGGGGACCTTAGACCAGTCTTGGTCTCTCAGAGTTGTTGTAAAGTGGAGGGAACAACCAAGAATGCTAATCTGAGATCCCCAGAGGAAGAGGCAGGATAAAAAATGTAATAGATAAGTTTATTACCTGACTATGATTCATCATGCTATTGTGTCTTATTTTCATAAACTGGGGGTGAATGCATGTTGTTAATCATGTGGTAACGTTCGAGGCTATGCATGCAACTAGAGTGCAAGGGTGGTTTCAGAAGTATGAATTAAACTGTGCCAGCATTCTCAGGAGGCTTGCCATTTCATAAACTTACATTTCTCTACCTGTATCAGAATTTGGTCTGCAGAGAAAGACACAGTAAACTGGACCTTCTAAGTCCTATTAGAATCAATGGGATTTAAATATGGTTGCTTTCATTGTTACTGACTCCATTCCATAGGGAATCTAGAAAACCTAAGTGTGCAGTTGATGTTAAGTCCGCGTGGGAAGGATTCACGAGGTCAGAGACAGAGTTCAAACAGCAACGCTTTATTGTGGTACAGAACAGAACTGGATAACTGTGCAAAGGGGCCCTGCTTATATGTCCCCCTGGCCGCCTGCAGCCACTCCCCCCCCCGATCCATGATAGGGGGGAAACAACCCCCGGGGTGCCAATGGCATGTCCCGGCTTAGGGCCAATGGGGCGCTCTGACAAGGGCCAATAGCGTGAGCAGGGGCCAGGAGCCTTCGTTGGGGATTCAAGCTCCTGGGTTCCCCCTGCTTACTATCCCAACTATTTACATACATAACACCCCTCCCCCCTAAGTCCGAACAACCCAGGAACATACATAGTCTCTGAGGTAGCTCGGCTGTGCTCGTGCTCGTTGGGAATGGCGAGGCATGGGGACAGGGGTTGCCGGTTGGTCTGCGGGTTCAGGGTGGCTGTTGCTCGCAGTGACTGGGTCTCTCACCGTTCTGACGTCGGGCCGGACGGACTTGCTGGCCAGCGGGGAACAGATGGGTTGATCGGTTGCCGGAGTTTCGGTGACGGCTTGCTCTCGGATGCTCGGACTCTGGGCCGGCTCGGGAGCGAGGTCAAAGTCGGGCGAGTTTGCAGGAGGGCGGCGCAGTTGGTCGATGTGCCGCCGCAAGACTCGTCCATCTGGAGTGGCGACCCTGTAGGATACGGGGCCGGTTGCTTCCTGGATCGTGGCCGGGATCCAGGCGGGGCCCGTGCTGTAGTTCCTTGCGTAGACTGAGTCCTATTCCACTGTCCTGGGCACGGCGGGGCTGTTTTGGCAGGGTTTCTTCGGAGCAAGGTCAGGGTGCAGGCGGTCGAGTAGTCCTTTCGGCCGGCGACCCATCAAGAGTTCAGCGGGGTTTCGACTCGTTGAGGAGTGGGGCGTGATGTGCTGAGTCAGCAGGAAGTTTGCCAACCGCGCATCCCAGTCCCCATGGACAATGCGCCGAAGTGCGTCCTTGGTCGTTCGGACCATTCTTTCTGCCTGTCTGTTGGTGGAGGGGTGAAATGACGCCAAGGTCACATGGCGGATTAAGTTGCTCGCCATGAACTCCTGGAACTCAGAAGACGTGAATTGAGCCCCGTTGTCCGAGACGACAGTGTCCGGTAGCCCGTTGGTGGCGAAGAGCCGGCGCAGTTCCTGGATGACGGTCCGCGAGGTGAGGGACGTCACAGCCACGACCTCTAGCCACTTGGAGTAGGAATCCACAACGACTAGAAAGGTCTTGCCCTGGAAGGGTCCCGCGAAATCGATGTGTAAGCAGGACCAGGGTGTGTTTTTAAGGCCACGTGGGAAGGATTCACGAGGTCAGAGACAGAGTTCAAACAGCAACGCCTTATTGTGGTACAGAACAGAACTGGATAACTGTGCAAAGGGGCCCTGCTTATATGTCCCCCTGGCCGCCTGCGGCCACTCCCCCCAGATCCGTGATAGGGGGGAAACCACCCCCGGGGTGCCAATGGCATGTCCCAGCTTAGGGCCAATGGGGCGCTCTGACAAGGGCCAATAGCATGAGTAGGGGTCAGGAGCCTTCGTTGGGGATTCAAGCTCCTGGGTTCCCCCTGCTTACTATCCCAACTATTTACATACATAACAGTTGAGTTCTTAAGTTCCTTCAGATGCAATAAAACTGAAATATGTGATACGCCTTTGGGCAGTGATCCAGGAAAGTGTTTCCTTGTATGCAAGTATTATATATACACACACACACACACACACACACACACACGAGATTTTTGCTGAGTTTCCTGTTCAACAGGGCCCACAATGGAATCCCTATTCTGCTTTCAAAACATGGAAGGAGGTTAAAAAACATTCTACAAATTCCGTTGGGGAGCTGCTATACAGAAAACTGATCAAAACCCTTAGAGGACTGTGCAGGTCTGGATCATGGCCCACTAGGGTTGCCAGGTCCTTCTTCACCACCGGTGGAAAGTTTTGGGGGCAGAGCCTGAGGAGGGCATGGTGTGGGGAGGGACTTCAATGCCATAGAGTCCAATTGACAAAGCGGCCATTTTCTCCAGGTGAACTGATCTCTGTTGGCTGGAGATCAGTTGTAATAGCAGGAGATCTCCAGCTAGTACCTGGAGGTTGGCAACCCTATGGCCCACAACTTAACTGGGTGCAAACTGGCAGAGGTTTGTTGATTGCAATGGAAACTTGATCCAGTTCCTACTGGCCGAAACTTCCAGGCTGGTTTGATTTCTCTCATTGCAGTCAGTCCCTTGTGAAATGGTTTACTGCTGCCTCGCGCTGACGACATTGCATTACCACTGTTTGCTTTCCTATGGTGATCGCGGAAGAATGCTGAGCAACCACTGGGTTGTGTGCCAAGCTTGACTGTGCAAGGTTACCCTTAACCTCTCCCTCTTTGTTCACAGGAGTTCCTCTGGCAGCCGTCATCCTAGGAATTAGCTTTTCATTAAAAGAAAAAGAAAAACGAGGGCATTTGTTTTCTGTAGCAGTGCCATGACCAAATCCAAATGCAAGCAACTGGGAATTTAACCAGAAATCCAGCTTCTCTGCATGCGAAATAAGGCGTCAAACACAATCCCGATTGTGTATTGACACCGCTAAATTACCGCAGTGTAGGAAGCAGGCCAAGACCTGGGGGATCCATGACTCAGGATGTTGCTGCAATCCTGTGGACAAATGTCCCACGTCATGAAGTTACCATATATGAGGTTTAGGGGAGGGAAACAGTGCTGTTGCTAGTGACCCAGAAACACGGCACGGCCAGTACAGAAAGCCAGACCAGAAGCTGAACCAGGAATTGAATGGTTCGGCTGTTGCTCACAGAGTCTTTTCATTCGGTCTTTGAATAGATGCTGAAAACATCTCCCTTGGAGTTTTTCGTCAGCTGACGGGAGGGCTTCTTCTGTTTTCCAAATGACATTCTTATGTTCCTTTATCTTTAGCGCCTGACTAATAGACCTATTAAAACAGCCACGTAAAAGGGATGAAAAGGTGGGCAAATGGGTCTAGCCCTTCGTGTTTCTGGAAATATTAAACACCCACTTGTCTCATTGGGGTGGGGGAAGGTTGCACTTGTTAGCTGGCTTCTGTGAATCATTGAAAAGAAGGGCAATTGAAGCACCATTTCCCAATCTTTAGCAAATGGTAACATGGGAGAAACCACAACCGCTGCAACACGCACAAGCAGCCCTTGTCAGCTTCACCCAGATGTAGTTCCAAAGAGGCCATAGCTCAGTGACAAACACTTAGTTTGCAGGTCCCCAGGCTCATTCTCTGGCATTGGCTAGCTAAAATGAATCTCCAGTAACAGGGATACATGTAGGGTTGCCAACCTCCAGGTTCTAGCTGGAGATCTCCTGCTATTACAACTGAACTCCAGCCGACAGAGATCCGTTCACCTGGAGAAAATGGCTGCTTTGGCAATTGGACTCTATGGCATCAAAGACCCTCCCCTCCTCAAACCCTGCCCTCTTCAGGCTCTGCCCCAAAAATCTCCTGCCAGTGGCAGAGAGGGACCTGGCAACCCTAGATAAGTGCCTTGAAGAACAACTGCCAGCTAGTATAGACAGTATTGTGGAAGATTAGGGTTGCCAACCACCAGGTACTAGCAGGAGCTCTCCTGCTATTACAACTGATCTCCAGCTGATAGGGATCAGTTCACCTGGAGAAAATGGCCACTTTGGCAATTGGACTCTATGGCAGGGGTGTCGAACTCATTTGTTAGGTGGGCCAGATATGACGTAAATGTCATTTTTTGGGGCTGTGCGACAGATAGATAGATAGATAGATATAGAAAGAAAGAAAGAAAGAAAGAAAGAAAGAAAGAAAGAGAAAGGGAAAGAAAGAAAAAGAAAGAGGGAAAGAAAGAAAGAGGGGGGGAAGGAAGGAAAGGAAGAAAGGAAGGAGGGAGGGAGACAGAGAAAGAAAGAAAGGGGGAGAGAGAGAAAAAGAGGGAGAAAATAGAAAAGCCTTTTCCCCACACACACACACTCGGCTGCTCAAGCCACCCCACGGCCTCGTGCAACCGGGCTAAAGCCCCCGCCCCACACCTGGCCACTCAAGCCACCCCTGGTGCCCCATGCAAATGGGCTGAAGCCCCTGCCCCACACCCAGTTGCTCAAGCTGCCCCACGGCCCCGTTCAACCGAGCCGAAGCCCTTTCCCCACACCTGGCCACGCAAGCCACCACACGGCCCCGTGCAAACCGAAGCATTCCGCACTCCCTCCCCCGCCACTCCCTCCCTGGGAAGCCCAGAAAAGGCCAGGGGAGGGGGAAAAGGGGGACTAGGTGCCTTGGCGCCGTGGGCCGGATAAAAGCTCTCCGGGGGCCGGATCTGGCCCGCGGGCCACAGGTTTGACACCACTGCTCTATGGCATGGAAGTCCCTCCCCTCCCCAATCCCCAGTCCCCACCCTCCTCAGGCTCCATCCCAAAAATCTCCCACTGGTGACAAAGAAGGACCAGGCAACCCTATGGAAGATGGACCAACAATCTAACTCATAAGTAGGGTTGCCAACCTCCGGGTGGTGGCTGCAGATCTCCCACTGTTACCACTGATCTCCAGGCAACAGAGATCAGTTTCCCTGGAGAAAATGGCTGCTTTGGCAATTGGACTCTCGGGCATTGAAATCCCTCCCCTCTCCAAACCCCGCCCTCCTCAGACTCCAACCCCAAAATCTCCAGGTATTTCCTATCCCAGAGCTGGCAATCCTACTCATAAGGCAACCTTGTATGCTTTTACAAATCTAGTTCTTTTGGGATTTGGAATGGATAATCTGGTGGACAAACTGTGTTTTGGAATTTATATGGGGAACTTGATCGTCAGCATTGCCTTGGATCCTGTGGACTACTGGGGTGGGATTTAGATCAATGCTTTGCATTGTTTCTGGATGTACTTCTCCTACTATTGGATCAGACTGAATGCGAAACCATGGTTTAATTAAGCTAACTGAACTAACTGATTCTCTGGCCCACTGCACTAACAGTTATAGTCCCTCGAACGAGGATCTGAAGCTGGATTATTAATCCTAGTTCATAGAATCATAGAATCAAAGAGTTGGAAAGGACCTCCAGAATCAATGCAGGAAATTCACACCTACCTCCCCGCAAATGACCCCTGCATTATGCCCAGAAGATGGCAAAAAACCCCTCCAGGATCCCTCGCCAATCTGACCTGGACGAAAATTGCTTCCTGTCCTCAAAATGGCCATTGGCATTACCTTGGGCATGTAAGAAAGGGACACGACAGCCAAGCACTGACACAACCCTTCCTGCCCTCCCTCTCATGATCTGCCTAAGTTCACAGAATCAGCACTAGCCTTTGCTTAAAAACCTCCAAAGAAGGAGAGCTTACTGCCTCCTGAGGAAGCCTCTTCCTGAGGAAGCCTTGTTGGCTCCATGTTACATATGAAAGCTGTATCCTGACTTAATCCTGGCTTAACCTTTCTTGTTTCATGCCATTGATCCTGCCTGCTCCAGCTGAGAGTGCCTGGCAAGAGTGGCTCAAAGGTCTAACCACTTTAGATCTTGCTAGCAGGCTGCCTCTCCTGGCACTTGGCTCCAGGTCTGCCTGGCAACACTCTCCACCCCGCCTCTGCCATCTGACACTCTTTCCATGCATATCTTGGGAAGAAAGCAACACCAAAGCAAACTCGGCTTTCTTAGTAGCCTGTGTTTTATACTCATTCCAATTTATACTTACTTATATGAAGGGGGTAAAAGGAAGACAGTCGTGCTAGGAAAAGTTGAGGGCAGCAGGAAAAGAGGAAGACCCAACAAGAGATGGATGGACTCCATAAAGGAAGCCACGGCCTTCAATTTGCAAGATCTGAACAAGGCTGTCAAAGACAGGACATTTTGGAGGACTTTCATTCATAGGGTCGCCATGAGTCGGAAGTGACTTGATGGCACTTAACACACACACAAAAGGAAGAGTTTAGTATCGCCCCCTCTACCCATCACAGAACCCTCAACGGTTAGCTAGCAGAGGGGTAGCTTACAATAAATGTGTGTTGTGAAGGGGTCAATAAAATAAAATGTAGATATTAAGGCAGGATAACTTGCTGAAGTTACTGTGTGGACCTATGGATTTCAGGGGTTGATTGGCCATTGGAGATTTGATTAGCTGTGCAGATTTTTAATGTTGCAATGGAAGCAGCTGCTACTGCAGTGCAAGGATCTTCCCTGTGTGACTGAGGTAAGCTGCAGCAGCAGTTTTGTGGCTGGCTCCGCCTCCTGTGGCAGCCATTTTGTGGCAGCCATTTTGTGGCAGCCATTTTGAGCCTGTGCCCGCCATGCTGTGTCGGAATTCCAAATGTGCCCACAGGCTCAAAAAGGTTGGGGACCCCTGATTTATACTTTTCAAAAGATGGATTTCAAAAGATTTTTTAAAATACTTTTCAGGAGATTATTTATACTTCTCCCCTCCCCCTTTTGATTCACCCAGACACCTTATTTCAACAGTACAGTAACTCTTCTGTACAAGGGTTAAAAGCTTATTTTGGTTGACAAGTAAAATGGTGTAAAAGCGTCACTGTTCTCAGAGTTATTCTGGGTCCCAGTTCCTTTAAGAATCACTGCAATGTCACACCCAGGGCTACAGAACTGGCAAGCTGTTTCTGCTGGTGAGAAAGAGGGAGTGGTTTTATCTGGGAAAGGCTTACCGAACTGTGGGATTTCTGATCCTTTTACTACTGCCTTCACTATGCTGACAGCAATACTGAAAGTGTGTACCTTATCTATTTAGTCTTTTTGTCTTTACACTTCCCCCAGTCTGGTCATCCTGAATCTCAGACCCTGAAGATAAGTTGGCTGGTGTCTCAGGATTCTCCCTTGATCCTCTCACCCATTCCTAACCTATTGCCTCCCTAAGATCGACCAACCTGCCTAATACAGGATACCTTGTCCCATCCCCATCCGATCCCAGTATCTCTGTATATCTGCCTGAGCCCTAATGGGCAACTTGACTCTGTTCCTCATCTTCTAACCCTCCTCTTGCCACCTCCCACCTCCCTCTTAGAGGACCTCCAGCCTCTCATTGACTAGAAACTCTAGGAATGTACATAAACTAGGGATTGGCCAAAGAGAGAAAGAAAGAAAAACAAGAATTCTATAACTCATGATTCCTTCATGGTCCAAGTAGAGGTCTAAACATCAAGGCATGGATCCAAGCATCTAGGCAACAAATAATCCAAAGTGAGGGAAGGAAGCAGGGTCACAGTAGTCCAAATGGGAAGCTCTGCCACTAAACAACCCATGTGGTGTGAAGTCAACAAAAGTGTAAATGTGGGGGCAGATTCTGGTCCCAGTTATAGGACAGGTAGCAGAGCAGAAAAAAACTAAAGACTCTTTTCTTTCCAGGCTTGGAAATAGGGAAGGCAACTAGGTGGGGTCTGAGGTGTGTAACCTGATTGGTAAAAGAGGAAGGGGTGGTGCAGGTCCTGAGAATAATCTAGAAAAGGTAAAAGGAAGGAAGGGACGAGAAGGGGTAGCTTGGAAGAAATCTTGGCCTGATCAATAAAGTGGGACTTTGACATGCAGTTCAAATAGCCCAGATGGAATTATTGGGACAGGCTGGAAATGGAATAGAGACTTGTCCTTATCTGGGCACAGATCCTGTACTTAAGTAATGACAGGTTCTGCTTCTGGTGACAGGCATACTGATTATTTACAAGGAGATTCTTGATTAATAGTCTGATTCCAAGACACTGGGCAAGTAAGGGCTTCTCTCCGGAATAATTATTCTACTCCAATTAACATGATGGAATTAGGTGCAGTCCCAATTCCTCCACTCTCTGCCTGTTAACTGTATGATGGCCATAGGTTTGTTTACTGCTTTGATGCAAAATGTGGAGGCAAGCATGTTTCAACACCAAGATGGGAAAGGTGTGGGAGAAAACCAAAATGGAGGCAGTCTTATAATAATGTGTGCATTTGGTAATGTCGAGAAAGAAGAGAAAAACAAACATACCAAAGGAACGGAATGCTTTTGTAAGGCATGAATGTGCAGCATTCTATACAGAAGTCAGAAATTTAAAAATGAAAAATGGAGGCTAGTGCATCAGTTCCACTTCAGAAACAAGACCAAATCTGGGGAGAAATTTGGATGAGGAGAAATTTAGAAGCAATTCCCAGAGTGGCCAGACAGAGCATACTAGTTCAATTTTAGTTTACTAGCTCTAGTTGCCAATTAGCTTCTGGGATGTTTGACAGTGCTGGTTTGGACCTATGAATTCCTAAATGCTGTGGTCCAAGTATACCGAAGTGAGAACCTTTCCATGCTTAAGTCAGCAAGTGGTAGTAGGGTTGCCAGCTCCAGGTTGGGAAATACCTGGAGATTTTGGGGGTGGAGTCTGGGGAAGGCAGGGTTTGGAGAGGGGAGGGACTTCAGTGCCACAGAGTCCAATTGCCAAAGTGGCCATTTTCTCCAGGGGAACTGATCTCTGTCACCTGGAGATCAGTTGTAATAGCAGGAGATCTCCAGCTACCACCTGGAGGTCCGCAACCCTAAGTAGAAGTATTGTACTACTATTCCTATTTGGATGTAACATCTCTGGGAAAGGATACGTTGAGGAAGATTCCTGTAGCTCTTGGTATTCTTTTACAGAGAGCATGAAAACAAATCCTCCAAGCTCTTGGTCTTGGCTGAGGTTTACACTGCTTCATTTTATAAGCTGGAAGACTGAAAGTCAGGGAATGCTCCTGGAAGGACCAACTGATCTCTGCTTTTTTGAAAATGGGTTTACTCGTTATAGTGATCTGGTGAACTTATGAAATTTCCACTTAATCAAACCATTGGTCCACCTAGCCCAGAACTGCTACCTTTGCTGGCAGCAGGTATTAGGAAGAGGCCTTGCTTTCTGAGTGTCCTTTTAATTGGAGATACCAGGGAAGGAACCTGGGACCTTCAGCATGCAAAGCATTGCTCGCAATCAGTTTTTGCAAACATTTTTAGAAGTCCTACGAAAAGGCATCCTCCCCTGGAGCATTTTTCAGCATTTATTCTTAAAACATTCATTTATTCATTAACTTTGAACCCAACTGTGTCATTATTTAGCATCCCATTCATGGTATGATCCAGGAAGAAGGGGTGGGGAACCAGCAGCCAATGGGGAAATTATATTAAAGCAACAGTAAGCTTTGGAAACAGTAGGACCTGCAGCTTTTAAAAAGTGAATATCCACACAATTGAAGAATGTCAGAGAGGCCCCCCCCCCACAAGCTGTTAAGCACTGCTTGATTGACATGGGCAATTTTTTAGTTCTGTTCTAGTAGAGACCTCCTTTCCTGAAGATGATCATGCAGTAAAAAAGGGAAAGTATGACATTCTTATATACTTATTTGTGAATTCATAGTTGCATGTCAGCTGGTGTAGACACAGGGATACTGAACATCTGGGGAGTTCATTTTGCTTTAACTCCTACCCTGCACCTCTAATCTTTTTCTTCTCCCAGCTAAGGGTCAAACCTATTAAAAAATGGAAACTGCCATCATGTCAACTATTTACTAGGCCACAGATGATGCCTAGCAATTCCCTTGTTACAAGACTGAAAGAACTGCATACAATCAGAGAATCAACCAGTTAACATAAGAAGTCTGATGTATGTTGTTGGAGTATTATGAAAAAATTCTAGATAACAGACTAATAATCAAAAAGTGAAATTTATTGTAAAAGAAAATGTGTATTTATGTAGGATTTATTGTAAAGGAAAATGTGGATTTATGTAGGATTTTGTAAAAATAGCAAAAGGCATTAAAAAGTAATACAAGACAGGTTTACCACACTGAATAGTGTGAGGTTTTAAAAGCAGGACACAAAACTTACTCAGACAGCCCAATTCGAGTGGGAGGAGGGAGCTGCACCACATCCAGGGATGGTGCAGTGACGGTGCAGCTGAGCTGCCACCTAAGCACCTTGCGGTGCTGTGGCCAGCACCATGATGGGGACGTTCCCCCCAACCCCCGTAGACCAGGAACACAAACCTGTGCCTACGTTTTTGCCAGCACACCTCCAGCCAGCAAATGTGGCTGTTTCCATGCCAAAAAGCCATGCCTGCCCCCAGGCACCCCCCTTTGGTGCTGGCAGTGGCCGCTGCATTGGAGGTGTGCCGGCGTGGCTGGGCAGTACAGCTGCACCGGTGCCCAGGTGTCGCGCTGCCACGTCATGCACTTGTACTGGCATAAGTGGCTTGGCTCTGGCATACGCACCCCTTAGCCGGCGCAAGTGGTAGTTATGCTGCCGCTGGGGTCACACCACCTCCAGAGCAGTTTCATGCCCCCCTTGTGGATTGCGCTCTTGGTTACAGTTTAAGCTCTTTTGAGATGGTCTCCAAGAGAACAAAGAAACAGAGAGATGAAATCAAGGCACCATAGCCCAGGTACATATCTACACTCCAAAGAGTTCAGAAAAATGCGACAAAAGATAGAACTCTTATTTAAATTTCCAAGGTGTAGGGAAATAATTTATAATTTAGATATATTCCCTTATAGTGTTACAGTGCAATCCTACACAGAGCTGCACCCTTCTAAGTGCATTGACTTCAATGAACTTTGAAAAGTATAACTCTGTTTAGGATTGCACTGTCAGAGAATTCAGTGGGTAGTCTGAGGACTTGCCCTATGATCATATGACCTTGATCAATAACAAGGCTTGTGTGCGCTGTTGTGTGCGTGTGTGTGTCAAGTGCTGTCAAGGCGCTTCTGACCTATGTTGATCCTATGAATTAATGACTTCCCAAAACATCCTATCCTTGCTCAGGTCTTGCAAACTGAGGGTTATGGCTTCCTTGATTGATTTCTTGGTTGCAGACTCCCTTTTGGTTGATGATGGAGCCAAGCAATAGAAAAACTTTAACAATTTCAATGTCTTCATCATCACCGTTAAAGTTGTGTCATTCCCCAGTTGTCATTACTTTTGTCTTCATGATGTTCAGCTGTAATCCTGCTTTCTGCTTTAACTTTCATCAGTAGTTGTTTCAGGTCTTCCTTATTTTCTGCCAGCAATGGGGTGTCATCTGCATATCTCAAATTGTTAATGTTCCCTTGACCAATTTGCACTCCACCTTCATTTAAATCTAATCCAGTTTTCCTTATGTGTTCTGCTAATTTGATTGAACAGATAGGGAAGTAAAATACATCTGTGTCTGATACCTTTGCCAATTGGGAACCATTCTGTTTCTCCATATTCTGTCCTAACAGTAGCCTCTTGTTCAGAGCATAGATTGTGCTCAAAACAATCAGATGTTGTGGTGCACCACTTTCTTTTAATACCAACCATAGCTTTTCATGATCCACACAGTCAAAAACTTCGCTGTAATCTATGAAACACAAGCTGATTTTCTTCTGAAATTCTCTCGTATGTGCACGATGTTTTAGTTGAAATTCATATTACACTTATTTGAAGCCGTTCCTCAATGTGGGAGTCTTCATCTGAAATATTAAATGGGAAGCCTCGGAAACTAAAGTCAGGATGGCAGGAAATGGTCTTCTGCCAATAACAGCAGCAGTGGAAGGAAACTTTGGCCCTAGTTTTACGTGAGTTTGAGGCAGCTGTAAGAGCTGTGCTAAATGGAAGAAGGTTATAAACACATGAACACATGAAGCTGCCTTATACTGAATCAGACCCTTGGTCCATCCAAGTCAGTATTGTCTACTCAGACGGGCAGCGGCTTTCCAGGGTCTCAGGCAGGGGTCTTTCACATCACCTACTTGCCTAGTCCCTTTAACTGGAGATGCCGGGGATTGAACCTGGGAGGCTTCCCCTTCCCTCTCTCATAAAATGTTGTCATGTTCATCTGCTCTCCTTTCCCAAAAAGGATTATGCCAGGGTTGCTGCTGCCAACGCTGCAATGCAACTATCACTAAGTCCCTCCCAAGGCTTGACCCTCTTTGCTTTCCACAAGCGTCCTGCTATCTTTTCACCACGGTCCAGCGGATAGGCCCCTTCCTCTTCCATCCTGCATAATAGTGGCTTATTTGGTCAACAGCCAGAACAGCCACTTCCTCCTTCCCAGCTGCTCCCCTCTCCACTACCTTTAAGAGATGCCCACTGGCAGGCAGACATTCAGCAGGTAAAGCTTGGACAGGCATGGGGATAAGTGATGGGCAAAGCATCCCCACCTACATTTCTTAGTGCCAGTAACTTCCTACAGGAACAGGGGCAGACAGCAAAAATGTGGCACTCTTCCTTTGGTTGCCACTGAGGAGGCAGATGAAACCTTCTGATTTTGCTGCAACTGTTGCCAAGCTGCTGATCCCCAACCAGCTGATGCTGTATAGAGAAAGACCAATCGACCATCAAACCCAACAGCTCCTAGCCCAGATCTGCAAAGGCTCCAAATGTATTACTTCTTAGGTGGTGAACTTGACAGCAACTTAAGAGGAATCTCTAAATTGCTAGTCGTGTTATGGTTTATTCGTTATTTCAGTCCAGTTATCATGGCTCCAAATTTGCCCCTTCTTTGTACGGTGGGTTTTAGTGAAGCACCAGCCTACTCTGGCTAGTTGGGGAGGGGGAATGGCCAGTCTATTGGCCACTGGAGTAGTCTGGGAGGATAGAGGAGTGTTTTCTAGCTCTTATAAAACTAATAAATAAATAATAATTAATAAAACTAATCAGGCTATTTAATTGGGTGGGATTGAGGCCTCTGCAGGGAGTGTTAGACAAAGGAAATTTCACATTCATGTCTCTCAGCAAATGACTGGAGATTTGAAAGGGCGTCCTTTGGATCTCTAGGCATGATGGAGTTCAGAACAAGTTAGCTAAAGAACCTTTTAAAAATTCAGCTGTTCTTAGGGAGAAGATCCAGAAACTTCACTATTTGTACCAGAATTATATGTAACATGTCCAATAGTCTGAGGAAGGCAGATGAAATGAGTGGTTGTGATCTGCCCTAAACTTACAGACACATTTAACACATAATAGGAGAGTTTTAAGTGTGTTCGAGTCACTTCAAGTCAAATTTATTGATGCATTTCAGATTTTTTTTAAAAAATGACTCCTGGACAATACTTACGGAAAGCAATTCCTCCAGGAGAAATGTAGTTTGTCTTGGCAAGAATCAAGGCCTTTCATTCCGAAGGAGGCAAGCTAGCTCCGCGCGTCACTTTTCATTTTCTCACTGAGCCATGGACGTGGTTGCTGTAGTCTTCGTTATTTATTGTATTCCAGGGGCAAATAACTTTTTAATGTGCTTACTCTTCTCAGCAACCCTATGAGACGGAGGAACTGAAATTAAAGAGGCCACTTGGCCAGAGCTGTCAAATGAGCTGGTGGCAGGGGTGGCGGCTTTCAAACCCTTTTGTGCTGCATCAAAGTTCAACATTTTATAAACTTAAAATACACTGAGCAGAATTAGCCTTACACTTTTTTTTTAATGCAGCTTCTTTTTGTCAATGGCACATCAAGATAGCAAATGACACTCCCTCTTGAATTTGCTGCCTGAAATATCATACAAGGTCACCAAAAGGCTTAAGGCTGCCAACTGGGCAGTTTTCCACCTGGCGGGCTAATTTTCCCCATTTCAGGATTGATTGGCATTTTTTCATATCATGGAAGAAACAGAAGAGAGGCTGTTTTTTTTTAACTATTTAATATTTTTAAAGGATTTGTTGTTGTTGTTGTGCTGCACCTTTAAGACTATTGTGGCACTAGAATTGAAGCCAGTGTTAATGTCCAGGTTTCCTGTGCCCCAAAAGTAGCTTCTCTAAATACTGTAGCTGTCTTGAGCTGCCTTCCCTTTTCCTCCAGCTATCACCTCAGCTGGGGCAGGGGGCAGGGAGTGGATACCTAGATGAATTAGTTGATTCTCCCCCTTGGCCCCTTCCTTCTGCCATGTGATCCTCAGTCATATGTACACACGGTGTTACAATGGCTGAACATAGGAAGATCTTTCTGGTTCCCAAAAGAACTCAACAGGTTTATTTACATATTGCACAAATTGTGTCTAGAGTCCCAACCTTCAGCAACTCCAGCAGCCATTTTAACAACATTTCTTTTTGTTCCTAGACACCACCAGGAGGCAGAATGGTCTCACCTCCAAACATTAACTATTTCTTAACTGTATTATCCTCTGTCATTCTTTACAACAATAAGATCTACCCCACTGTTATAACTCCAGTTCTCGACGGGGACTCATGAGCCTATCAGTTAGTGTACCAAGGATATTACTTGCACTTGTTTATTTTTGTATGTGATTGAATTTTTTATCATTTTTATATGCTCTATGGGTTTGTATATGTGTATATTTGATGTGGAGATGTACGATTGCTGTAGAGCCCTGAATTTTAAATTGGTTTTGGTCTAAATATTGTCGAAGGCTTTCACGGTCAGAGTTGATTGGTTCTTGTAGGTTATCCGGGCTGTGTAACCGTGGTCTTGGTATTTTCTTTCCTGACGTTTCGCCAGCAGCTGTGGCCAGCATCTTCAGAGGAGTAACACTGAAGGACAGTGTCTCTCAGTGTCAAGTGTGTAGGAAGAGTAATATATAGTCAGAAGGGGTTGGGTTTGAGCTGAATCATTGTCCTGCAAAAAGTAACAAAGGTAATGTGCTAACCATTGTCCTGTAAGTATCAAGATAATGTACTAATGAGAGTGTGGTATGTTAATATGGAAGCATTGTATCCTGAAATGATCTGGTAATGTGTGAAATCCAAAGCTAATCTGCATGACTATTGTTGACTGTAGCTTTTGTTAGTCTGGAGGTTTTTCAGGGCAGGAAGCCAAGCCTTATTCATTCTTAAACTCTCTTCTGGTTTTGGTCTATTGATCACAATAAATAAAATAAAATAAAACTGATCACACCTCCACATGGTCGGACCCTGTGCCAGCTTTCCAGGCTTTGCCTTATTTGTGGCTCCTGAGACTTGGCAAGTCTAGCTGTCCTACATATTACCTTTCAAATCCTGCTTATAGTGGTCTAACAACAATTTCTTCCAGTCCTTTCTACACTGCAGCACTTACATGAGTTTCCTTCCTATGCATGATCACAGCTTTTGCATTTGGGTGGCTTTGCAGTACATCCTTCTCTTTCAAGAAGTCATTCCCATCTTTACCACCCCCCTCCAGCCATTTGATTTGCGGCACAATCTGTCAGAATGCACAGATATCTTGGGAAGAGAATAGTTGTGCTTTGGTAGTTGTCAGACTTTAAGATTGATACTGCAAATGTAGGGGCCTGCAATCAAGTGGATATTTGGATATAGTATTTGGAATTAAAGGATTTGGCAGTTTCCTGAGTTAATAACTAATGTTATTTAAAACTTCCTTTTGCCTCTTAAATAAATGAAGACTCGCTCGTGTAATTCTGAGTCACTGATGGTTGGTACTTTTAAAAAACTAAACCCTCTACACAATGTTGGTTATTATGGTTATTTAGTGCCTATAACAAATGCATAAATAACATCTGTTTCTAGAGGTCAGGCCATTCCATCCGTAGCTGAATGATATTATACTACTCAGGCTGTTTTCCTTTCCTGTGAAATATGCAGCTTGTGCTACCAGCACATCCATCTACTAAACTGCTTGCAACGTTAAGTACTTTACGTATTAAGTACCACTACTAAAGGATTAGGTACTAAAGTAAGTATAATTCTTAAAGTACTTAAGTATTAAGTACTTAAAGCTACAGCTAATTCCTGCCTTTTCAACAAATGGCAGTTCCGTCTTCAATGGAATCTTCAGATACCCTTTTTTGGTGTTCATTTTTCAAAGAAGGCGTATTTGTTTTCTATCAGTTTAGAGTAGACATTGTTGGTGCCACACTGTGGAAATCCTTGAGAACTCTTCAAGTTCTCAAGAATGTATATGAATATAACTATACGTATGTATTAATTTATATGTATGTGGGAAAGTATCTTTAAAATGAGGAACCTGGTAAAAAGGAAATTGAAAGGAACAGTTTAGGAGCGTTAACAGTGCATTCCTAACTGGAATGCCTGCCCTGGGCTTAGGAGGCAATGTGTCGTAGGCCAACCTGAGCTGCCCTCCTCCTCTGAGGAAGAGGAGGAGTGGGAACCTGGGCCCGTTCCTCCAAGGACTGCACTGGAACAGCAGGAACAGGCATCAGAGCCACCAAGACCCATGGCAGGGGATGAGGGCTGCTCATTCTGGCAGCAAACAGAACAGCAAGAAGAGCAGGACTCCTCGCCTGCAAGTTCTCCCAAGCCGGCTGAGAAGCAGAGAATCAGGGCCCGGCTTCAATTAAGGGAACGAAGGCAAAAGGCCAGGTGGGCCTTGAGAGAGAGAGCAAAGACAATCAAGCCTAATCAGGGAGGAGTGGAAAATGCTGGAACCGCTAGGCTGATAAAAGGCCAGGCAGATTGCTAGAGTTCTTGTGGGTTCAACACATGTTGAAGGCCACTGACTGAGAGAAGCAAACAGAAGCTCCAGCAACTGAAGCTATCCCAGTCAACCCCGGCGTGCAAGCTGACTCCTAATCTGAGAAACAAGGAGATTGGACTGGTAAGTACCTCTACTCCTTTACCTGCTAATTACCTTGGTCTAGCCCGGTCCACGGGAAGAGAAAAGCCTGCGTCAGGCTCTGGTCAACGCAGTACTCCCATTGCTGTTGTTGAAACCAGAGGCCAAGCCTCGGGCCTGGTTACTGCCTACACGCTACACTCCTGCCTGAGTACGACACGATGCAGTGGCGCTGCCTCCTAAGGAGATTTCGGCCAGCCCGAAACTTCCACCCGGTGCCAAAAATCCGTGCAACCCTCATAAGGTTGCATGGGAGATACGCCACCTAAAAGGTGGCGTGTCTCGGCCAAAATAAAAGGGGGTGTTCCTGAGTGGAAACGGCTCAGGAGGCAGCCTAATAGTGGCCCCACCCCCTGGCCGGCGCCGTAACACCCTGGGAATGCCTCCCGGGATGCTGTTACACCCCGGGAATGCCTCTCGGGTCGCTAGCACAGCCTTTGCCGGCTTCCGGACGCTGGCGGCAGGCTCCAGTGGTGTCTGGGCCCGGCACTACCGCCACAGCGACCGGAGACCAGCGGCCAGCCCTGTATTCCAGTGCTGGGGCCACAAACGCCGGCGTGTGCCTCCCAGATGCCGGCGCTGTGGGCCTTTGTGCTGGCGTCGGCCGTCGCCAGCCTCCAAAGGTCTTTGAGTCAGGCTGCCAGTGCACCTCAGGAATGGGCTGTAAATCTATGGAAAAGGCATGGGGTTACTCAAGACTTCAATAGTAGAGGCTCAGCTAGATTGTATACCGCATGTACACCGCAGGTCAGGAAAGGTAGTATAAAGTCCAAGAGGTCACCACCATGGCTAATGGGTAAGGTGAAGGAAGCTATTCGAGAAAAAAGACTTCCTTCAGAAACTGGAAGGCATGCCCAAATAAGGCAAACAAAAGCAAACACAAACTTGCACAAAGGAAATGCAAGTAGAGATACAAAAAAAGATTTTGAGGGACATATCGCTAAACACATCAAGACCAACAATAAATTCTTTAAGTACTTTAGGAGCAGGAAACCAGCTAGGGAAGTGGTAGGAACGTTAGATGACAATGGGAGTAAAGGAACACTAAGGGAGGATAAAGCGACTGCTGAGAAACTAAATGAGTTCTTCTCATATACACTGATGGGATCTGTGCTGGCAGTGACAGTCCAAGAAAGGGATCTAGGGGTGGTAGTGGATAGCTCGATGAAGATGTCGACCCAGTGTGCAGCTGATATCGGCCATAATTACACAAGGAATAGAGAACAAAACTGCTGCTATCATACTGCCCTTGTACAAATCTATGGTGAGACAACACTTGGAACTGGTCTTCACACATGAAAAAGGATATTGCAGAGTTGGGAAGGTGTAGAAAAGAGCAACCAAAATGATCAGGGGGCTAGGAGCAGCTGAAACGCTTAGGGCTGTTTAGCTTAGAAAGAAGGCAGTTAAGGGGAGATATGATAGAGGTCTATAAACATATGCATGGTACGGAGAGAGTGGACAGGGAGAAGCTTTTCTCCCTCTCTCGTAATACCAGAACATGGGGTCATCTGCTGAAGCTGGAGGTTGAGAGATTCAAAACAGATAAAAGGAAGTATTTCTTCAAACAACACATAGTTAAATTGTGGAACTCCCTGCCCCAGGATGTGGTGATGGCTGCCAACTTGGAAGGCTTTAAGAGGGGAGTGGACATGTTCATGGAGGAGAGGGCTATCCATGGCTACTAGTCAAAATGAATACTAGTCATGATGCATACCTATTCTCTACAGTATCAGAGGAGCATGCCTATTACATTAGGTGCTGTGAAACACAGGCAGGATGCTGCTTCAGTCATCTTGTTTGTGGGCTTCCTAGAGGCACCTGGTTGGCCACTGTGTGAACAAGCTGCTGGACTTGATGGATCTTGGTCTGATCCAGCATGGCTTTTCTTATGTGATCAAGATGAAGGAAACATACATAAATTTTCATCCTGACCATAGAATATTCTGTGTGTGTGTGTGTGTGTAAAGTGCCTTCAAGTCGCAGTCGACTTATGGCGACCCCTTTTGGGGTTTTCATGGCAAGAGACTAACAGAGGTGGTTTGCCAGTGCCTTCCTCTGCACGGCAAGCCTGGTTTTCCTTGGTGGTCTCCCATCCAAATACTAACCAGGGCTGACCCTGCTTAGCTTCTGAGATCTGAGGAGATCAGGCTAGCCTGGGCCATCCAGGTCAGGGCTATATTCTAGCTGTTATGAATTGATTGAGTGACCTAATAGCCTTTCCCATCCCAATAGCTCAGAGGGGACAGAATGTGCCAGCAAGTCGAATTGACTCATGGCGACCCCCAATCCTGGGACATTTCAGGCAAGAGAGAAGCAGAGGTAGTTTGACATTACCTTCTCCCAGTCACAACCCCAGTCTTCCTTCCTGGACTAGTACTAGCCAGTCCAAGCTCTGGAAAGCTTGGGTTAAGCCAGGCTATCCAGGCTGCTGTAGAGTAGATAACAGCATGCTAATTATTCTTCCCTATCTCTACCTATCTCTATCAAAAGCCACAGGAGAGGATTTTAAAAGAGGATTTTAAAAATCCTCTCTTGCTTCCAGAAGACATACATGCTTGGCCTTTGGCAAGGGTCCAGGAGGAGAGAATTTCTAAGTGCAGAGTAGCCACAAGAATGCCTCTCTGTTCACTCTCATGCACCAGAGATGATACATATATGGTGTATTTAAGACTAGGTTTTAATGTTATTATATATGACTAGGTTTTATGATGGATTGTATTGGCCCTCGGCTGCAAACAATAAACTTTATTGTATCATATTTAAGCGAGCATTCCTTTTAGCATGGTGAGCCCAGCTTGGAAGCCAGGATCTCATTCTTATTCTGGACAGATTGCACAGGCTGTCTATATGTGTTCAGGCCCAGTTCAAAGAGCTGGAGATTATGTTCGTGGTCTGGAGGCTGTGTCTATTTGGAGTGCTTCCTTTCATAATTCCTCCCTACACCCACCTAGATATGTTGCCCCATATTACAGCTCTCACAGATATGAAATCTGTAAGAATATGGAGATGCACCTTCTTTATGATGGGAGCCACTTGGATGCTTCCCAGATTCTCCTGTGTACATTTTGCATTCCAAATTACCTTGTTTCTGAAATACAATCAATGCATTAAGAATCCTCCATTGTTTCATTTTACTGCCAAATGTTGTATAAAGTATTGTGCATTCATGGTTTGCAGCAGCTTCTTCTGCATGGTTTGCTCCTTCATGTTTGCTCTTTTATGTCTTTTTCCCATCTTCACTGTATTGCTGAAAATGTGCCCATAGAGAAAACACTGCAAAAAAAAAATCTTGATGTGATTATACCAATTGCACATGCCCCCTTATTCTGAGGTGATACAACTCAGCAGAATCTCGATGTGATCGCATGTACAACTGCATCAGGATTGCTTTGTGCAGATAATTTTATTAATGCACATTTGTTCCCTTTAAAAATAAGCAAAAGGGGTCACAAATGAACCGACAGAACCAAAAACTGCAAATTGCATCTGCCAATTCCAAAATTAATTGTTTGAAATTCCTTTAGTTAAAATAGAAGAAACGAGGAGTAGAACACCATGTAGAGCAACTTCTGGATGAATAAAGGGATATATATTCATCCCTGTCTGGCATACCCTTCCATTAGAAGGCTGTCTGCTACTTCTCTTCTGGTTGTTTCAGCAGCTGGGCAAAGCCTAGGTTTTCAGGAAGGCTTTCAGGACATTGTTGTACATGTGGAATGGCTCAATAGTTGATAGCAAAAGAGTAGGCTTATTTCAATAAGTTAGATTTAAACAAGTGAAGTCCATACAAGGACACTTATAATTGGCTAAATGTGTCGCAGCTTTCTTGCATGGAAAAGGCACCTCCTAAATACATTTCTGTCTTTAATTTCAGGCTTTTATGGTACAGCTCTAGATCTTTTTGACCATGAAGTTTAATATTGGCACCCAAGTGTCTCATTTTACATGGCAGTTATGCTAGCGTCATTAGAAAAATTTCACAGAGATAGAGGCTGGGAAATGAAAGGATTATAGTGAATTGCTTGGACACAGAGGATGATGAAATGTGTCAGGATTTAACAAGTGGTGTTCTGTAGTATTCGTTCCAATGTCCTGTTAATTATGTGTCCCTCTCCTTTATAATTTAGTAGCAGACACTACTCTGAAGTTAGTTCCATTTAATTCATTCTGAGGGTCAAACTAGATATGTACGGTATGTTCCATGTCCAGAGTTTTCAGCGATATTTAAAAACTCAGTTCTTGGGGACGTGGATAGGGTTGCCAGGTTCCTCTTCACCATTGGCAGGAGGTTTTTGGTGCAGAGACTGAGGAGGGTGGGGTTTGGGGAAGGAAGGGACTTCATTGCCAGAGAGTCCAATTGCCAAAGCAGCCATTTTCTCCAGTTGAATTGATCTCTATCAATTGGAGATCAGTTGTAATAGCAGGAGATCTCCAGATAGTACCTGGAGGTTGGCAACCCTAGATGTGGGGCTCCACACACCTGAAGGTTCACAATTATAGCAGGAGATCTTTTGCTATTACAACTGATCTCCAGCCGATAGAGATCAGTTCACCTGGAGAAAATGGCCGCTTTGGCAATTGGAATTTATTGCATTAAAGTCCCTCCACTCCCCAAACCCCGCCCTCCTCAGGATCCGTCCCAAAAATGTCCCTCCAGTGGCAAAGAGGGACCGGGCAACCCTAGCTGCGTTTGGAATCAGCAGGTCCCAGATTGGAGGAGTGTTGGAACTTAGAACAGCTAAACCAGCACAGTACAAAAGTTGAAACAAGCAAACATTACCCACAGGCATACAGTCACATATAGAGAGGCAACAAAAAGAAAAAAGGGATTAGAAACCATAGGAGGGGGGAGTTAAACCCTGTAAAAAGACAGGGTTGTAAAGAATCCCACTGTTCAACCCATAATGCCTTGCATTTAAAGACTAATCATAATTTGCCATTGACGGGCTGGTTTGGTTTACCTGGTGTAGGCAGTTAAATTCAAGTCCAGTTGCACCATAGAGACCAACAAGATTTTCAGGGCATAAGCTTTGGAGAGTCAAAGCTCCCTTCACCAAACACCCTTCGTTTTACAAAGGGAGTTTTGACCCTCAAAAGCTTACGCCCTGAAAATCTTGTTGATCTCTAAAGTACTGCTGGACTTGAATCTGACTGTTCTAGCTCAGACCAACCGGTGTATGCAGTTTGAAAGCACATTTAATTTTTCATATTATTAGAGCATTCCAGTATCAACGAGGAAATATTAACAACAATCTGGAAGGCACCAATGAGGCCTCCTTCTTGAAGGGGAATCATTAGTTTCAATTGAGGGATACTTGTGCAAAACATATGGATGTCTATATGGTTGGACTTTCAGGATGTGAACAAATCTAAACAGATCACTGGGTCAGGATGACAGTGTTTTCTCATCTGCATTCAAGAAGCATAAATTTAGTTCAGAGTACCTAGGAAAAAGTGCCAGTTGAATTACCGTGGGATCAGAAGGCCAGCTACTGCTACTGTTTACATAATCTTGTGTTTGAGATGGGAATATAGGCACACTGCTGAATATAAAGGAAGAGTTAGGCAACTGGATATATGTGGTAAATAAGATTTAGACTGGAAAGGAGCAGAAGCATTTGGCTATAAAAGAGATAACAACTAAATTGCGTCCTTTAAAAAAGGTGCTCCTTGATTTCTAGGCAGGCCTCTACCTAGCAGTTTACATAAGGATACAACTGAACAGTATCAAAAGCATGCAAGAAAAAAAAGTTTATCACCACAGAAAATCACTCAGATAAATCAGCAAATTATTCCAGTAATCATGGAGAACAAGAAGCTTCTTGGGCTTTGCAATGTCCTGTTATGTATTCGGCCTTTCCCTAAAACACACTGGGCAAAAACGCATGGTCGCTTTAGCCTCCTTTATTCCCTGTTTCAGCCAGGTTTCAGCCAGGATCGTACGCGTGCGTTTTGCCGAATGTGAGTTCGATCCTGGCTAAATCCTGGCTGAAACGGAATAGAGGAGGCTAAAGCGACCATGCGTTTTTGCCCATAGACATTAAGTTTTTATTTATTTCGGTAACTCATTATATCACTTGTCTCCCTAATATGGACCAAAAGTGGCTTACAAAAATGCCTAATTTTAATAAAGAACAATCAAACAAAGCGCAAACAAAGTGAAACGCACCCACATCCAGGGCAGGTTCTGAATCCGGTAGTCAGCTCAACTCAATTGCTGCAGTTTGCAAGGCACAGGATGAGAGCCAAGGGCCACAAGCCCTTTGGCTCTTGCTCTTCAGCTGATGTCAAAAGGCTCCAGCTTGTGCCCATGACCAGGGTTTTAATACCTACAAACAGGAATGAGACAAAAACACTGCTGAAACATGCAGCTGGTAAGATTCCCTTCCCTGTGCTCTGTTGCCACAGCCTCTATGCTTTCATGCATCTGGACTGGATTTCTTAGAGTATTATCACTGCTGTTGAGATTTCCATATCTGTAGAATTGATTCCCACCTGAAATCTCCTGTGATACCCCCTTTAAAAATGCATCTTAAAATGAATCTTTTAAAACACCCCAGTTAGTTTCTGCTTGCAACATTCACTCTTTCCTTCTCTTTCCTCTTCAGCAATTATTTTTAGTTTAATCACTAGAGCCTTTTAATATTTGCAGATTTATTTTCCACTCTGTTCTCTAACTTCGAAGCCTGCAGGCAGTTCCATTGTCCACCTCTTCTTTATTTGGATCCTTGTTAAAAGGAATAATAATGATTTGGTGTAGGTTTAGGGTGTGGAGGGCCCTGCCATAGAAGGCCTGGCTGGCCTCTTTGCTGTCTCCCTATCTGAAGCTCACAGCCCAGTTTACAGGCCAAGTAACTTGCTAAAAGTGCAGCCCTAAGCAGAGTTCCATCCTTCGAAGTCCACTGAAGTCAATGGGTTTAGAAAGGTGTAACTTTGTTTAGGATGGCACTGTAGATCTGGTGAAGAGCAAGGCTTAGGACTGACATAACCGTAAGCAATGGTTTAATTGATCTGAGGATGGTAAGTGTGATTGTCTAAACATGTTCCTGCCTATTAAGGATGTATAGTTCGGGTTGTAAAGCAGGTCTTGAAGGTGGTTTATGTTCCACAATTAGTACTAACTATGTTTTTGTGTGATATGCAAACATAGATACCCTGGTTTAATCCTGGCTCATTCCCAGAGTGGTGTAGTGGTTAAGAGCGGTGGACTCTAATCTGGAGAACTGGGTTTGATTCCCCTCTCCTCCACATGAAGCCTGCTGGGTGACCTTGAGCTAGTCACAGTTCTCTTTTAGCTCTCTCAGCCTCACTTACCTCACAAGGTGTCTGCTGTGGGGAGAGGAAGGGAAGCAGATTGTAAACTGGTTTGATTCTCCTTAAAAAGTTAGAGAAACTCAGCATATAAAAACCAACTCTTCTTCTTCTCCCCAGCATCACTCTAATTCACTCCTTAAGAGCAGAGACACCCCCCCCAGCCAGAACAAAGACAATGAAACTACCTTTTGTCAATGAAAACCAGGACTTGAATGATCATTTGTGAGCTGAAGTCTAGTTTCACAAAATAACCCTATATCATTTTCTGGTTGTTTGCCCTGTCTTAGAAGCTATTGCGAAGCAGTGTCATACCCGCCCCGCCCCCCATTTCCCTACAGCATCCATTCCTCTCCCAGTTTTTCCCTGGCTTTGCTGCAATCTTTCCCAACCCAGCTCTTTTTTGGCTGCTGTGTGGATAGGAAAGTCCAGATCTTTCCAAAGGTGCCAACATCAGAACCATTTCCCCTGCCTCAGTCCCCCTGGGGGGCACCCCCCCACCTGTACCAGTGCTCCAGGCTATTGTGTAAGGGCAAGGCACACTCTGTTGCCATCAGCCCACTCTCCCAATCATCACAATTTGGTTTTTTCATGTCCTGTAGGAAAATACGACCCTCTGGTTTTGCAGCTTCATAAGTTTCTCTGCATGCTCGTGCTCCACATGGGACTCGTGCAAGATGTACTTCGCAGCGTGGTGCAGTGGTTAAGAACAGTGGTTTGGAGCAGTGGTGTCTGATCTGGAGAACCAGGTTTGATCCCCCACTCCTTCACATGAGCGGTGGAGGATAACCTGGTGAACTCGATTTGTTTCCCCTCTCCTACACAGCTGGGTGACCTTGGGCCAGTCACTCTCAGCCCTACCTGCCTCACAAGGTGTCTGTTGAGGGGAAGGGAAGGTGATTGTAAGCCGGGTTGATTCTCCCTTAAGTGGCAGAGAAAGTCGGCATATAAAAAACCAACTCCTCTTCTTCTTCAAAGTTCTTCAGAGCCACATCACCCCAGTCAGAGTAGTAGGACATGTTGAGATACATGCTGGGGGTGCTTTTCAAGGTTATACAAACTGGTAACTGACATATAAATATCATATAAATGTCATATCAACAAGTCCATTTGAGTTGTTTTTTTTAAAAAAAGGAAAAGTCAACTGATGGCTCAGGAGAGGAGAATGGCTGCTACGAGGGACCAGGACTGGGGAAATGTGGGGAAATTGGCCTCGCGGAAGTCCCATTGCCACTGCACTGACTTGGCAGCTACAGTGGCCATGGGGAAACCACAGAAAATCGTTGTTGTGTGGAAGACAACCATGGTTCTGAGTTGTACTTGACCTGAGTCAAAGACTCCGTTTTATATTTCAAAGGGACATTTGCTACTTTGTGGCCTGAAGGAGAGGTTGTGTTTGTTTGGGGTTTTTTTTACTCCTACTTTCTGTTGCATTTTAAAATGTATATTACAAGACTTCATTATTACCAGGAAGGCTAAGTACTTGAATGAGTAGAAGCAATGATCTCACCCACAGTGGCTGCCCCTGTTCAGATCAGGGTGCATTTGGGGAGACTTTCTGGGGAGACACTTTACAATTCTTAGCCTCGTATTACCTGCTCTGTGGAAAAATCAGAAGAATTCTGTCTCCTGGTTTGTCACTCTAGCACCTTTAAAAAACGGCACTGAAATTCACCTTTTAAAAAAGCCTGCTCCTATGTGGGCATGACAAACTTGGCTATAAATGGCTTGTAAGTGCATAATTACATGATAGACCCCAAATAGTTCCAAAAGACTTGCTCCAGGCTATTGTGTAAGCAATACTCCTTTGAGAAATGTATAAATACATGTAATTCAGTACATAATACACATGTTTAAAAAAACTGCCTAATTACGTAGTTTCCCAGGAGACTGCAAAGGCTCCGAAAGAGCTGCTCCAGTCTCTCTCATGCACAATGTGTGTTTTATAACCTTCCATGAATCTCTCCCATTCTCTTTCCTTTCAGGGGGGGGGAAATCGTGGGGAAATTAAGTACAAAACACCTACTGTACGTTTAATGTAAAGGACAATGCACAATGTTGATATAACTTGTGGCGTGCGACCCATAAGGAGCCAACTGAGTGACAGCTGACGCTGTTTACTTGAGGCCTTACCTTGTGCCCTTTCTGTCCTTCGTCACTCAGCTTTTCTATAATGACATCTGCTAAGCCCAAACATTTGAAAGGCTGCCATTCCTTGTCTTGCTTGACGTTTATGGGCCTCCGTTATTCTGGCGCGCAAGTGGTTTGCAGATGCGGACAGAGATACAATAGCAATTTCTCTATCCTCCTTTCCAGCTAGCAAATTTATTAATACTAGTCAAACTTTAGATTCCAACATAGGATTGCCACCCTCCACTCAGGACCTGCCAAAATTACAGCCGATCTCCAAACGACAGGGATCAGTTCCCCTGGAGGAAATGGCAGCTTCATAGGGTAGCAATGGTATCACATGGTCACTGAGCCCCCTCCCCAAACTCCACCTTCCCCAGGCACTACCGCCAAATCGCCAGGAATTTCCCAACCCCAAACTGGCAACCTTACAGGATAATTCCAGATGAGTAGCCATGTTAGTCTGCCGCAGTAGTCCAGCAGCGCTTTAAAGACTAACATTTATCCCAACAAAATAAGTCACAGGCCCATTTCCTCAGGAGATGCATATCCAATTAGATCAGGAGTCCCCAATGTGGACCTAGGATTCCCACCTCCAGGTAGTAGCTAGAGATCTTCTGAAATTACAACTGATCTCCAGGCGATAGAGATCAGTTCACCTAGAGATAATTGCTGCTTTGGAAGGTGGATTATATGGCATTATACCCCACTGAAGTCTCTCCCTTCCCCAAACCCTGCCCTCCTCAGGCTCTGCCCCCAAAATCTCCAGGTATTTCGCCACGTGGAGCTCATGGGCACCTTTCTTGGCACCCACCGGGTGTTTTTAGAAAGTGAGTGGGGCCAAGTAGGGCTCTTGCTCACCTGGGCTTCTGTTTGGCCACTGAAGATCTGATCGACAATGCAGCAGTGTTTGTTTCACTCTCTACCATCCCTCTTTGCCGGTGCATTTTCATTACCACTCTTTCCCCCTGCACTTGGGCTTCCTCGGTGTGTGTGGCTCCGTCTCCTGTGGCAGCCATGTTGTGGCTGGCTTCTCCCTCTGTAGCAGCCAGTTTTGTGGTTGTACCCATTACCCTGTGTCAGATACAATGAAAGAGAAAGCTCAGTCTCTCCTTGCAGACGTGGTCTCCGATAATGTTGCCCTCTTTGCTCTAGCAGCAAAGGAAATCCGGGCCAGGCTGGCCCCATTCATTAAAATTGGTCAGAACTGAAAATCCCATTTACATGTGGTTGGCATGATAAGAACTGAGATTCTCTACTCATAAAAGTGAGCTCTAACCAGGCAAGGTTAAAAGCTATGACTCGAGCGGCTGTGGGTTTTGGTGGTTAAATATTAGATCATTTTGATTGTAAACAATGTTTTATGCTCAGTACTTTGATAAGTTTTGGTGGTTTAGAGAATTTTTTCTTTCTATGTGTGTTAATTTGGTACTAAAATGTAAATGTAAACATATATGTTATACATGGTTTTCTAGTGTTTTAGTCCAATTTTTGTAATGGCCTTTGACTACACGCAATAAACCTGAGCCTTGAACCCTGTGTCAGAACTCCTGAGGTGCCCACAGGCTCAAAAAGTTTGGGGACTTCTGCATTAGATTAATGCTTGTACATTCACAACAGAAAAGCAGCTGAGGGGTAGGGTGGGGCAGAGATAAAGAGGTTACAAAGAAAGTGTGGCTTAAAACAAGATCCAATAAAAAGAGTAATCAGCTCACTGAGGGAGGGCAAGGGCGTCCGCCTTGTTAGATAGGCTACTTAGATAGGCCTTGATAGATGGATACTTAGATAGGCTAAGTATAGGGTTGCCAGCCTCCAGGTACTGGGGAGAAAAAAGGCACCTCTGTACTCGTACCAAAAGGTTTAGAAAAACAGTACAGGAAACTGTATATACACAAAGTGCAAATATTTATAAGCTACTGAGGTGAAACATAGACCATATACGTGACATATACACAACACAATTATATACAATATGTACAGTTCACACAAAAAAATTAGAGAAATTTCCAAAGGTCTCAACTGAGTACCAAAAATATATAGAGGAAGTTCCAAAGGTCTCAACTGAGTACCAAATCTTTCTTCAGTCCTTAATACACATGTGATGTACTTTACTGACGTCTGATTGTAATTGCTTATACTTACCCTGTGTGGGAAGGAATGATGAATATGTAACAGCACTTTTGTATTAAGGACTGAAGAAAGATTTCCACTGCTGTGGGTGGCCGTATCCATCGATGATTGTGGCTCTATATGAACTTTACACAAGGATTACAATATTAGCATTCATTTGGTACTCAGTTGAGACCTTTGGAACTTCCTCTATATATTTTTGGTACTCAGTTGAGACCTTTGTAAATTTCTCTACATTTTTTGTGTGAACTGTACATATTGTATATAATTGTGTTGTGTATATGTCTTGTATATGGTCTATGTTTCACCTCAGTAGCTTATAAATATTTGCACTTTGTGTATATACAGTTTCCTGTACTGTTTTTCTAAACCTCCAGGTACTAGCTGGAGATCTCCTGTTATTACAACTGATCTCCAGCCGATTGAGATCATTCACCTGGAGAAAATGGCTGCTTTGGCAATTGGACTCTTTGGCATCGAAGTCCCTCCCCTCCCCAAACCCCGCCCTCCTCAGGCTCCGCCCCCAAAACCTCCCACCAGTGGCAAAGATGGACCTGGCAACCCTAGCTAAGTAGGATTCGCTGTTCAGATGATTACCTGGTTATTCTGTCTGGTTATCTTGCAGTAGAATTTATGTTAATACCACGTTTCCTGTATAGCAACAGTTGGCATGGCCCTCATCCACTCTGAGTGCTTAGTCTTGGGCAGGGTTGTTATTCTAAACCAGCTTCTCTTTGTAACATATCCCTTTCTCCCACTTTTCCTGTCGTGAATATGAAAGCATTGAGCCAACTGATGTGTACACTTCAGTGCATCTGACGAAGCAAGTCCTGTTCTGCAAGGCCCCTCTTCAGATCCCGGTGCTAACTTTTAGGGATGTGCAGTCGCATATATCCGGCCTGAATAGATTCCTGGAAAATAATTTATCAGTATTTTCCAGGTATATTTGGGTATTTGGAGCAGTATTTGGGACTCTCAGGAATACCACTATCCAGGGCTCATATATTTCCTGAAATATTCATGAATATCCAGGGCTACCCTTTTAAGGATCCCAGACCTGTTTTTTCCCCTTTAACAGTTTTCCCAAGTAATGGGACAGAGGGGGAGGGAGACATCTCTCCTGGCCTAGGGAAGGCACTCCCAGCCGGTGCAAGCCAGGCACAGGGCCTGGCAAAACTGTGGATCTGGCTGGCTCCTCCTTCCCTCCTTCGTGGGGGCGGGGCCCTTTTCCATGGATGTTTTTCCCCCTCCCAGTTGGTACCCCTACAAGTAGTATGGCTGGGTCATCTTCCCTAGACACACAGACAAAGTCTGATACTCTCTCAGGAATCCTCCCCTCCCTTCAAATCCTTCTTTAAAACCTTCCCCCTTGAAATGTACCTTTTCCCATGAAGAGTTCCCTTGTTTAATTCTCAGTTGTAACTAGGGTTGCTAGCCTCCAGGTGTTACTGTTACTGATCTCCAGGTGTTACTGTTACTGATCTCCAGACGACAAGGATCAGTTCCCCTCAAGAAAAATGGCTGCTTTGCAGGGTGGAGTTTATGGCATGATGCCCTGCTGAGGTCCTCCCTCCCCAAACCCTTCCCTCCCTAGGCTCTGCCACCAGGTATTTCCCAACCTGGAGTTGGCAACTCTAGTTATCACCCTCAACCAACAGAAGACTGTGTTTGCTCACTTTCCCTCTGTAGCAATCATCCCTTCCTCTGTTCTCTCCCCCAAGCAGTGGCATTCACTCCACAATCATGGAGAGCCACATTCATAATTACTATTAACCAAAAAGAGCCATATGACTACTGTGTGCCCCCTGCACCATTCCACCAAACATATAGCTATAATAATATAACTACTACTAATATTAAGTAGATAACTATAATTTTAATTACCAGATTACTTCTGAAGATAATTCACAGTGGGTAGCCGTGTTAGTCTGTTTGCAGTAGTCAAAAAGGGCAAGAGTCCAGTAGCACCTTAAAGACTAACAAAAATATTTTCTGGTAGGGTATGAGCTTTCGTGAGCCACAGCTCATACCCTACCAGAAAATATTTTTGTTAGTCTTTAAGGTGCTACTGGACTCTTGCCCTTTTTGACAGATTACTTCTGATCATGCAGGGCTTTCTCTTCCCACCACTGTTGAACCTTAGCCAGCCCTTGAGGTCTTTTATGCATGGGAATTTAACCTTGGGCTCGATGCTTTCTTGGTCCACACTTTTCTGATCCAAATTCTCAAAATCCTGTGCATGGTGGTTGTTTGCCCTGAAGAAATTCATGGAGTATCAGGAGTACTGCAGAATCACCAGCAGAAATTTGGAAGCGACTGAGTCCCTGCCCCTTGAAAACACTGCTTTGTAATTGGTGGTAGTGTTTATTGTTAGAAAAATGTCACTGCCATCACTGCCCCATCAGCTCCCCTCTGCCCCCGGTGAGTGGCCATTTTACAACCCAAGTGCTACCCAAAAGGGAGGGAAGCCAGCGCTGTAGCCTGGGCTCAGCTACCCGTCCCCTGTGATCACGGAGCATCAGGGGAGAGAAAGCTCAGCTAAGCCCTGGACAGCAGCCCAGCAGTTGGCTTCCTTTCCCCTGTGATTGGACATCATGAGGAAATGCCAGGCTCAACTACCCTTCCCCTGCGATCAACGGGTACTTCTCCGGGTGCCCTCCACCGTTTCCCCTCCTTTTGATATGATGATTTATCGATAATTTGATTAAAATATAATTTAAAATGAAGAGAGAGGCAGCTGAGGCTAAGATCCGACACGGCCTCCCACCCCCCAGATTTGGGTGATGGGTTACCCATGGGGGGCTGGGGAGCGTAGATCTTAGCCTCAGAAGAAGCGGAAGAATCAGGCTCTTTTGAAAGCTACTGGAAATGGAAGATCATACCGCCACTTTCCAAATAGCTTTATGGAGTGTTGTATGGTGCCTTATGACTAAATTAAACTATTTAGAAGATAACAAGGTAATTCTTTTAGAGAAAAGGGGTAACTATGATGTATTAGAATGATGATAATAATGTAGGTTCATTTGCATTCTTCTTTAGCATGACAACAGTAGATAGTGTGGTTTAGTAGTTAAGAGTACTGCACTGGGGTGACCTGGTTTCAAACCCCCACTCTGCCATCATGCTCACTGGGTGACCTTGCACTAATCCTTCTCTTCCAACCTAACCTCCTCACAGGGTTGTTACCAATATTAATTGAGAAAGGAGACCATGTACAGTGTCCTGAGTTCTGTGGAGAAAGAGTAGGATATAAATGGAGTAGACAGTGTTTATATGTACTATTGAGTTATCTCTGGTTCCTTACTCTTTGTTCTTTTAATTATTGTGGGGATTAAAAAGGTATGCTGTGACCGGAATAACAGGGACTGTATCTTTTCAGTCTCTTATGGTGTAGCCTTATTCAGGCTAGCCCTTTCTAGTTTTTCTCTTTAGAGGGATGTTATCGTGTAGTTAGTTTATGGAATGCTACTTGTCCAAGGTCACCCGAAAAATGTTTAATTCTGAGGCAGGAAGTTAATGCATTTTTCAAATACTTGCCTAATGCACTGAAAGAGCGCCCAAATTGTCCATTAAACATGGAATGTTTTGTACAGGAATGAAATTGGGAAAATGAGGCATGCATAAATAAAACAATTTAGATAATTCTTTTTACAAGAACCTTCTCTCATGTACAATTTCAAATGTGGCAGTGATCTTAATAGCATGGCTTCCCCCCCCTTTCTGATGCCATATCCAACTCAGCCATGCCATTTAATGAAGAATTTCTTTCGCATAACAGAGCAGTTCTGAGCTTACCCAGATAGCAATGCACCCAGTAGCCTTGTTTTACTAGGAATCTTTGCTGTTAAATTCATATGTTGTTATCATTCAAATGTTATCATATTTTGCAATAGGGTTACTGGTTGATTGAATAGTCCTATCATACTTGTAATCCACCTTGAATCCCAGTGAGAAAGATGGACTATAAAATGGAAATCAATCAGTCCTGGGTGAGTCAATATAAATGGCCAAAAGCTAGTGTGGTGTAGTGGTTAGAGTATTGGACTAGGATCTGGAAGACCCTGGTGTGAATCCTCATTCTGCCATGGAAGCTTGCTGGGTGTCCTTGGACCAGTCATCCATTCTTAGTCTGATCAACCTCACAGGGTTGTTGTGAGGATAAAACAGGCGAAGAGAGCAATGTATTCTGGGTCCCCATTGGAGAGATGTGCAGTAAATAAGTAAGTAAGTAAGTAAACAAACACTAGAACTCAATGTGAAATCTGCCTTGTGGCTGAAGATTCTATTATGGGCACTTTCACACATGCTGAATAATCCACTTTCAATCCACTTTCAATGCACTTTGTAGCTGGTTTTTACTGTGTAAAATGACAAAATCCACTTTCAAACCATTAAAGTGCACCGAAAGTGCTTTATTCACCTTGTGTGAAACCACCCTAAGACACTGACTAATTTTACATAGGAGCTGGATCCTACCAGATGAATATGAAATCTGTGTCTTGCCCTTTTGCTACTGAATTTGGTATGAAGAGCTTTTGAGCTCTTTTCATTACTCTGAGTCAGATGAATATGCTATTAAGATGGGTTTGAAATCTTGAATATGAATGATATCAAAATTTATTGATTTTCGCCTTCAGTTCTCAGTTTGGGGAATTGCACACATCTTTAGCTTTAAAAACACTGCTTGTGGACAGCTAGAAATTGCAGATGATTAATTGTATGGTTGATTAAGCCAACTAAAAGTGCAGTTTTAAGCCAGTTCCATCAAATGTGATTCTTCCTCCAGTCTTTCATAGAAAAGAGGGTGCAGTATTTTTTACCTAATGTTGACAGCTATAACACCAGGATCTTTTCCTGAATATTTTCCTGAATAGTTATTCCACTTATGAAGGGAGGCAAGAGGCCAAGAGGTAAAGTAAGGAACTTGACATTATCTACGGTGACCCCAAGACCTCTTTCCCAGTCAGCAACTACCAGTCTGGGAGGGAAGGCAGCATGGTATGTCATCAGATCTTGGAAGCTAAGCAAGGTCAGCCCTGGTTAGTATTTGGATGGGAGACCACCAAGGAATGCCAGGGTTGCTATGTAGAGGAAGGCAATGGCAAACCACCTCTGTTAGTCTCTTGCCTTGAAAACCCTATAAGGGGTCTCCATAAATTGGCTGCAACTTGACGGCACTTTACACACACACACAACTACCAGTCCAAATTCCATCAGTGTATATGTGAAGTTAGGTTAATTTTAAAATTTTTTTGTCCCAGTTTGCCATACTCTGTCCTTACTTATTAAATCTTATTTGCTGCGCTGCTGCCTGCTCAGCTAATCTGGAAAGATCATCTTGGACTTCTCACAATCTACTTTGATTTTCAAAATCCCAAGTAATTTGATGTCATTTATGAATTTGACCACTTCACTGCTCATCCCCTATTCTAGATCATTTATAAATGAATTAAATTTCATGGGTCTTAATATGGATCCCTGGAGGACCCCACTGATAACTTCCCTGCATAATGAGAACTGTTGATTTCCTCCTGTCCTCTGTTTCTTGATGTTTAATACATTACAAATCCATAAGAGGACCTGTCCCCTTATCCCATGACTGCAAAGGTTATTCAGGAGCTTTTGCATGAGGGAATTGCACAAAGCCTTTTGGAAGCCCATGGCTATCAGTTCACCAAATGGTTGGTGATGGAAGACTTCCATTTAGGTAAACCATGCTGATTCTTCCACAATGAGGCTTGTTTCTTTATATGCTTAATAATTCTAATTGTAATAATGGTTTCCACCAGTTTTCCAAGAACATATGTTTGGCTAACTGGCCTGTGTAATTTCCTAGATCTCTCCCCCCACCCCAGTTTTACAATCCTCTGATAGGAAGGCTGATTTTAGTGATAAATTGCATAGTATTCTTAGGAGATGAACACTTTAATATTTTAGTTGCTCAAGAACCTTTGGGTATATGCCATCTGGACCCAGGGTAGGATTTCCAGCCTCCACATAGTGGCTGGAGATCTCCTGCTATTGCGTCTGATCTTCAGGCGATAGAGATCAGTTCACCTGCAGAAAATGGCTGCTTTGGAAGGTGGAATCTATGGCATTATACCACAGTGAAGCCCCTCCCCAAATCCTGCTCTCCTTTGGCTCCATCCCCAAATCTCCAGGTATTTTCCAACCTAGAGCTGGTAACCCTAGCTCAGTGACTTCTTAATTTTACATTAGTTTAAAGCTACGGTTGCCAACCTCCAGGTACTAACTGAAGATCTCCTGCTATTACAACTGATCTCCAGCCGATTGAGATCAGATCACCAGGAGAAAATGGCCGCTTTGGCAATTGGACTCTATGGCATTGAAGTCCCTCCCCTCCCCAAACCCTGCCCTCCTCAGGCTCTGCTACGGCCCTGGTGGGAACCACAGGAAGTACTGGCAGGTGCCATGGCCCACAGTCGCCACATTAGGAAACAGTGTTCTAGATCAAAGCTTCTTAAACCCCATATGGGGTCGCGTAAGTGAATGTGGGGGTTGCAATTTTTTTAAAAATTTTTAAAATAAATTTCTTTCTGATTTATTATCAGTAAATGTTTGATTTGTATATCTATTTTATATACCTATATACCCAGGAGAAAAGGGGTCGCAAGTGGAAAAAGTTTAAGAAGCCCTGTTCTAGATCATCCTCTCAGTTCATACTGGTAGATAGTTGGGGGGGGGTACTTTAAAATAACTGGGGCTTTGTCTGCTTCAGCAAAAGAGGAAAAATGAATGACCCTTAAAATATCCCCCAAGCATTTTTTTAATCATCATTCATGATAAATGAATCACTTATCATTCCAGTTTATTGTAGTCTTTTGAATGGAAGACCCAGCATGTGCTGACCATTTGACTGCTTTATGGTTCAAGATCTGAAATGATAAATAAGATCTCATTCCAGAGTAGCTGTGAGACCCCTAGCTATAACGATGAACAAATGTGAAGTTTTCTGTCATCTACCTAACTGCATCTCCATTATTATTGGAACAAGACCCGCAAACAGATTTCTTTTTTGAACTTTTTATTAACTTCTTTGCAAAGAGGCTTAAATGTCATGCTGCCCAGTATGCAATGATAGGATTATTATTCCTCAGGGCATCCATTTATGAGGTGAGAAATGCCATGGGCCTAGGCCAAGCTTTCACATTTCTTACTTCAGAGGTTGCTTCTCATATAGATGTTGGCAAGCCAACACAAGCGTAGCTTATTGATACTCTCAGAACTGAGACATCCTTGACTCGACCTCTTTACCCGTTCTTGTGCTCTGCCTTGGGTTCCCTTTTAGTTTTATGGGACAGTCGACCCAGACAGATAATACCCTGCGAGAGCGCAGCAGACATAATTATACTCTTCTTGTCTTCCAGCTGAAACCAACAGCATGTTTGAAACTGGAAAGGATCAGCTATTGTAAACACTTTCCAAGTGTTCCATGTGTCTAAGAAATGCCTGGGCTGCTGCTTTCTGCACTCTCTGAACTCTACAGGCACTGGGCTCAATCCAGAGAAAGTGAAGCATGCCAAAATCCCTTTCAAATCAGTTGAGATGTCATGCTTCATAGTAAGGCTTTGGGTCATGAAATTAGTGTTAATCATAAGCAGAGTTACTCCTTCTAAGACCATTAACTTCAATGGACTTAGAAAAAAGTTACTCTGTTTAGGGTTGCACTGTTGGCCTTTTCTTGACTTAGTCTTAGCAGTTTTTCAATTGTTTACTTTAGGGCTACCAATTTTGAGGAAATTTGTTCAGTGTGGTGTAGTGGTTAAGAGCAATGGGCTCTAATCTGGAGAACCGGGTTTGATTCCCCACTCCACCACATAAGCGGCGGACTCTAATCTGGTGAACCGGGTTTGTTTCCCCAGTCCTACCTATGAAGCCTGCTGGGTGACCTTGGGCTAGTCACAGTTCTCTCAGAAATCTCTCAGCCCCACCTACCTCACAAGGTGTCTGTTGTGGGGAGGGGAAGGGAAGGAGATTGTAAGCTGCTTTGAGATTCCTTAAAGGTAGAGAAAATGGGGTATAAAAACCAACTCTTCTTCTTCTTCATAACCATACCATCTGATGCTGCAGCTTTAATGGACTCAGTAGAAATAATCTTCAAAAGCCTGAGTGGGGGATTAGGATAGGGGAGACCCAAGTTCAAAGGCCCACTCTGTCATGAGACATCCTGGGTCAGTCTCTCTCTTACAGGGTTGTTGTGAGCATAGAATGGAGGAGGAGAGAACAATGGACTCCAACCTGAGTTCCTTGGAGGATGGGCTAGATTGAATTGTTATAAAATGAATAAATAGGATTTGGGGGTGATTTCACCTGTCTTGGCAAAAAAAATTAACAGGTCCTGTAGTCTAAGGGTTGGATCCAGATTTCTTTTAAGAGGAGCAACACTTCAAGGAGTATTCCAAGCTGCAGTGTTGTTGGTGAAAGTGTAGAAGTAGTCTTGTTTCACCACCTCCACCACCATGGAGTGGGCTCTGAAATGTGTTATATCATCTGTACAGTTGTTCTTTCCTCAGGATTTTCTCCGTTTGTGGTCAGTCACTATTCCCCAGGGCTGTTTTACCTTTCAGGAAATGCTTGCTTGGGATGCCACAACCCAATCAGGGTGCTGCCAGCATGCCCCTGAAGTTCAGCTAGCTGGTGCTGCCAGCATGCCCCTGAAGTTCAGCCTCTGCCAACATGGAAAGATGCAGTAGGCCTAGCTTCACTGCCTCCAAAGGACCAACAAAAGTTTCAGAGGACACACAAAAACAAAACAAAAACTGAGGACTCCAGTGACAAGGCTAAGTCTTTTGTAATCTTTTATAAATTTGTCAGTCCCCTTTTAACTCTGTGTACTGGAGAGACCAGAAACAGCCAATCAATTCTTTAATCCTAGTCCTGCGTGTGTAAAGTGCCTTCAAGTCGCAGCCGACTCATGGCGACCCCAGCAAGGGGCTTTCAAGGCAAGCGAGAAGCAGAGGTGGTTTGCCATTGACTTCCTCTGCCGAGTCTTCCTTGGAGGTCTCCCTTCCAAGTACCAACCCTGCTAAACATCCGAGATCTGACATGATCTATACCATGTCGCTTTCCCTCCCAATCCTAGTCCTACTGCATTGTTCATTAGAAGTGCTTGCTGTCCGATTGAATTGCTTTTTTAAAAAATTTTTTAATCCACATATGGCATGTGGTGGGAGTTAATCTTCAAATTTCCAAAGACAAATATCACAAAGAACCTATTGGGTTATATATTCTTTTTTTAAAAAAAACATGGTTTCCCCCGCAAATACACCCTGCCACCTCAACAGCCCTTGGTTGATCTTGAAAATCCATTGTGAGCTCTTGCTATTGTTTAATTTTTCACTTCATTGGAACTTGTAAGAAAGCACATGGTTTATAAAATGGACACATGCTCCCTTTGTTACAGGACTGGTACATTTTATTAGCTAACACTAGCCTCCTAAACAGAGTTATACCCTGCTAAATCCATTGAGGTAAATGGGTTTAGAAGGATATAATTCTGCTTAGGATGGTACTGTAATGCATGGGAGGTTTTGCCTTGGATTTCCCGCTTTCTAGATGTACATTTTCCCCATCCAAATTCTCACAACTCAAAAATAACCCCCAATGCAGAGTTTTGAGAATTCGGATGGGGAAAATGTGCATCTAGAGAGTGGCAAATCCAAGGCAAAACCTCCCATGCGTAAATGGCACTTGACAATAACCTGGTTTAAATCTCACCTGAACAATGAATTCAGTTGATGGCTTTAGACATGGAATGATTTCAGCACCCTGTCTGTGATATGAGGATAATACTACTGATCTACCTTAACATGTTTTTGTGAAGGTTACTGAGATAATACATGTGATGTTTAAATATTCTCATCAAAAGTACCATATGATTGTGAAGCATTATTATTTGTTCCATCAATTAAAGCTTGGGAAAGGTCCATTTTTCCATTTATTTCTTCTCATGTTCTTTTGCCTTCTCTCAGCTCTAGTTCTCTTGATAGTCTCTCTAGAGAAATTCAGATTTCCCAAAAACACTCCGTGCAGGGAGCCTTGGGGAGTGCCTAATGGAAACCTGGTAACATTTCGGTCCTTTTTTTTTCACTCCAAAAGACCAACATATATTTATATTAATCGGAAAAGGTGACTGTTTTCATATGCATCCATGTATTTGTGTATGTGTTTTTAATGAGATTTCAAGGCATGAAACAAAGCCTTATTCCTTGGACTGGTTTTATCAAATAATAAAATGACTTGACATTGTATAATGGAAAGCATATGTAGAAGTATGGAATATTTAACAGCTATTCTGTTCTCTGATTTTGCCTATTTGTGCCAGAAATATTTTTATTTTGTTGTTTCCTAGTTCCTACCTATAGGATGCTGCCTGTAAGAGCAGGGAATTTCCTCCCTAGTGGAATTTGAATACTTTTAATGGGGGGGGGTTGGGAAAAAAGCTGAAATAAAGAGTTCACTCTTTGTACTATTCCTGCCGGAGGATGTGTGGTTCAAAACCGCTCCCCGTGGAAATTTGATGACTGTTTACGACAGCTCCTTGATTCTAAATCTGTCATATTCTATCTCCTCCCAAACGCGAGTAACCTCAGTTGTGTTTTCACCTTCCCTACTTGGCAGGATTGAGTAAGTGTGAGGTGGAAGAAGTCATAAAGATGGAGGCCTCTCCAAACACATATGTCAGTACAGCCGCACACCAACGTGCGTGGCTTCCCTCCCTACCTCTGGAATTTTGCACTGTGACGTTGTCTTTATTAAAAACGGTTGCTTGGTGAGACAACTATAGAGAAGGAAGCGCTCATCAGTTGGATATTATTTCAGGGGTAGCAGTGGATGACCTTTTTGCGGAACAGCTCTTTCCTTTAGGCTGAGCCAGAAATGCCACGCCAGGAAATGCAGATACCGCCGAGAAACTTGAAAGGCAACCAACTCCTGTCGGGAACTGGCCTACAAGATCGAACCATGTTTGAGAGGAAACAGGTCAACGGAAGGCTGTTACTTGTAACTTTCTGCACAAAGGAAACCACGAAGGGCGAAAACGCACGGTCGCTTGAGCCTCCTTTCTTCCCTGTTCCAGCCAGGATTCAGCCAGGATCGAACGCACGAATGTGCGTTCGATCCTGGCTAAATCCTGGCTGGAACAGGGAAGAAAGGAGGCTTAAGCGACCATGCGTTTTCGCCCAATGAGAATGAAAGTGAAGGGTAGTAGCAGCTGCCTGAAACCCATGGCAAAAGAAGAAGTGCGGGAAAAAATGGGTTTTTCCAGAGCCAGGGTTCCTCAGGAATAGGATTGCCAGGTCCCCCCGGCCATCGGTGGGGGAGAAAGGATTGTACCAGGCTTAAAATGAGGCCTAGGCTGCGTGACGATGTCACTTCCAGAAGTGACATCCTCATATTGATGACAGTGAGGGGGCACTCTGGCATTTGGGCAAAAATCCTATGGTTAGGCTTGCTGTTCATCCGGTAATGGCAGGCAATTGCCCACCAATTAACCAGGCTGCCTGCTGATCGGTGGGCAGAAGCAGGCCCGCTGAAGGGGGGGGGGGAGCCACCGGTGTGCGCAGCACAATGACATCACTTCCTGGTTTACCTTGGAAGAACAGGCATCGCATTGGGAACGTTCTAGCATTCTTCCCCCAAAACTCTGTGGTTTCCATAGAGTTTTTGGAGGAATGTGCTACAGTGTCCCACACAATGTCAGCTCTTCTGGGGTAAACTCAGAAGTGATGTCATCATGCCACGCATGCACAGATCGCCCGTCCCCCCAGCCTCGCCTGCAAGAAGGTCCCTCTTGTAGCGAGGGGGGACCTGGGGGACCTATCTACGGTAGCTTTTTTACCATAGAGTTTTGCCCAAATACCAAGGCATCTCCCCTGTCGTTGCCTGTGTGATGATGTCACCTCTGGAAGTGATGTCATCATGCTGGCGATGTCAAGTCCTTGGCCTCATTTTAAGTCCAGCAAAAGCCCCCACTAGTAGGGTTGCCAGGTCCATCTTCACTACCGGTGGGAGGTTTTTGGGGCGGAGCCTGAGAAGGGTGGGGTTTGGGGAGCAGAGGGACTTCAATGCCATAGAGTCCAATTGCCAAAGCTGACATTTTCTTCTGGTGAACTGATCTCTATCGTCTGGAGATCAGTTGTTATAGCAGGAAATCTCCAGCAATTACCTGGAGGTTGGCAACCCTACCCACTGGCCAGGAGGATGGTGCCAGGGGGAGGGGGTCCAAAGTGGGGGATCCCTCTCCCCAGCAGGGATGTGGCAACCCTACTTAGGAACAAGATTTCCAGTTTTGCTTGCAGAGTTTAGGAAGTGAGGTAAGCGTAGTATACTGTGTCCAAACTACCATGGTGGTTTGTCTTGACTACCTCTGAAATAATCCTTGCTGTGAAAACAAGGAAAATTCTGAGTGCACCAGCTGGTATTTCAACTAGAATGATTAAGGTGGAAAAATCGGCAAATATAACTAACTGTAATGAGAACTTTACAAAATGTTTTTTTTATAAAATGCGAAATTACAAACAATGCCTTGGAAAAATTCATACTGTCTGCGGCTGGCTCCACTCCTGGATTTTCTGCTCTGCTCTGCTGAAAAGTCTGAGCCAAAAGTGCATGGAAGTCTGAGATTCTGGAGTTTCTGGAAGTCCAACAATGTGAGAATTGCAAGAGAAGCAGCTCCCTTTGTGCCTTCTAGCTAGAAGGCTGTGTTCTGTACAGACTGTAGCATTATTCATGGTTGGGCAAATAAAGGGTGTTTTATGGCCAGAAAAATTCAGAAGTGCCCAGAAATGTTTTGAACATTTGTGATTGTTTACCCGAACACTCAGAAGGGATTCCTTATTCAAAGGCTTTGCGGGAGGGGGAAGGACTGTAGGTGCTTTTGAGATACCTGAAGAGTTGTGCATTTGGGATTCAGAGCAAGGTCACTGGCTTTTTTGGATTCAGGGTATGGAACTTATGGCTTATTCAAATGAAGAGTCCAGTTGGAGGAGGTGTGCTTCTTGTGGAAGCATTTAAAAGAAAACAGGGATATTAAAAATATATGTTGAGAGGTAAAATCAGGTTGCAGAGGGGGAAATGGAGGATCATTGGGGACAGGAGAAGATGGAGGAGATAGACTAGGGATGCCAGCCTTCCAGGTGGGGCCTAGGGAGCCCTTGGAATTACAGCTCAGACTCCAGACATCAGATCCCCTGGAGAAAATGGATGCTTTTGAGTGTGGGTTCTATGACATTGCCCCCCACTGAAGTCTCTGTCCTCCCCAGGCTCCATCCACAAATCCCCAGGTGTTTCCCTGGATCTGGCAACCTGACCCCTTCATCCCCTGCCAGTGGCCAGGGGGGACCTGGCAACCCTAAGATAGACCAAGTGGCATTTGTTCGAGAGGCCTGTAAGCAACCATTTCCATTGTAGTTGGCTCCAGGAGCTCAGGTAGGTACAGCTTTGATGAGCTGTTATCTATTGGGTTTAAGAACCAGAAAGTGTTGGTCGATATTATATGCCATTAAATGTTTTGAATTTGAATTTGAGTAATAATCTGAAGAAGTGATCTTCAAAAAATCAGGTCTCTGTTCACTTCTGGTGAATGGGATGCAAGTCAAACTGGTGGGTGTTCAAGCATCTCTAAACTTGATAGAACCTGGCAAGACCATTCTTAATGTTTTCCTGTTCTTGGACAGATATTAGATCACCTTTATGACCACTGATGAAGACCAGGGGGCTGAAACACATTTGGATTGTGGTTTTAGTTTATCAGCCTGTATTAGTTGCCATTGATATAATTTTTAAAATGGTTTTTAACATAGATATCAGCACCTTAAAATAAATATATTTCTATACATAATTGAGTCTTTTTCCAGCCATCACTGTGATCACCCTAACCTAGTTGAAACAGGGCCTTCTAAAGAGTCCCAGTGGGGAAAGCTTAGTTACTGTGTGCCCCAGTGTTCACACTGCATCAGAATCCTGATGGATAATAAAGGGTGCTGGGAGAAAGAGATGTAATAATACTTCAAAACATTGCCAAAAATGAGGTGCCTGTGTCCCATCCTCTGCAGACGCTCTCAGCCAGTCCAGGCTTCCCAACAGGCATGTGATATTCCCAGCACAAAATGTCTCTGTGTCATAAAATTCTCTTTTCTTCGTGCTTCGTTAAACTCATTGTCCCAGAGGTTCTCAAACTGGGCTGGGACTCAAAAGTGCTTTGCAACTCTCTTGCAGGTGGGCAGCAAGGCCAGGAAGGAGTAGAAGGAACAGGGTGAGCTGGTAGAAAAAGCTCTCAGAGACTTGATGTGCTGCAGTGGTCATGAAGTATAGCCTGTTACTCATTAATGCTATTATTTATAAATTTTAAAATATGAACAAATAAAATATAAACCTGTTCAGTGTTAATGGTGTTTTATACTGGGGAGTGTGAAAGCAACATGGATTTAATTTGTTGATGGATCTCTAAAATACAGTAAGTTTAGAAGTGGGTCCCACTTGCAAAAAAGAGAGAGAGAGAGAGAGAGAGAGAGAGAGAGAGAGAGAGAGAGAGCCCATGCCTTTGACCTACTCCTTGAAAAATACCCCCCTTCCCATGTGTAAGGCTCAGTTATAACTCCAGGTTTATTTTAGAATATTTTAAGGAAAGATTATTTAGAGAGGCAGTGGATGGCACTGTTGGATTATAATTATAAGGCAATAAACTATGCAAATCTTAAGAGGCAATGTTTCACCATATTAGTCACTATTTATGGGACACTGCATAAGAGAGCCAAAAGGGAGTAAAAATTAGTAATGGGATGACCAAATGTGGATTTTCTTGATGTTTTGTAATAAAAGATATTGGAGATAAATTATGTATATATTTAAAAGATCTGGTTCTTTATCAATACCACAACTATAACTCTTACTAGCATCATCTTGTAATGTATACTAAGACTTGAGATGCATTTGTAAAATCATAAGTGACATTAGAGTTAAGCTTTTTAATACCGACATCAACTTGTAGCCAAAAAACCACAGAGTGGAGCATAACAGTAGCTTGTATCCTACCACTTAGGCAAGTCTGAAGCCTTCCTCCAATAGAGGAGCCCCTTCCATCAGTAGAACCAGTTTAGGCTGGAGGAAGGCTTCAGACTCGACTGTGCAGATTGTGCAAGTATGTCATGGGGCGAAAGCGCATGGTCGCTTTAGCCTCCTTTATTCCCTGTATCAGCCAGGATTCAGCCAGGATTGAACGCATGTTCGGCGAAACGCATGCGTTCAATCCTGGCTGAGTCCTGGCTGAAACAGGGAATAAAGGGGGCTAAAGAGACCATGCATTTTCGCCCTTTGACTGTGCAAGTATGTCTCAACTATGCAAGTATGTCTTTGACTGAATCTGAAAGGTGTTTAATTATTGCTACTTTTGGAATACACAGATAAAGGGATCTTGTTATTTATATATTAAAACATACCAGCCATTAGCTCAACTACTAATCCCCACATGAGCCAAATGGCTTCGATCTGCTTATTATATTTAGGAATGCCATGAATGTTATGTGGAATGTGTTCAACAGTGAAACTTACCCTATTCAGCTGTGATGATCAGACATGAGCTGGTCACCAGGTATGTCCAGTTTGGCAACAAACAACACCTACTGAACAGGTTTGTATTGGTTTGTTTTTCCAAAACTGCGTAAGCACAAAACAGTGCTGTTCCAAACAAATCAGCCGCCATTAACGTCATTAGGGACTACTTAGGTGAACACTGAATGGTGCAATTTTTTAAACCACAACATTTATTTGTGACCGATTTATGTGATATGTGATTGAATTTGCTGTCTATTTAAACAATTGCTTGCCAAGCAGAGCAGCAGCACGTTGTGTGTGTGTGTGTGGAGGGGGTAAAACTCAACTGAGCTGCTCAGAATGTGCATGCACAAAAAGCTGATTGTGCTGTGCTGCACTGTTAGGGAGGTGGACCCAGCCATGAAAGGGTTGATGAACAGATTAACAGTCCATCAAAAAACTGGCTCCTTGTTTGCCACTGGCAGTGGGTGTTCAATCATCCCTAGTTATATAGTTATGTAGTTATATCCCCTGACCTGGATAGCCCAGGCCAGCCTGATCTCGTCAGATCTTGGAAGCTAAGCGGCATCTGCCCTGGTCCGTATTTGGATGAAAGATCACCAAGGAATATCAGGGTTGCTAGGCAGAGGAAGGATATGGCAATATCTCTGAATATCTCTTGCCTTGAAAATCCTATGGGGTCACCATAAGTCTGCTGCAACTCGACGAGGAAAAAGCGTTATATAAATCATCCCTAGGGCTGCCAAGGCACAGTTGTCCCATGGTTGTGGAAGGACTGTGAACTTCACATCATCTGAGATCTGGACCAGCTCTCAGTCACAGGATGCGTACCTCTTGCTGACTGCACACTGGTGGCCCCCTGAGGATGTTAGGGGAGGACAGCAGGCAGAGCGAGGGAGGTCCCTGGGCCAGCTACCACCTGACTTTGCTTCATGCCCAGTTCATGGGCAAGGAGCACATGGTGGTCAACTTCTCTAGCACCATCCAGAGCCAGTGAGGTAAGCGGTTAGGCAAGGAGTAGGCAAGGAAGTCACCATAGGCTTCATGGTGACTGAGGGAGGCAAAACATTAGGGCAGCAGCAAAGGCTTTGGGCGTAAAATGCATTTACTGGACAGCCCACCTTCTTTACCTAGTGGTGGAGGATGCCCTCAGGTTGGGTTCTGCAGAGCATCTCAACGGGGACTGAATTTCAGCTTCTGTTCTCAACTTGCCAAAGTATCACAGATCATTTCTTGTGCAGTGTGAAGTTCAGCCTTCTACTATGTACATAACCCTCTCTAGCCTGGCCCATCTGCTGTCCACCATGCCCCCTTTACCACTGCTGGGCCAGCCTTCTGCTATGTGGCCATCCGGGAGGCAGTTGGCAGCAGTAGGAGCATATGGGGGAGGACTAACTTGCAGAGCCCTATGAGCCTCTGAAGGTACAGGGCCAGGAAAGAGAATGTGTGGCCTGAATTGTCACTGATGGCTCAGTCTGTCCTCTCATGCCCTCCCACCAGCAAGCAGAGTGAGCAGGTTTTTTCCCAGATGGGCAACATTGTCAGCTCACACCATTCATGTCACACCTCGTGTCTGGAGGGTTGAGCAGCTGGCTTTCCTGAAGGTCAGCCTGCCACTCTTCAACTTCCCAACCCTCCACTTTGAGAGGGAGTGAAGTGAGTGGTGGTTTGTTCTGCCAGCCTCCTTCCTTCTCAGAGTCAGGATGGGGAAGAAGGGAAACCCCTAACCCCTCTTCTGAGTTTGCCCATCTTTGGGCCATAATCTGCATTATGAGGGCATAGTTTGTTCACTTTGCACAATTTGAACCTTGAATGCAAGGGTCTTTCCAGTGTTTGCAGTTATCATGTAGCTGTGTTGTGGTTCTCTCGCTGCTGTTCAGTTTATTTCTTCTGTTGGAAGTTCCATAGCTTGTGAGTTGGCCGCTTTGGCAGGTTTAGTTACAAAACAGAAGTTCTACGGTTTGAGTCTTTTGTAGTTCAGAACCAATATGTTGTTGGTAGGTGCTAGCAGTCTCTAAATAGTGCAGTTCACATGTTTGGGGGTTCAGTTCAGGATACTTTGGTGAGTTGTCAAAATAGCGCCCAGTCCAGCACTGAGCCAGTGTTGACAAGCAGCTGCTGCAGCCATTGGGAGGAACCTCTGGAAGACCTACTTTTACTCACAGTTACTAAGCTTGATTTAAAAAAAATGCCCCTCCAGAAAACCAGTGGCCATTTTAGCACCTTATTCCGCAATGCAGAGAGGATTATCGGGGCGTCTTATTCAACAGGCTATAAAACCAGACCCTCTTGGTCCAATTCCCTTGAAACTTCATGAGTGTTTAGAAGAAAAGGTTCCCCAACATTTTGATACCATTTGGTGAAAATACGTCCACTCAGGAAAACTTGCCATTTTCTGTACATGGAAACCAACGGGCAAACATTGTCTGATCTTAATGAAAATTGAATTGGAACCTGATTGGTTTCCACAATGTGACGACAACATTTCTGAGAATTCTTAAAATTATTAAATCATGGTACAGAATTGAAATGGTAATTTTTCCACTGCACGCCCCATCACCCACAGACTTTCAAGCCTATCTGCCACCATAAGGGCTAGAAATTCCCCTTTTATAAAATGAAAGCTGAGATTCTCATGAAGCTGAATTCTGTGATGAGTGCCGTATACTGTGCTCTTGCTGAATCATGACTTTTACACACAGGCCTGATTATCCCCTGTTGCTGAATTTTGGTGCAGGATATATTCCCAAAACATTTCTTGCATTGGTGAGTAGAGCTGAAACTCTTTTGACTCTTTCGCACTTTCTGAGAGCTCTTCTCACTCTCCTTATCTCTGTCTCTCTTACAGACAAAACCCCCAAAGTGAAAGCCCCAAGAAAAAATTACTGTGAAAGAAGGTTTATTCCCCTTATGCACATATGCTGAAAACATAATTGGCATCTAAGATTAATAAACAGAAGCATCTGAATATCTGTTGACTTTCCCACCAAAATAAAAACCCATCGGTATGCCACGGCCACTCAAGTATTGTTTATTTTAGGTGGGAGGCAGTGGAATGCAGGCCCCAGGGTTGGGGAACAGAAGGTGGAGGTGGCAGTGTAGAGCCAACGACCTGTTGAACTAACTGTGAAGGGAACTGATCCTTTCAGCAAAATTTGCTCACCTCAATAGAGAAGCCGGTTGCACATGGAAGGAGGTTTCTGGAGAGGTATCGGGAACCATGAGCGTAAAGCAAATATGCATTTGAATAGACATGGGTGCATTCAAAATGAGCCCAAATCCCGTGTGCATTTGTAAGGGCTTCCATTTTGGGGCAGGAATCTCCTCCTGGTTCAGTGAATGCACACTATCACCGGTCACAAAATTTGCACCTCCCTAGAGGTTGCCAACCTCCAGGTGGTGGCTGGAGATCTCCCTCTATTACAACTGATCTCCAGGACACCGAGATCAGTTCACCTGGGGGAAATGGTTGCTTTGGAAGATGAACTCTATGGCATTATGCCCAACGGATGTCCCTCCCCAAACCTTGCCCTCCTTGGGCTCTACCTCTAAAATCTCCAGGTATTTCCCAACCTGGAGCTGGTGCCCCTATCCCCTCTCCTCGATTGGGCTCCACATTTTGCTGGGAAATTTCTTCCTACCACCCTGTTAAGCAGCAGAAGGCAACAGGAGGGGCTGTTGCTCAATGGTAGAGCCTCTGCTTGGCATGCAGAAAGTCCCAGGTTCAAACCCCGGCATCTCCAACTAAAAAGATCAGGTAGTAAGTGATATGAAAGCCCTTAGCCAGAGACTCCGGAGAGCCACGGCCACTCTGAGTAGACAATACTGACCTTGATAGCCTGATGGTCTGAGTCAGCTTCATGCGTTCATGTGACAGCAGCGAGGATGGGATGTCTCCCACTATACCAGGAGACCTGGCAACCCTATCAACATTTCTGACATAATCTTCAATGCACTGGGGGAAGCAAGGGGACTTTTAAAGGAGGCCTGCAGGAATAGTGATGAGAAAGCTCAGGGATGGAATGGCTGGAGCTTCCCCCCTTCCCATCCATGATATTTCATGGGCGATACACCAATCTAAAAGAAAGCACACTAATGTGTGACAGGCATCTGACATAATACACCAGAAATAAGTCATGAAAGAAGCTTGTGTCACAGCCAAAGCTACCCTCAATTGTCATGGTGTAAGCAAGGACAGCATGCACTGAATCCAAGAATATTTCTCCATCTGTTGTTGGCAGCAAAGAACATGAAAGGAGACCAATGACATATAATTGATGGATTGATGGATCATTCCAGTCCCAGGAGCTTCTGGCCTTGGGTCACAGCAGCTGCCAAACATATTTTCTATGATTGAACATTAACATATGTAAAGCAGTATGGAGAATTTCCCCTCGAGCACGGAAGTGTATCTTTTTGTAGACAGAGGTGTGTTAAAGTTGACCCATGCTGCCATAACCTGGAGAAGGAGGAGTGAACTCTGCCTTGATGCACACAGAGGATGTTGGGAAATTCTGCCCCCTCTGAAATCCACTGACTTAGGGGTGACTGCTTCAAGTTGTTTTGGGATAAAGTCATGGTGTTATGAAAGACTTTAAAAATAAGGACTAGAAGCATGAAGTGGAAACCTTTGCCAAAAATGTAGCCACACTGAGGATGGAATGGTAGACTACTATAAATAAGAGGTTGCCACGAAAAAATAGCAGCTTTGTGCCTAACTTCTCTCTTTCCCCCACATACCTCATGTAATATATGACACAACTGTATATATTCCCTCCATGCTAGCAGCAGCAAACAATGTGACGAAGATGTGGGGATGTTCATGAAATTATTGTGCACAGGAAAGTTTGCTTGTTATAAAGAAGGAGAAGAAAGACTTGACATGGGGTTGATGATTTGGGTGAAATCCCTTTGTTTTTTGTAACATGGGGCTTTTCCGCATTCTACGTTCCTGTTTCTTTGGGGGGGGGGGGTCTATTCTGCACATGTTTTGCTCCCTCTAGTTGTCGATTCAACATTTCTCCAGTTTATGTCTGGCATAAAAACCTGCAGTTTAAATCTGCAGGAAGATTTGCCAGACATAAACCAGCGTAATATCGAATCGACCACTAGAGGGAGCAAAACACATGTGGAACAGACCCCCACCCCCCCAAGACCCAGGAATTTACAAGCGAGGAAAATGCTGAAAAGCTCATGGTATACCTCCATTCTGAGAGAAGGAAAGCATCTCTCTGGAATGCAAGCTCACAAGTCCTCCCTCACAATGCAGGTGAAGACAGTAGCTTGAGTCCAAGCTGAAACATAGACCTAGTAAAGTTCCATATGTTCATGCTCTTGTGCAAGACCTATCACTTCCCTCCCTATACATTACAGTGCTCAGAAATTGGTTGTACAAGACCTTACGCGAGCAGAAATGCAAGAGGGGTGCCCTGGATGCAACCCAATGTTTTCACGCGTTTCAACATTTTCGCATTTTTCATGCTGTGAGAACAGAAACCTCTGGCACAGCCAGATAGAAAGTTCTATCTTTCCCTTGCTTTCTAATGCTGCTAAACGTTTACTTTGGCATCGCCCATACCTGCTTGGTTAGCTTTGTAATTTTTCATAAAACTTTTCAGCATCTGAAGCCTACACATAATATACTGAAGCCTGTTAAGCCTACACACACGTATATATTGAAAAGGCCTGGAAGATCCATGCCACGCAAAGTTGTTAGTGATGCCAATATTAGTCACTTGACTTTCTAAAAGTTGTATCATGCCAGTTGTTTGCAGAAACACTGGGATGCTCTTCTGCTTACTATACCGTCTCCTTTATTAATCTTGCCATGCAATCCTAAGCGGAGTCACACCCTTCGAAACCACACTGACTTCAGTGCACTGAGAAGGGTGCAACATTACTTAGGACGGCACTGTTAGTCACATCTTAGTCAGACCACCCCCAAATGAAAAAAGCTCTGCCTCCAGCATTCTCATTTGTGTGTTATGCAGCCTCCAGAGTAAGCAGGTTTACTTTATGTACCTTACAGCTCTGCATTAGTCAGTGTCTTTAGAGAAATGTCAATAGGTATCTCTAATTGTTCTGGAAGAAAAACAGTATGCCTTATAGCCTGCTCCTGTGCATGCAGGTGCAAGAAAAAGGCCCTCTGACCTCTGTGGGAATTACTGCCAAGGTCTTCAGCCTTCAAATGCTATAAGGTTTCAGCGAGATCTGCAAAAGTCAAACAGGGAAAACAAAGTATAGGGCCTTTCATCTTATGGATTGGTTGGGTAAGAAGTGTTAGGATCTAAGGGGCCACTTCATGTATTCTGTTTTAAGTAGGTACAGAAAGAAACTCATCCTATCATCTACGTGATCTGTAACACCCGGACAGCTTCCATTTTATAAAAGGCTCTGTTTTGAAATGAGCGAGCTGGAAACGTGTTGTGTGTTTGTGTGAGTCCCCACATCTAATATCCTGTTTGTCATACCTTCTCTCTGATTATGACCAAGCCATGTCAGAATTCATTTGTGAATTCTATTAGTCTCTCTTTGTGTCATAGAATTCCTCCATTTGAACTCTTCAGCTGGGTCAGACTGAAAGATATTCAGCTTTATGCATGGTGGGGAAGGGGGCTGAACACATGGCTTGCCTCCCCACCCAACTGACATGCCTGGCCAACCTTGGACACTATTAGCAGTCTTCACAATGGCATAATGTTAGAATAAGACCAAATCCAACAGGCATTGGCTCAATAGATGGCCTTGATTTCTCAGACAAAATCCAGGAGTCAACTACAGAGGAGAATCTGCATTTGATTCCAATTTTACGTCACTCTGTAGAAGTCTGGTGGCATTGAAGGCAGGGCAGGCATGAACAGATGAGGCTGGAGAGTCTCGTTCTTTTTAGTCTAGGAAAAAAGATGGCTAAGGGGAGACATGGGAAAGGCTTATAAAATGACTTATGGGGTGGAGAAAGTTACATTGTTAGGAAATAGGTTCAGGCCAGACAAAAGGAAACACTTCCTTAATGAGTAATTAAACTACAGAATTCAGTGCCCGTGGAGGCAGTGACGGCCATGAGTATAGACAGCTTTTAAAAGGCATTCGATAGATACATGGAGGAGACGACCATCAATGGCTACTAGCCATGGTGACTGAAGGGAGCCTCCATCTACAAAGATAGCGAACCTCTGGGATGTAGCAGCTAGGGAGGGCCTTGGCCTCTGTGCCCTGTTTGTTTGGCCCTCCAGGACCATTGGTTAGCCTCTGTATGAAATAGTATACTGGACTAGATAGACCACTGGTTTGATTTAGCAGGCTCTTTCAGTAGGTGTCAAGAGTGAGTGTGTGGGTGGGAAAACCCTGCTCTACAAATTTCACACCACATGTTAATTTTGATCTGACTCCAGATATTCTTGTTTTCTTTAAAAAGAAACTGAGACATCTCCAAACACCTACTGGAGTTGTGGTGACAAGAAATTACTGGGGGATATTTTTACAGTGTTTTAGGGTAACCAGCTGCCGGTAAAAGTGCAGAAGGTTAGTAAAACTTCCCAGAGGTTACCTATTATAGTGTTGCAGTTTCTATTTGTGTAAATGGTAATGACTGAAGCAGATAAACACAGAAAGTTACAGCAGTTAGTTGATAATGCCAGGTAGAAAGTAGCCATTTGGTAATCAAACGTCTGCACTGGACAATGTAGATTTTGCATTAGAGATATAATTGTGGAAAATAGAAAAACTGATTTAAGACTCAGCCCTCCTATGCAAATATTGTAGGGGGTAAATTCTATGGAACAAAGAAGGGGGGTTTACTTCCAGGTAAATTTGCATAGGATCTTCACATAGGACCATGCTGCAATTGTTGCTTGCAGAAATGACTTATATCCCTGGCTCTGTGTGTGCTCCACTGGAGACAACTGGTTTATATTCCTTTATGAACGAAGTGGAAACTCATTAATGAAAATGTCATCACTGCAAACATTTGTAATACTTCCAAAACCACAGAGAGTAGCATGTAAAAAATGTACTGACAAGCTTCTTGCCCAGTCACACATTCCAGCCGACGCCGTCTCCCAGTGGCACTCAGCAGCAGTACTGATGCGGTGTCTCGTTTTTCCTACCCCTACCATGTATGTTTAATTTTTCATATTTTGCTTGAATGGTGACAATTTAGGGCTGAGAGGATTTCCTCACTCCCGTTCCTTTATTCTTTTGGGAATTAGTTGTTTTCTGTCTTCTCCCTCATTATGATTGGAAGAGAATTTTTAAATTATTTCTGGAATCGAAGCATGTGCAGTTTGCCACATGTTTCTGTTACTTCAGTTCATTTGCATTCTTGCCCCATGTTACTGATGCATACGAGTACCGATAAAACCCTGCAAAAAAAAAAAAAAAAAAGCATCTTGATGTGACCTTTGGTTCTTTTCATGCAGTGTGTCACTGATATGCGCATGTGCTCTTGCACATCAATAAAACACCACATAGAAATCCAGATACAATTATACATACAATCGCATCAAGATATATATATATATATATATATATATATATATATATATATATATATATATATATATATATATATATATATATATATATATATATATATATATATTTGCAAAGGGTATTGCAAAGGGTAATATAGAAGAAGGAGAAAAAGAGGGAAAAGAAGAGTTGCTTTTTATATGCCGACTTTCTCAACCACTTAAGGGAGAATCAAACCGGCTTACAATCACTTTCCCTTCCTCTCCCCACCACAGACACCTTGTGAGGTAGGTGGGGCTGAGAGTGACTAGCCCAAGGTCACCCAGCTGACTTCATGTGTGTAGATCAGAGTCCACTGCTCCAAACCACCGCTCTTAACCACTACACCACGCTGGAATGGAAGAAAGTGAAAGCTGTGGGAAGACATAAGGAAGAAAATGAATGGTAAATTCCTGATGCATTAGTTATACTTGGGAAACTTGCAGATCATAAATTCAAGAGAATTCCTATCAATAAGGCTGGGGTAACAGGTTCATAGCTTGGGGTGCTGCTGGATCTTGGCTAGGGTTGCCAAGTCCCTTGGACTATGTTTGGAGTAGGGTTGCCGGGTCCCTCTTTGCCACCAGCAGGAGGTTTTTGGGGTGGAGCCTGAGGAGGGCGGGGTTTGGGGAGGGTAGGGACTTCGATGCCATAGAGTCCAATTGCCAAAGTGGCCATTTTCTCTAGGTGAACTGATGTCTATCGGCTGGAGATCAGTTGTAATAGCAGGAGATCTCCTACTAGTACCTGGAGGGTGGCAACCCCTAGTTTGGAGACTCAGGTCTTCTCTGTGGCACGTAGTGCCTTTTGTCAGCTTTGGCTGATGTGCCAACTATGGTCCTTCCTTGAGAAGTGTGATCTGGCCATGGTGACCCAAGCAGTGATCACATCCAGGTTAGATTGCTGTCATGTGCTCAATATAGGGTTGTCTTTGAAAACAGTTCAGAAACATCAATGGGTCCAAAATGCAGCAGCCAGGGATTGGATACAGGGATCGTATAACCTCCTCTGTTTAAAGATCTACATTGGCTGCCCATCTGCTTCCATGTACAAATCAAAGTGCTGGCTCTGACATTTAAAGCTTCAGAGGTTGAGCCCAGTTTACTTGAAGGAATGCCTCCTCTATGGTTGCCAGCTCTGGGTTGGGAAATTCCTGGAGATTCGGAGGTGGAGTAGGGTTGCCAACCTTCCGGTAATAGCTGGAGTTTTCCTGCTATTACAACTGATCTCCAGCCGATAGAGATCAGTTCACCTGGAGAAAATAGCTGCTCTGACAATTGGACTCTATGGCATTGAAGCCCTCCCCTCTCCAAACCCCTCCCTCCTCAGGCTCCGCCCCAAAAACTTCCCGCCGGTGGCGAAGAGGGACTGGACAACCCTAGGGTGGAGCCTGGAGAGGACCGAGAGGAGAAGGACTTCGGTGGAGTATATTGCAATAGAGTCCACCTTCCAAACCCCCCATTTTCTCCAGGTGAATTGATCAATGTGGCCTGGAGATCAATTGTAATCCCAGGAGATCTCCAGCCACCATCTGGAAGTTGGCAGCCCTAGCCTGCTCCCATATTGTCCAGTGTACCAATTGAGATCCTCCTCTCAAGCCCTACCCTCTGTGCCCATACCTGCAGAGTTGCAGCAACCAGAAACAGAGCTTTTTTGGGGCGGTGGCATCTTGCTTTTGGAATGTCCTCCTCCTTCAGGCTCACCTGGCCACCTGCATTATTTTCCTTTAGCTGCCAGGTGAAGATGGCCATTTATGCAGGGCTGATTCCCGCTGTCACCCCCGCTGACTGCTTCAGGGCTTCCTTTTGATTATGCATGCCTTTCCTGACTGACAGAGGTCACCTTGCACTCCCCGCACGTTTTACCCACATTTTCCAGATTCTGGCTAAAATAGCGTCCGGAAAACATGGGCAAAACGTGCTGAAATACACGAGGAGAGCGAGGGGACCTCTGACAGTTGGAAAAGGCATGCATAATCAAAAGGAAGCCCCAAAGCAGTCAGCAGGGTGACCGCGAGGGAACCAACCCTGCATAAATGTCTGATGTTTCTTTTAAGCCAGGCTTTTAGCTAACTTTGTTAGCTGTGTCCATTCTTAGCCTTAGGGCTGTTTTATTAATAACTTTTTAGACTACATTGTTATTTTATGAGCTTTTATGGCTTGGGTTGCTTTTCCCAGTGTTTTATTGGTATGCTTTATTATTGTTATTGTTGACTTGGATTGTTTTATTAGGTTATAATTATGACTTTTTAATTTTATGCTTGGTTTGTATACATTTAGCCCTCCAGTTACCAGGATATATATTTTATGTGTTTAGGGTGTCTTTAATTCTAACCTTGCTTTAAGTTACAAGTAAACAAGTAAGGGAAGAGGTGACAGCCATGGCTTGCACCTGTGGTCACGTCTCAAATCCACCCCACTTCTGCCTAAATCCAAGGTGAGCTCAAGAGCTTCCCTTCACTTTGCCTGGGGAAGGTCTGGGAGGAGATGATGCATGTAGCCTGTGCCCATCACTTTCCAGATCCAAGCCTCCGCCAGCTGGGCCCAAGGCAGCAGCAAAAGAGAGCCAGCGTGGTATAGTGGTTAAGAGTCTGATCTGGAGAACTGGGTTGGTTTCCCCACTACTCCACATGAAGCCTGCTGGGTGATCTTGGGCTAGTCTAGGGTTGCCAACCTTCAGATTCTAGCTGGAGATCTCCTGCTATTACAACTGATCTCCAGCCGATATTCATTCAGAAAATGGCCACTTTGGTAATTGGTCTCTATGGTGTTGAAGTCCCTCCCCTCCCCAAACCCCACCCTCCTCAGGCTCCGCCCTAAAAATCTCCCACTATGGTGAAGAGGGACCTGGCATCCCTAGTCACAGCTCTCTCAGAACTCTGTCAGCCCCACCTACCTCACAAAGTGTCTGTTGTAGGGAGAGAAGGAGATTGTATAAGCCGGGTCAATTCTCCTTAAAAGGTAGAGAAAATTGACATGTAAAACCCACCTCTTCTTTTTCAAAATAGCTTGTCCTCTCCACATTGCTCCTGTGCTACATCTATTGCTGCAAAGTGTGGAGGCACCTCTGGAATGCATTATCCTGAACGGAAAGTAAGCATATTCTGTGGCTGGAAACCTTAATTCTGCACTTGCATTAAAAAAAACCCTATCAGATTATGCAGAATTAATCTATATGTCTACCCATATGTATAAGCAGCCTTATGCATTTGTCAAACGCTAAGGTTGCCAGCTCCAGGTTGGGAAATACCTGGAGATTTTTGGGGCGGAGCCTGAGGAGGGCGGGGTTTGGGGAGGGGAGGGACTTCAATGCCATAGAGTCCAATTGCCAAAGCGGCCATTTTCTCCAGGTGAACTGATCTCTATCGGCTGGAGATCGGTTGTAATAGCGGGAGATCTCCAGCTAGTACCTGGAGGTTGGCAACCCTAGTTGATCACAGATGTGTTGTTGGGGGAAGAAGCAAAGTGGGAGGGACAGCAGATGAACTTGTGCAGAGTGGAGAGATGGCAATGAAGAATCAAAAGAAGAGGTGCAGGAAGGGTTGGGGCAGGGGGTGAAGTATCTCAAACAGAGGGACTAGAACCTTGAGCCGATACAGAAAATGGACACTTAACACAGTGAAGATGGGTGGGGGTGGGGGGTAATCCTACCAATGGGAAAGAGTTTGTCTACACATTTGCTAGGTTTATTTGCACACTCTCACACGGCTGAATTGAAGGCTGAATATCCCTTAATACTCTGCTAAGTGGTGTTCTTAATGAGCAGCAAAATAAGTGCCCTTAAAGCTTAAAACTTTCACTGTATTAATATTTTCTCACCGGGCTGAGGTGTGGGGGGGGAATCCCACCCTGAAGTGCTTTTACTTTCAGCCAAAGTCGGTTCAAGGACGAAACATTTCTCTGGTGCTTGACGTGCATTTTTTAATAGTAGCTGCTTGAAACCACCCAAGGGACTGGAATGTTAGCAAGAACGCCTGGGGATGTAACGGAGTGGGCAGAGGTCAAATGAGGAACTGAAAGGAGCCAGCTAAATGCAGTTTATCATATAGCCCTGCAGTTCATCGCATAGATAGCCCCACATACAGTGAGGGGGAAAAAGTATCTGATCCCCTGCTGAATTTGCCTGTTTGCCCTCTGACGAAGAAATGACCAGTCCATAATTTTAATGGTAGGTTTATTGTAGCTGTGAGAGACAGAATAACAACAGGAAAACCCCCAGAAACCCAGAAGACAAAAGTCAGAGATTGATGTGCATTATGATGAGTGAAATAAGTATTTGATCCCTTTGCAAAAGATGACTTAGTACTTGGTGGCAAAACCCTTGTTGGCAATTACAGAGGTCAGACGTTTCTTGTAGGTGGCCACCAGGTTTGCACACATCTCAGGAGGTATTTTGTCCCACTCCTCTTTGCAGATCCTCTCCAAGTCAGTAAGATTTCGAGGCTGATGTGTAGCTACTCGAACCTTCAGCTCCCTCCACAGATTTTTGATGGGATTAAGGTCTGGAGACTGGCTAGGCCACTCCAGGACCTTAATGTGCTTCTTTTTGAGCCACTCCTTTGTTGCCTTGGCCATGTGTTTTGGGTCATTGTCATGCTGGAATACCCATCCTCGACCCATTTTCAATGCCCTGGCTGAGGGAAGGAGGTGCTCACCCAAGATTTGACGATACATGGTCCCGTCCATTGTCCCTTCAATGCGGTGAAGGTGTCCTGTCCCCTTAGCAGAAAAACACCCCCAAAACATAATATTTCCCCCTCATGTTTGACAGTGGGGATGGTGTTCTTGGGGTCGTAGGCAGCATTCCTCCTCCTCCAAACACGGCGAGTTGAGTTGATGCCAAAGAGCTCGATTTTGGTCTCATCTGACCACAACACTTTCACTCAGTTCTCCTCTGGGTCATTCAGGTGTGCATTGGCAAACTGCAGACGGGCCTGTACATGTGCTGTCTTGAGCAAGGGGACCTTGCGGGCTCTGCAAGATCTCAGTCCTTCATGGCGTAGTGTGTTACCAACTGTTTTCATGGTGACTATGGTCCCAGCTGCCCTGAGATAATTGACAAGTTCCCCCCGTGTAGTTCTGGGCTGCTTCATCACCGTTCTCATGATCATTGCAACTCCATGAGATGAGATCTTGCATGGAGCCCCAGACCGAGGGAGGTTGACAGTTAGGGTAAGGGTTGTCACCTTCTCACCAAGCTGCTTGGCAATAGTCTTGTAGCCAAATCCAGCCTTGTGCAGGTCTACAATCTTTTCCCTGACATCCTTGGACAGCTCTTTGGTCTTGGTCATGGTGGCTAGTTTGGAATCTGATGGATTGATTGCTTCTGTCGACAGCAGAACCCTAACCCTAAACCTAATCTGGCTGGTTGATAGGGGATCAAATACTTATTTCACTCATTATAATGCATATCAATCTCTGACTTTTGTCTTCTGGGTTTCTGGGGTTTTTCCTGTTGTTATTCTGTCTCTCACAGCTACAATAAACCTACCATTAAAATTATGGACTGGTCATTTCTTCGTCAGAGGACAAACGGGCAAATTTAGCAGGGGATCAAATACTTTTTCCCCTCACTGTATGCAGGATGCCTATAGAACAATGTGGTAGCTCTAGGAAAGAGGACCCAGCATGCTGTCCCCTTGGAAAACAGAGGACTTGTGGGTGCAATTAAAGTGGATATGTGACACACAATGCAATCCTAAGAACGCTTTCCTGGGAGTAAGCCCCATTGAACTGGGGTTGCCATAGCCCAGTTCACCACTGGTGGGAGGTTTTTGGGGCGGAGCTTGAGGAGGGTGGAGTTTGGGGTGGGGCTTCAATGCCATACAGTACAATTGCCAAAGTGGCCATTTTCTCCAGGTGATCTGATCTCTATCGGCTGGATATCAGTTGTAATAGCAGGGGATCTCCAGCTAGTACCTGGAGGTTAGCAATCAAAATTAACACCTCTTTACCATTACCTAAGGTTAGAAAATAAGTACAGAAACAAGCTAATGACTATGCATAATAACAATGGTATATTGAATGTAATAAAGTGCTACACAGCCAAACAATTATACATGAAGGATTATATAGTCCTGGTACAGTAACAATCAATCCAAGGTCGATGTCTTCAGTTGAAGAAAGATAGAAAGGATATGATCATTTCAATTCTTCCTCAGTCCCGTTTCTGTACAAATATGTGAATATTTTAACAATATATCATGAACAGTCTATCAAAAACATATTTTCCAACCTATTAATAAAAATATATACTTACAATTATTGGTGTCAAAATAAGTACATTTACAATATAAGCTTCTGTAGCTTCAATAGTTTTCATGGAATTCTTAATCACTCCTCTTAAGGGATCAAAGTAGCAACCGTATATATATCTCTATTTCATCAATTCCAACAATAGGATATCCATTTATCATGGTTTTTACATCAATATACCATTGTTATTATGCATAGTCATTAGCTTGTTTCAGTGCCTGGAGGTTGGCAACCCTACTGGCAACCCTTCCCTGAGAAGGCCTAAGGCCTATTCAGTTGGTGCTGTCTCTGTGTCATCCGGCGTTCCTTCATGGAAAACTGTCCTCAAAATGGCATCAAAGAGCCCCATCAAATAAGACCGAGCAATAAGGAGTTAGTGATTGGAAAAGTCATTAGGATGAAGTCTGTGACATAAGGCTTTTTTCCTAGAAATTCCTAGTTTTAAGAGAATCATAGTGTAATGATATACAGACCAGGCAGATCCAGTAGATCATATTTTTATCTGGCAGCCGTTGTGAATGCAAAGGAAAGAGAGCTGGGATGCAGAGAAGGACTCAGTTTGTTGTGCGGGGACTTGATTCTGAGAATGGAAAAATGAAATCGATACGGAAATGTGAAAAAGGAAGCCAGCTGAGGACTATGAAGGGAGAAGCAGCAACGCAAGACCGGAGAATAACAAAGATAATTTTGGCTGTGGGACTCAGGGAAGAAAAAAGGGCAGAAAATCGTAACCGGCCGGGTTTGTTTTTGTTTTTAAAAGAGGATCTTAGAGCTATGAGTCTTATTGTGGGGCAAATTACAAACCTGTGAATCCAGTAACCATCCAATAATATTACAGTGGCGTATAGAGGGAGAATTAGATCCAGTAAAATCCTGCATCACAAATGGGACAAATGAAACTCAGTTTGTCTTGCAATGCGGGGTATGAATTTTACTTACTGATTCCTTAACAAAATATGTCCCCCTCTCTTCCTCTACACACTCCCACGTAAGCAGTGTAGCAGTGAATTCAGTATAGAGAACAATAGCATTACTTTAAAGCTTGAGTAAATTTTCACCCAGCAGCAAAGCAAAGAAGGATGTGAGAATACATTCAAACACCCAGTTCCCCTGCATACTGTAATATATTTGGTGAACTCATTCAATATTCTGCGCAGAATTGAACAGAGAGTGCAGATAATGAGTAATAACCATATTTAGCATTTATAAAGCTCTTTTAAGGTGTCCACAGCACAGTATACTTAGATAATTTATTAATCACATCTTAATCACAGTCTTCCTCCATGGAGGCCAGCTTGTTCATGTGATTAGTATGTCTGTCATTCTGTCTACCTGGAAAACATGGCCACATTATATGTTACCTTTTTTTTTCTCATGTGTTTTCACATGCTTTCACATGTCCCAAGCAGCCATATAGCAGGTTTTTGTAATACATTAAACCAGGAAATCCTCTTTGACCAGAGGTGACAGCAGACCAGAACAAATGACCCTGTGCGTCATGGGCAACGATAATATTTCATTTTCAGTTCCCTGGAAATATGGGTGGATGTAGATAACAGGTGAAAATTATTTAAGAAACAAAAAATTATCCATGAATAATAAGCATTTCTTTTGTCTTGTAGTTGCCATGGGTCAAAGAGGTTTTACAAGGCTTGAAAGAATACAATACTTGCAAGACCTGTTGGCATGCTGAAAAAAACTGCACACCATGAGCAATTCCCTTCCTTTTTCAAACCACGTTCCTCCCCCAAGAAACTTATTTTCATTCACTGGCATACATTTGCTCACCTTCATCCCTTGTTTATTCCTCCTCTCTCCTCCTTTTGATGTCTCTTGCTAGCTTCAGGGGGGGAGGCCAGTGTGGTGTAGTGATTAGGGTCTGGGAGACCCTGGGTCTGGGAGACCCAGTATTGGATTAGGGTCTGGGAGACCCAGGTTCGAATTCCCACCCTGCTATTCCCATACTCTCAGCCTAACGTATCTCACAGAGTTGTTGTGAGGATAAAATGGAGGAGATGGTTTCCCAATTGGCGATCAAACAGGAGCATAAATATCTAAATAAATAAGGATCTTCCTGTTTTGCTTAGTATGATAGACACACTGATATCACCATATAAATTGCCATGAAGAATATGAGCAGGGCTAATTGGATCTGTCCATAAAGCATCTCAATGGGGAAAAAACCATGCGGGACGATGTTCTCTAATCATGGCTCTGAACGGGCTGGCATCCTTTGGAATAGGCAGTAGAGAGCCGGAGAATGAATAACATCAGGCAAGATATTTTGTCTGATCAGAGAACAGCTGCATTTTCTCAAGACCTGCATCAATCTTGAGAACCGGAAAAGTCCTTTTGAGCCCTGGGCTTATATACTGTACCATCTTTCGTACAGCTGTAATTTTGACATGGAGAGCCAGCTTGAACTTCTGTAATCCTCAGCCCCAGACACCTCCAACGCCTGAGACTGTGTGTTTTTTTCCAAAGGCTTTTCAGCTGTGCTGTTGAGAAACGCTGTTCAAAGGGGAGGGGAAAGAAAAGGGGGGGGGAAGACCCAAAAAACATCTGTCTAACTTGGTCCAAGAGATTGTTTCTATAGCTGTCGCACTTAGAAGAGCACCGAATAATGTTGTTTTTCCAGGATGGCGTACTTTAAAAAATTCCTTTCTCTGACGGACATTGTTTCCTGCCCCTCCCTTTTTATTATCCACCAGATAATTTTCTATGGACATCAAAAAAGTACAGAAAATAATAATAATAAGGAAGTTGAAGGAAAAAAGACTGCAGATTGCACAATGCTCTTCGACGTTCCCAAGGAATTAAATTTTAGGAGGGAGCTCTCCCCCCCCTTATGAATGGGTATAAGACTGACACATGAAACGCGTGGGATCTGTCTGAGGGCCTTGTCTGGGTCAGCTGGGACATCTGGCTGTTATGAATTTGGCATAATGTGACTCATTAATACACAAATAGCAATCCTTGAGAGGATCCACTCATGATTCCTTGCTGGTGTTGTCCCAAACAATGTCGAATGCCAGTGAACTGCCTTTGCAACTGAACTGCTGGCTACTCGTCCAGACTCTGGGGTTCTCTCTCGTACAAAGGGATCTTGTGTCATCACGCAAGGCTGATGCACTTTCAGCACACAGTCATGAAGGGAATGACGTAGGCGTTGAGTAATGTGCCAGTATGTGGTTCAAACCAAGGTGTTCCCTGCTCTGAAATGATGGTACTCCATGCATCAGAGTTCACCCTCCCCTTTTCCCTGGACTGTCTTGTCTGCTCCTCTACAGATGCCAGTTCTGCATTAGATCTGTAATGAACAGTTTGGGTCTGAAGCAAATCTATCACAACTAAATCCTGTTTTATTAAATGGGGCTTCTTCACAGGAAAGTGTTCTTATGGATTCCAGCTATAGTTATAGGAACCAGCGTGGTGGTTAAGAGCAGTGATTTGGAGCGGTGGACTCTGATCTGGAGAACCGGGTTTGATTCCCCACTCCTCTACATGAGCAACTAATGCTAATCTGGTGAACTGGATTTGTTTCCCCACACCTACACATGAAGCCATCTGAGTGACCTTGGGCTAGTCACAGCTCTCAGAGCTCTCTCAGCCCCACCTACCTCACAGGTTGTGGGGAGGGGAAGGGAAGGCGATCGTAAGCCTGTTTGATTCTCCTTTAAGTGGTAGAGAAAGTCAGCATATAAAAAACAACTCTTCTTCTTCCCCTTATTCAGACCTTGATAACAACACTTGCATTTGTTAAATGCAACCTCTACCACTCCTTTGGAAAAGCATTATTTTAATAAAAGGTTTTGTAAACCTAAGATTACAGATAGAGAAATGGAAACCTCTCTCTCTGGTTCCTGTCCATTCCCATTTTGCATAGTCAGTTTCCATTAGGGTTCTTCTCCTTCTTGCTAAGCGTGCGAAACCTTGACTAGCTGGTTCTCCCTGGCATTTAAGGGGAAGAAACAGATTCTTTCTATTTCTATTCTAATAATACCGATTTTAGAAAATCAGCAGCTGGAGACCCCAAGGTGGACTGGGAAGTTCGACCGGTCCCAGAGCAAGCCCGGCTGAGTGGTCCTTGTGGTGCTCCAAGCTAGCACTGTAGGGGCCCATCTTCAGGGCCAAAAATTGGTATCAGCTCACTCATTGCCTTGTCCCGCAAACTACCAGCAGTGGTGTTGGGGAGCTGGCCCTCACCATCATTGCCAGTGAAAGATCCACTGAGCCGAATAGCCCTGAAGCCACAGGCACAGTTACAGGAGCTTATCCCTGCTAGCTCCTGGCCACCTGTGGCCCTCCAAGGCAGGGGTCCACCAAGAAGTTTCCCTGTAAGTTAACAGGCCAGTCTACCCCGGGGGACCCCAAAGGCTATGTCGGGACCCCCCTCCCAAGGACTACCAATGGATCCCACATAGCCAAGCTGGCATGAGATACGTGTAGAGCAGTGGTTCCCAAACTTTTCGGGCCACCACCCCCTTGTTTCCACAAACTCAACCCCAACACCCCCTACCCTATCTAACAACACAGTTGAAGGGGCCCACCTCTAGCGCCCCCTGCTGCCCCTTGCCTCTTAGTGCCCCCCTAGGTAATCCCACTGCCCCCCAGGGGGTGGTACTGCCCACTTTGGGAACCACTGGTGTAGAGGGAATAATGACTATGGCGGTAGTCATCCCTACTTGAGGGATAATGATGGAGTCTTCCAACCCTCTTTTCTACATGATGTTCTAAAATATGTAGATGCTGACCAGGGTTCTGTTTGGAAATGTGAGTGTGTGGTGGTGGTGGGGGTGCAGGCTTTACACGACCTGCAACTGGCTGTGTCACCCTCCCTGTGTGAGCTGGCCTTTGTCTAGAGGTCTTGAGCATGACTGCACTGAGACGTCAGAATCTTAGCCGATGAAAGGTCAGTGATGAATAAATGTCCTTTCAAGGACACAGGGCTGCAGTTAGCATTCAGCAGCTGCAGTGATGGGAGCCTGATTCATCCCTCTGATGTAACAACTGACAGTGATGTGGGAAACTGCAGTCAAATGAAAAACAGGACAAAGTTATATTTTTCACAAGAATGCCTGTAGCACTTTACATCATGTTCCTATCATTCTGATGACAAGAATGCAGCATTCCATCATAGTCTTTCCATCCTAGAATCTTTGGAAATATGGTTCCTTCTGGCCCGACTCTTACATTGCAATACAAAACACATTTACTAGGGAGCAAGTCCCATTGAATTTAGTGGGATTTACTTCTGAGTGCATGCATAGGATTGCACTTAGATCCAAGCTGCCACAAGTGCGTGAAGTTCTGTGATTCTTTAGCTCAAACGATATATCGATAGATTGATAGTTAGTTGTGAGGTAGTTGTGAATTTCCTGCATTGTGCAGGGGGTTGGACTTGATGGTCCCTTCCAACTCTATGATTCTATGATTCTATGATAGACAGACAGACAGACAGACAAGAGAGATTTGTACCCTACTTTTCTCCTCAATGGAGAGAGTGGCTTACAGCCGGTACCTTTCTGCCTGTAATTTATACCCTTATTGTGAGCCCTATCTTCTGCTGCCAACAGGAACAGCTCCCTGCCCTCCTCTAAGTGACAGCCTTTCAGATACTTAAAGAAAGCAATCATGTCCCCCCACCTCATCTCCTCTTTTCCTGACTAAACATTCCCAAGGCTCTTAGCCTTTCCTCGGAGGGCTTGGTCTCCAGGCCCTTGATCATCCTCGTCGCTCTCCTCTGCACCCACTCTATTTTGTCTACATCCTTTTGGAAGTGAGGCCTCCAGAACTGCACACAGTACTCCAGGTGCAGCCTGACCAATGCGGTGTATAGCGAGACTATGAGAACTTGTGATTTGTATGTTATGTCCCTGTTGATTCACCCCAAGACCACATTAGCCTTTTTTGCTACTGCATCACACTGACTGCTCATATTCAGCTTACAGTCTACGCATACTCCTAGATCTTGTTCACACACCATGTTACCCAGACGTGTATCCCCCATCCAGTATGTGTGCTTCTCATTTTTGTTACCCAGATGTAGAAGTCTGCACTTATCCTTGTTGAATTGCAACTTGTTCACATCTGCCCACGTTTCTGGTGCATACAGATTTAATTGAATTCCCTCTTTATCTTCCGGAGTGTTTGCTGCTCCTCCCAATTTGGTGTCATTTGCATGGATGGTGATTTTCAGCACATCTTTTCCCCTGCTGCCCTACTGAGTAGTGTGGGGGGGGGGTAGGGGCTGCTGCTGGGAAGTTTCCTGCTATAGTGGGAGACCTAGCAGGCCTACACGGAGCTGCCTTCTGTTGAGTCAGACCACTGATCTATGAAATATAATATTATCTACTTTGACTTACAGTGGCTCTCCAGTATCTCAGTCTTTACAACACCTTCTACCTGATCCTTTTAACTGGATATTTCAGAGATTGAACCTGGAACCTCCTGCATGCCAAGCAGATGTTCTTTATGCACAACCTTCCTCTAAATATGATTAGGTTTTCCCATGCAGTATGCTGAATAGAAGCAACATATCCATCTTGATGGAGCACTGCTATTATACAGTCAGTTTTTGGCAGCCTCCATTTGGGGCAGCAGGAATTGTGAAGGGATTTCCTGGCTTTGTTGAAGACAAGTATTTATCCCCTTCTCATTTGTAACACCTGTGCTGTTGGACAGCTTAAACTAATTATCTATACCTCGTAACTATTATGTCAAAACTGATATTTCACTAAATAAAAGAGAGAGTGAATATTATTTTATTGCGAAAGAGTAATCTGCTCCATAGTAGAAAAACAAGGAAGAGTTCTGTGGTTCTTTCGAGAAGAACACATGTACTGGCGGCATTAATAAGCACATGCATGCTGCATTCTGCATTAGATGAGAGAGGGGCTTGCCTACAATAGCTGATGCCACAGTAAGTTTATTGACTTTTCAGGTGAGAGTCCATTGGACTCTCTGTGGTTTTGACGTGCTGCTCTAATTAATTCCCCAAAGTAAGAATGGACCGATCACTATCTCTTTAGCTGACAACCAAAGTGTGGCACAGCATGAATGAGCTGTGAATGATAAGTGCTAAACCAGAAGAGAAGCTATGTCTCTGTAACCATTTAATTCCATGTTCATTCATGGAGGGAGACAAATGAGCATGAATAGGCCAAGAAACTCATATTTGCAAAAACGTTTACACATCTGCGATGGAAAAACTGTGCTTTAGTAAATCACAAAACAGCTTCTGGAGAGCTTAGCGTGGCTTGTGGAATTGCAGGTGCCAGAGCTCTTTGCCTTGTTACATCACTGCCACATATGCTCGGACCCTTTTCCTTGCGCAAATTTACCATATGGAGAGATCGAATTTTGTACCGCAGAAATGTCCAGAATTCAGGCGTGTTTCAACGACCTTGTGCCAGAGAAGGTTCCCCATGTCTCGCCCTTTTATCCTCACACGGGAGCATTAAAGAGCTAAACATCTCTCATTCCCACTTCCTCCCAGCCCAGTGTATTTGGCTCATGGAATATATATATATATATATATATATATATATATATATATATATATATATATATATATATTACTAGCAGCTGTTTTTTCAGCTGACATTTAAACTCTGCTCACATCCTTGCAGTTGATTTTCTAATATTCCCTTGGAAAAAGAGAGAGAGGAGAAGAACCCACGCTCTACTGTACTGATTCTTGTGTTGAATCCCAATAACTTAAAGCATATTGACATTCACTGGTTGAGAGATGAAGTTGGAATTACCAGCCCCTATTTACACTGATTAGTGCTCTGTCTCTGGAGGGTCTAGTAATGGAATATATAGCTTTCCATCTCTAAGATGTGGGTTCAAGAACAGCTCAAATCTGTAGTGGCTCAGCTTAGTCCACGGAACAGGTGTCCAGACCAAACATAGGAAAGGAGGGGGTTGTGGTGAAAAGAGAATCATTGTCCTAGACCTCGGGACGAATTGGTCCTGTTCCCAGTTCTGCTTTCAAAACTGTGTCGTTTTTGGCAAGGAACTTGCAAATGGGGTAATAATACTTTACTACCTCCTTGGGGCATTTGAAGGATGGACTTGCTACTGTTGTGGGAGGCTTAGGTTTTCTGGTAACTGGGTCATACGAGTACCAAGATTCCAAATCCCTCCCATCCCTTTCTTGTTAAAACATCTCCATAAACTGGCAGTAGCCTTTTATCGCAAAACTGTACAGTTTGGAGTTGTCCTGGATATCCTCTAGTTTGGATTTTCCAGTTGAAAAGTAGCAATATTAGCGGGTGGAAATTTCTCCCCAAAGACATACAAATATTCATGGAGGGTGTTTCTGTTTAGCGCTGTTTTTCTACTGCAGCTGTTTGCTCTCCACTTTTTCACTGGCTGATACTTCTTCCTTGTTCCTCGATTGGTCACATTGGTGATCTTATCCAACTGAAGATTACATGGTGAATGGGAAGATGTCACAATTCTCTGTTCTTTCTCATTTGGCTGTATGATAACTTTAATGAGTGCCAATGAGAGTAATTGAGAGTAAACCAACATTTTCACTCAGATTAACAAATAACACTTGGAGGAAAAGATTACATAGTTCAACATTGCTGGAAAATGTTCACAAAAAACTATGCAGTTTTTACCCAGGACATTTCAGCCTGCAGAAAGTTAAGAAGTGCCAAATTAGGTGCAGTATATTAAAAAATAATATTGTTCATCATATGGTCAGCTCTTAATAGGATATTTGTTTTACCAAAGACATCAGGGTTTTTCCCCTCAAGGAGAACTGCAAGCCTGTCATTCTGACTTAATTCAGAGTGCCGGTCTGAGTAGACAATACTGACTTTGATGGACCAAGGGTCTGATTCAGTATAAAGTAGCTTCATGTGTTCAATCATTGGTAGGCCAATAAAGGTATTGAAATTTGGAATCATGCTTACCTTAAAAATAGTTTCAGGTGAATTATGTGTGTGTGTGGGGGGGGAAAAAGTCATTCAGCTGAAGATTGTAACATCTGCTGGCGCTGGATCTCCTGTGGAATTTGACAGGAGGGATTTTCACTACTCACCCAAAGGTCTGTCACAGTCTCGAGTGGTCCCCCATCATCAGGGCACAACAATGCATACATAAAGCGGTTCCATTTTTAAGACAAGCCCCTGTTGCACATTCATATCTCTAGGTCAAAACCAGAAGGCTCCTCCTTGGGCGCTGATCCAGCAATTATTTATATGCACAAGAATTTGAATGCATTCATGGGGCTTCTTCCTACATTTCAACAGAAAACCTCATCCACACATTCAGAATAATGACTGTGGTATAGTTCTGAGCATACATGAATCTTTGAACCAGAGTAGTACTCTTTGCACAATAAGGGGAGACACCCTTCTAAGTCCATTGAGGTCAGTGCACTTAGAAGGGTGCAGTGCTGCTTAGGATTGTGCTGTCCAAAAGTGCATGTTTTAAAACATTAAAATAAACTAATATGTGAGATTCTTAGGTATCTAAATTTTACACCAAATTTGCACATGACATTTGCCATATGGAATGTGTGTGTGTGTGTTAAGTGCTGTCAAGTTACTTTCAACTTATGGCAACTCTATGCATTAATAACCTCCAAAATGTCCTATCCTTAACAGCCTTGCTCTGGTCTGGCAAACTGATACCTGTGGCTTCCTTTATAGAGTCAATCCATCTCATGTTGGGTCTTCCTCTTTTCCTGCTGCCTTCAACTTTTCCTAGCATGATTGTCTTTTCCAGTGACTCTTGTCTTCTCATAATGTGACCAAAGTATGATAGCCTCGGTTTGGCCATTTTAGCCTCTAGGGAGAGTTCAGGGTTGAGTTCATCTAAAACCCACTTATTTGTCTTTTTGGTGGTCCATGGTATCTGTAAAACTCTCCTCCAACACCACATTTCAAACGAATCCACTTTTTTCCCTGTCAGTTTCTTCATTGTTCAGCTTTCACACCCATACATAGTAATACGAAATATTATGGCATTAATTAACTTGATCTTGGTCACCAGCAACACACCCTTAGACTTAAGGATCTTTTCTAGCTTCTTCATGGCTACCCTTCCCAGTCTCAACCTCCTTCTGACTTCTTGGTTGCAGTCTCCCATTTGGTTAATGATTGAGCCAAGGAATACAACATCTTTAAAATTTCAATTTCTTCACCGTTAGCCTTAAAGTTGTGTAATTCCTCAGTAGTCATTACTTTTATCTTCTTGATGTTCAGCTGTAATCCTGCTTTGGCACTTTCTGTTTTAACTTTCATCAGTAGTTGTTTCAAGTCTTCCCTATTTTCTGCCAGCAATGGGGTGTCATCTGCATATCTCAAATTGTTAACATTCCTTCCACCAATTTTCACTTTACTGTTATCTAAATCTAATTCAGTTTCCCTTATGATATGTTCTCCATAGAGATGAACCCATATGGAATGGCAGAAGGCAAATAATTTTGATACTATGCCAATCTTTCCAAATCTTTAGGAACCTTGATTTACCTATACAAGCCATTAAATAGCAAAACAGGAACCAGTACTATATTCCCACCCATCCTATTCCTCTTTGCCTGTACATTGGAACCAATCATCCTGCTCAGATAAGCAGGGGGTATATTTCTCCAATATAAGTGTATAGATCAGGTTGTGGCATAATTTGACCTTAATAGGTAAGACAAACCTTTATTGGCAAATAACGGAAGCAATTGACCATGGCTGTTTCTAACTTTAGGGCTTCCTTTCTGACATTAAAGTTACCTGAAGAGTGTTGAGGACCATTGTTGTCATCATCAGAATCTTTATCCAGCAAAACAATTAAAGCAAAATAAGCAAATACCCTGTGGAATGGAGAAATATCTTTGCATGCTTACTTAACAATGCTAGGGGTCATTTCTATAAGCACGCCTGTGTTAATTTTTCACTCAGTTCATTTCCACTCAAAAGTCATCTGGAATATAGTGTTCAGCTTTGGCTTCAGCTTGTTTAGAAAGATGTTGACTCTAGAGAAGTCTTGGAGGGAACTACAAAGGTTTAGTTTCCCAGATGTTTGAGGAAAGGTTAATGCAACTGGATCTTCAAACCTCATGCTTGGACTCATAGATTTCAATTATTTAGACTCATAGATCAAGTCTGGGAGATGGGAAAGTAATGAGGAAACACGGTATTCTTATGTGTTTCTGCACAAATATGAATGAAAAGGGGGAGGCTTAAACCTGGGAGAATGGTCTGGAGAACGAAAAATGTAATGGACTTAAGTGGTTTCTTCGTAGATTGCGGTCGTATTACCTTCTTTGATTACCTTCTATGGTTACTCTCATGTCTTCAGTGATGGGAACGGTGGGAGGATGAGCTCTTCAGATATTCCCAAGTGAACAGTGGGAAAGCTTCACAAATCTCTCCATCACCACTGTTCTGTACATATTTATGCTTCATTTCTAAAAGCTTTAATTGAAAGGCATTCCAGCCGAATTTATTTTGTGGATATTTGCTTTCAAGGAAACGGGTTTACATGGAATTTCAATGTGTTTAGGAGCCTACAAGTATAGTGGGTTGGATTGGAGCAAGCGAAATGCATCTTAAATCCCCTGTTTTTGTTGTCCAAGGCAAAAATACCAAAGGCTCACTGAACCCGTGGTTAGCCAGCATACGTACCTGGTGAGCTATATTTACGGTGCTACCCTAAGCAGAGTTTCACATTTCCAAATCCGGGGCTTGCAATTTGTAAAAGTATTGTGGTTATTTGGGGGGGGGGGAGCCAGCATGGTATACTGGTTAAGAGTGGTGGTTTGGAGTGGTGGACTCTAATCTGGAGAACTGGGTTTGATTCCCCACTCATCCACACGAGCGGCGGAGGCTAAACTAGTGAACTGGATTTGTTTCCCCACTCCTACACGTGAAGCCAGCTGGGTGACCTTGGGCTAGTCACAGCTCTCTCAGACCCACCTACCTCACAGGGTGTCTGTTGTGGGGAGGGGAAGGGAAGGTGATTGTAAGCCGGTTTGAGTCTTCCTTAGGTGGTAGAGAAAGTCAGCATATAAAAACCAACTCTTCTTCTTCTTCTTCATCAAGTACCTGAGAAATACAGAACTGTACTGTAGATTAAAACAGTGTGAATGTGGATTGTTTTATTACTAGGATTTTTTAAAACCCACTCCACATATAGTTCACCAATTGCAGGTAAATTTCTTGTCCCAGAGGTAAAAAAGTTTCAGAGGGTAGTAAACTCTCTTGTTGGTCTCTACGGCGCCACTGGATGCGAATCTAACTGAATTAAAAAAAAAGATTTCTGCTGTAATTTTGGTGCAGGAAAAGGGAAGCAGTGAAGAAAACCATTCTCAGCAACCTCCCCTCCTGCTTTATAAATTTGAGGAGCAAGCCTGAGCAGGTCTTCTCAGAAGTAAACTCCTTGTTATTCAGCGGGTCTTACTCTCTGGAAAATGCCTTTTGGATTGTAGCCTTTGTGTCCATCGATACGAGTCTGACCACATGGGGTTTAATTCATATTACCATTTCTTCCACTGCTTATGTTCTCTGGGAGTAAATATGTTTATTACTCAGTGGCTTGTGATGACATAATAAAGCCGGTGAAACCCCCAGCCCGTAGGAGAGATTCCGTGTTTTTTCCTGTTTTTATGCATGCATTCTTGCTCTCTCCCGTTTCATTCGCATGCTCGGCACAGGTTGGGAGGCCACGGCCACTGACCCACTGGTGACCTCAACCCAAGGCCAAGCCCAGTGGGGGCGGAGGGGCGGGAAATCACACCACGGGCTGGCCCTGACGTTATTTATTTTGCTCTATAACTTAATGACTTTCCGGGTTCTGCTCCTATCCAAAATATCAAGCACCATCCGTGCCAAAGATATAGAAAATAAATGAGAGCCAGAAAGTCATCCAAGAAGCATTACTAGACATAACAAAAATTCACTGGCTCTTAAATCGGCCGTGGTAATGCAGGAAATATCTGTGTCCAGAAAGGAGGAAAACACAAAGGTATTCAGGCTTCAGCTGGTCTGCATAGTATATTCACAGGTGGCACGTTCTTTACAAACATTTTCACTTCCCGTCCTTCTGCGTGTGTCCCCGAAAAGGTAATTGTCCTACGGTCGCCTTTTTGTGCAAGTGAAACATGCTAAAATATTTATTACAAAAATATGTTTGAATAATCACTGATGTGTGCTCTGTGATGGTTTGGAGGCTTTCGACTTGTGTGGAAGTCAAACAGTGCAGTCCTGTGCACAGTAAAGCCCTGATACGTCCATTGAAATCAATAGTTCTGCTGACGATCCCACCGAAAATGGCTCAGTGAACAGCACTAGTATTTGGCTGCTTGACTTTGTTTAGGGGAAATGGATGGTAGTGACCCCCCCACACCCACAATGTTTGTTTCTGGCAACGTGGCTCAGCTTTATTTTTAAGTTGTCCTACCCCCCCCCATGTTTTAATTTTATTTATTTGGGTGTTCCCTTCCTGCTCAATGCAGTATTTAAGGAGGGACAGTGTGATATAATTGTTAGTAGGGTTGCCAACCTCCAGGTACTAGCTGGAGATCTCCTGCTGTTACAACGGATCTCCAGCGGATAGAGATCAGTCCACCTGAAGAAAATGGCCGCTTTGGCAATTAGACTCTATGGCATTGAAGCCCCCCACCCATACTGTGCTCCATGCTTTCCTTCTTCATGCGGGTTCAAATGAAACACTCCTATTGCCAAATAGCAAGTGGGTCCAGAGACTGAGTGACAGGAAGGCGAAAGGAATGAGACTGGAGAATCTTCCTGTAAAGAGACAAGAGGTTCTTGGATTTGTGGCTTAGCCACCAAATTAGGTTTGCCAAGGGACCAGTAGAAAAATGTCCTGCCCCTTTAATGGAGGCTTAATGTGTGCAAATTGGTAGCTGAAGCTTTTCAGGGAGTGGAGATAAATAACATCACCTGGCAAATAGCATCCTATTAAAAGCCTCTGTTTTTCTCTAGACCAGGGTTGTCAACCATAAGGCTGCGGGCTGGATCCAGCCCCTTGAGAGCTATTATCCGGCCCACAAGCCAGCTGAGGCAGCCACAACCCCACTCTCGATTTGGGCTGGCGAGGCATGGCCCGGCCCGACCAAGCCACGTTTATGACATTTCCAGCCCTTGTAACAATTGAGTTTGACACCCCTGCTCTAGACAGATGGCAACTCTGTGTAGCAATCCTAATCCCATAACTTTGGGTTTGCTGTTTCTGATTATGCAGGCAGAACTACTCAGTGGATTTGCTTTTTTTTGTGTGGCATTGCTTTTTGAGGCTCTGGGTTTTGATTGAGAATTCTTTTTTAGAGAGCCAGCATGGTGAACTGGTTAAGAGCAGTGGTATGGACTCTGATCTGGAGAACCTGATCTGGAGAACCTGGTTTGATTCCCCACCCCTCCACATGAGTGGGGGACTCTAATCTGGTGAACTGGATTTGTTTCCCCACTCCTACACATGAAGCCAGCTGGGTGATCTAGGGCTAGTCGCACTCTCTCAGCCCCACCTACCTCACAGGGTGTCTGTTGTAGGGAGGGGAAGGGAAGGGAAGGTGATTGTAAGCCGGTTTGGTTCTTCCTTAAGTGGTAGAGAAAGTCGGCATATAAAAACCATCTCTTCTTCTTCTTATGTGCACACTAAGTTTTCTGTCCACAAACTTATTTGTGGACTTGGAGTAGCTAACTGCAGCTTCTGTATCCTTGGGGTTGCCACAAGAAAGCAGCTTGTGTGTATTTGCATATGCGATGAAGCAATGAAGCGATGCCGAACAAAAAAATAATTCATAGACACTTGAACTGGCAGGAAAAACAGTGAGATTGACAGGGGAGTGAGCTGTCAAGGAACCTGGTATGGAAAGGAAATGCTTGAAGGAGAGTTAAAAGAACACTGGTTCTGGTACACCAGAAAGACTTCATAAATACTTCTTAACTAACAAGAAATATTTAATAATTCTTAGCAGTGTGGTTACATAACTAATTTTCACCTGCCGTTCAAAGGGTCGGGCAATAGAGGGGGCTCTTGTTCCCAGGAATCGGCGGGGGATCCTTGTAGAGGAATTTCGGGCCGGGAGGATGTACTTGTCTAGGCTCCTCAGTGACTCGCGCCAGTGTGATATGGTTAATCATTTGGGACCTTGCCCTAAGGCCCTAACATGGGTTTCAGTCAACTCAGATGCGCCTGAGCAAAGTCTGAGTGAAACATGACTCAGGCTTCGAGCCGTCTCTTGGCCACACTTTTTAAAAGGCTATGGGCAAACCCATGAGAGGTTAACAAATGGAAGCGGGTCAGCAGGCTGTCCCCACCAGTGGAAACCTCATCAGCTTTCCCAGTGGGACTAGGTGACCCCAGGGGATCCCTCTTTCTGCTAGGGTTGCCAACCTCCAGGTGGTTGAACTGACAACAAGCAGCAATAGACTCAATATTGGAAAAGCTGAATAAACACTCTTATTCCACTCTTATTCCTCTTTCACCACTAAAATAGTGTTGCAATAGTGGTGGAGGGAGGAACACTGCAAAGTGTCCAAGATTCTTGACTCCCGTATCCATAGGGGGGGGGGGGCTGGGGTACCTAGTCTGTTGGAAGCATTTCAACCCCACCCATGACGAATGGGTAAAGCATCATCATATCTCCGCCCCTCGCCTACTACGTCAGTTCCATGCCTCGGATCCGGATAAACCCGCCCCATCGAATGAGAAGGGGAGGGGGGCCTTAGGGGGGCAGAATGTGAGCTCCAGGCAGCTGGCCTTCATGGTTCTGTTTCTCAGAAGTTTGTTATGACTGCTTTCTCTCCATTTGTGTGATAACTGTAATCTACCATGGGAACCAGGCTCGGCTTGGTAACCAACTGTGCCTTTGGTTTTCTATATATGTTCCAACCTGTCTGTATTCCCCCCAGTAGAGTCCTCGTACCTTCCCCTGTAAGTTCCTGCTACTCACCTTATGCTTCCCAAATAAACCAGCCTCTTAGAATACCCTGTCTGGAAGTTTGGTGATTGGGATTCAACAGGTGAACTCAGACCTTACAGTAGGTGGGGCTAAGAGAATGTGACTGGCCCAAGGTCACCCAGCTGGCTTCATGTGTAGGAGTGGGGAAACAAATCCAGTTCACCAGATTAGTCTCCACCGCTCATGTGGAGGAGTGGGGAATCAAACCCGGTTCTCCAGATCAGACTCCACCGCTCCAAAAATGCTGTTAACCACTACACCACACTGGCTCCCAGCATGGTCATAGCAGTAATCCTTCAAATAAAAATTATTGCATTAGAAAATGAAACTGATCCCATCCATAAAGAAGAAACAATCCAGTCAATAATAAAACAATCTATCCCAGCTGCAGGATGAAAAGCAGTACAAGGACTCAACCGGAGAGACACAAAATATAAACATACCATCAAAATTATCATACCCAGGCCAGGTGGTTGTGTCATCCACAGTAAAATTTTAAAGTTAGCCAAAAGTTAGGAAAGAACTTAGTTAAAATCTGGGGAAATAAAAATGTTTAGGATTGGATTCTGTCCCCGTGTAATACATCCATGCACAGAAGTGCTAGTTCACTGCTGAAATGTTCCCCTCTTGCGACTCTTGGAGGACGAGGTATCCCCATGTGTAGTGTGAGAGCTGCCATAGAGGGGCTGAAGTTGGCAAAAATCAGCCTCCTTTGCATGCATGGGTCTTTATGATGGGATCCAGCTTGTTTTGATGTGATGCTTAAATACCAAAGGAGGAGACACCAGACAGGTTTCCAGATGGAGGCATTTCACAAGCAAGGTGCCACAACGGAAAAAGCATTGTCTCTAGTTGCCACTTGCCTGATTTCCATGAGTGGGGAGACAGTGAAAGAAAGATCTTAACCAGTGATCAGGACAATACGGGAAGGAGGCAGAACTAAGGTGGAATGTACCAAATTATTTATCAATAAAGGGGAGAACTATTTGATCATCAAGTGCCCACGCTATCCCTGGACTTGGATGTAAACATGCCAAGGAAGATTGGACTGCTATTATGCAGTTCGATTTAAAATGGTTTATTCTGTACTGAGGTCCTCAGAAAAGTGGTGTCCCACAGCTCTTTGTTGGAAAACGTGACAATGTGGCCATTCAGCTAAATAATGACCTGGGTGTTCCTGTTGTAAAAAAGTTGGGTGCAGGTTCGTTGTACCTCCTGACCTAAAAATAGCAGCAGATTGGATCCAACCAGCTTTTCTGCCAGAGAAGAAGAAAAGAGGGATTCCTTTTGACTGCCAAAAAAGTCCATGCTGAAAATCAGGGGACCTGCATGTACAAAAGCCATGTGGAACCGGGCTGTAGAATGGAGGGGAACTGGATGAGATGGATTGAAAACGCAGATTGGATACAACCCAATTTTTAAATGTGCTGCATTTTGGAATACAGTCTGGTTTGTTCATTCTTTGAAGACCACCATCTTTTCTTATGTCATGGGGGAAACGGCTTGACCGGCTTCCAAATCACAACAATCCATTCTGGTTGGTACAGCTGTTTTAAATATGCAGGGTGAAAACTGGAAAGTACTGAGGCGAGGAGGGTAAGTGTTGCATTCGTCATGTCGCTGAGATGTCTGCTCAGTGACATTATTCTTTGTGGCTTACTTCAGTCGCTGTTTGCTCTGGAGAAGACCTGCATTTCCTTGTTACTGTTGTCACAGGCCTCAGGAACCACTGGAAAGGCCATCAGTCATCCGCAAATTCATTGTAAGAAACATTGGGTTGCAACCAAGGATCCATAAACGAGATGGAACTTTTCTGTCTGCTGTAGTATCCCACCACAACCCTTGAAGTCCTGTTCCCAAGCTTCAGGGGTACTCTTTGGAACAGCACTGGGCATGATGCATGGGGCCTGCAGTGGTAAAAATCACCTCCCTTTCCTACCAGCGGAACTGCCCTGACTCCAACAGAAAATCGCCATAGGTTCCCGCCCATTCCTTTGGGGAGGCATATGGTTTCCAATATTTTTTGTTGGAAAAAAAAACTCATAAATAAACTATGGGCAAAATCTGCTTAGAATCAATGTTATGCTGCAATGCTATAGATTTCTGGCAAGATTTTTACTGCCCCTTTAAATTCCTGGGGTGCATCTGAGGCCACGAACTAGTTGATCTTAGCTGGAAGTGGAAGGTTATGATGAGGCTGTAGTTTATCAGAACCGGAAATGTCTAGGAAGACTGGTGTTTTGCTTGTTTTTCTCTGCAGAGATTGGAGAGGACAGGGCAAAAAAACAAACAATGCAAACCCACTGCTTAACTTTATCAGTCTGTATCCTGCACACGGCAGTGAATCATGATGCAGAAAAAAGAGAGTAAATATAGTAGCTTCCCTCCTCTGCCAGAGAAATTCCTCTCTTGCGAAAAGAGAAAATCCAGAGGAAATTTCAACAAATTTCCATTTTTAAAAAAGCCTGTAATTGGGCTGGCTGCCATCCTGTGATGAGGGGTTCCACTAGGGCCATCGAGCACGTATAGTGCGCTGAGCTGTCAGATAAGTCCGTGTGGCTAAAACGTAACGTATATTTGTTATGTTGATAAAACAAATAAGCCCACGAACCAGACAGGGCAGGGTTAGACTGTGGGGGCGAACATGAGAGGGGAAAACCAGAGGAAGGGAAGCGTTCTTTGAAAATAAATAGACGGTTCAATGCTTACAGCCTGGGTGTGCTCTCTTGCTCATAACTCTTTTTTACGTGAGGAGCAGGCAAGAAGTACGGTCAGACCCAAAGCAGTTTCTTAACCCCTGCTGTTGCCAGTGTGTGTCTGTATTGTCTTAGGAATTAATTTTTAAACCTTTGTTTGCTAAGATCCAAAGCCACATCTTGCCTTAACAAAACTGCTGTAAAACCACTGTCAAATATGCTGCCGTTGCCTGTCCTTTGTGGTTAGGGTTGCCAGGTCCCTCTTTGCCACTGGCAGGAGGTTTTTGGGGCGGAGCCTGAAAAGGGCGGGGTTTGGGGAGGGGAAGGAATGCCGTAGAGTCCAATTGCTGAAGCAGCCATGTTCTCCAGGTGAACTGAAGTCTATCGGATGGAGATCAGTTGTAATAACAGGAGATCTCCAGCTAGTACCTGGAGGTTAGAAAATGGGTACAAGAGTGACACAATACTAATTCAGGGTGCAAAATGGTCTATTCAAAAGCTACCAGATCTCAACATGTCACAAAATGATAAGCAATCTGTACAACAAATCCTATACATATACAAGTTCATCTCAAAGTCCAAAATGTTTCTTCATAGATGTAATGCTGAAGTAATACATATATCAGATGAAAAGGGGATACGGCCGTTTCAGGATTCTTCAGTAAAAGTTCTTCCTCAGTCCCCAACAGTATTCAACAATTTCAGCTTCACTTTTAATGTATCCCTGCGTGGAACATGAGGACTATCCTTGATATCTAAGTGCAGTCATGTCCTATTGAAGGGGGAGACATAATAGCAGCCCTCGATTCTGGAGCTTTCTCAACAAATGTAATTGGAACTAGGCCACTGTATGCTTTGAATATTCCAAGTTAGGTGGGTAGGCTTTGGAAGTCTCTCACCACTGGCAATCATTTGACATCACATCTATATTCCTTTGGAAACCAGGTGAAGCCGTTTCCCCCTCTCTTGAGCCTTTTAAACCCCCTTCAGTTTGTTTTAGGTGTCCTATTCTGGTTTTTGGTGGTGGCTTTAGAGGCTCTTTTAATCCCCTTTTAAAGATAACTATAGTATAGTCCTCCTGACCCTGGCTAGTATTTGGATGGGTAGGGTTGCCAGGTGGGTGGTTTCGGCGGGCAATTGCCCGCCAATCTACCAGGCTGCTCTGGAGCAGGGATTGCACATGTATGCGGCTGCATGTGCATGTCATTGCCCCAGCCCTGCCCCCCAAAACCTCCCACCTATGGAGAGAGGGGACCTGGGGACCCTATGGATGGGAGACCTCCAAGGAATACCAGGATTATGACACGGAGGTCAGCAATGTCAAACCTGAAGGTCTCTTGCCCTACAGGGTCACAGTAAGTCGGCTGTGACTTGACGGCAAAAACAAAAAACAAAACAGTACAGTCCTATGCACGGGAACTAATTCTGCATAGGATTGCACGTGTAAATTATTATCCTGTTTTAACTTGATGTGTATTATTCTGTCTGTTTTATGTGTCTGTTGTCTTCTATGTTTGTTATTTTATTGTTTTTAATAACTAGGCATGGTACTGACTGATATGGGCCACCAGCTCTGATACTGGTGCCACTAAGACTCAGAGTAATTTCAGAGATGTATAAATCTGTGTAGAAGCAGATATGTGGCCCTGCTTTCTAGGGTTGGACCTAGACTTAGCTGGAGAGTGTTTATGTCAATTAACTATCCTGTTTTAACTAGTTAATTCATTATCTGATTAAGCATACAGTACTACAGAATGTCAGTATGGATAATGTTCTCAAGATCTTTAATAAGGTACTTGTTTTTCTTGACTGGGGGAAAAATAAGCAATTTATTGTTAGGAAAGTCATCTTAAATATGTTGCTCGAATCCAAAAACGTTTCTATATTGCTTTCAACAGTTTCATTATCACTGATAAGTTTTTACAAGAGACAGCTGCAATCTGTACATTTGTTCTTTCAACATCGAGCTGAATTCTAGATAATCTTCTCATTACCAAATATTTTGGTCCTTTATGAACACTATGCTTCTCTCAGCAAAAGTAAGATAATGGTGTAATTGCTGCCTTAAATTGTTTACAGATGGCAGTCAGGAGTTCATTCTGGGTCTAAAAAATCTTGAAGTTCAGACGTCTGGCTATCAGGCAGGGATACGTCCAGGTGTGATTTAGGGGATGAGATCTGGGAGAGTTCAAAATAGCATGGAATTAGATATTTGTTAAACTTGTAGCCTACCCCCCTCTAAAGGGGTCAGAGCAGCTTACACATGTATTGTCGAAGGCTTTCACGGTCAGAGTTCATTGGTTCTTGTAGGTTATCCGGGCTGTGTAACCGTGGTCTTGGAATTTTCTTTCCTGACGTTTCGCCAGCAACTGTGGCAGGCATCTTCAGAGTAGTAACACTGAAGGACAGTGTCTCTCAGTGTCAAGGGTGTAGAAAGAGTAATATATAGTCAGAAAGGGGTTGGGTTTGAGCTGAGTATTGTCCTGCAAAAGTATTGTCCTGTAAGTATCAAGATAATGTGCTAATGAGGATATGGTATGTTAATATGGAACCATTGTATCCTGAAGTGATCTGTTAATGTGTGTAATCCAAAACTAATCTGTATGGCTATTGTTGAATGTTGTCTTTGTCTGGAGGTTTTTCAGGGCAGGAAGCCAAGCCTTATTCATTCTTAAACTACTACTCTGAAGTAGTTACTACTCTGAAGATGCCTGCCACAGTTGCTGGCGAAACGTCAGGAAAGAAAATTCCAAGACCACGGTTACACAGCCCGGATAACCTACAAGAACCAGCTTACACATGGTTCCCAAGCATAGTCTTTCATCCAAGAATTGCTCAAAGCCAGACCCACTGACGGTGCAATCCTGAAGGGGAGGGGCGAAGCATCGTAGGAGCTAGGGTAACCCTGCACCAGCATCTGAGCCACTTTGTGCTGTGAGAAAGTGGCACGGACGCCAGCGTGGGGACACTTACGCCAGCACTGTGGAACGACGCAGCAGTGAGTGCCTTGGCCCCTGGTGCTGCTGCGCAGGCAGCAAGAACCCAGAAGCGGGTACCCACACCAGCATTGAGGAGGACATTCCCAGGGCATTCCCAGAGACAGGGCTGACATTAGTCAGCTTCCAAACACCTTTCAGCCTCTATGCCGCAGTGTTGCTATGTCTGCAAAATAGCTGGCATAGCCCCATGCAACTCCATGGGGGCGTTTCACGGTTGTTGTTTTTAATGCATTTTAAACATTTATTTTTCCACCGGGAAACCTTTGCAGAGGCGGCACGGCTGCACTGCTCCCAGCCGATGCCTATCTATCTCCCCGTTCAAGAATGAACTGCCCCTGTCATTATGTGTAGTCCCTTCTTGTGGGCTTCACAGAGGCATCTGGCAAGTCACTGTGGGAACTAAGATGCTGGCCTAGAGGGATCTTATATAACTATCATTAGCTGATGAGGAACTAATATTAAGGAATATGATTACAGTGAAAGACAGCGCTGATATGTGGTGGTGGAAAGTGTCATTGAGACGCAGCAGACTTATGGTGACCCCGAAGGGTTTTCAAGGCAAGAGTTGAACAGTTTGCCATTGCCTGCCTTTGCGTAGCAAACCTATTTGGTGCTCTCCCATCCACCAGGGCTTACCCTGTTTAGTTTCTGAGATCTGATGAGATCATGCTAGCCTGGGTGACCCTGCTTAGCTTCTGAGATCTGGTGAGATTGGGCTAGCCTGAGCATACACTGTAATGCACAGAAACTAGAGATAAACTGGAATAAGATCCAAGGCAAAGGTAATCAAGATATCTAGACTTCAAAGCTGGAGGATGTGGAAATCTACCCAGGTTTGTCTAATAGTAAACTGAGGATGGAGATAGGGTTTTAAGGAGAAAGTATTGTACTTCCTCTTTACTAATTTTCTCCCTGAAACAAAACAAAAATCAATTTCTTTCCCTCTTTTTGGGAATTTGGAGTCAGTTTCTAATCAATTCTGTTTTGATCAAAGAGTAATTCAAAGAGAGGAAGATCAGAAAGGGAGGTTCTGCAAAACTTCAAAGTATCACTCTGTAGCTGCTCAGAGACTTCCCAAACATTCCTATCCTCCTATTAGAGTATCACCCTTCGATGTGTAACATAAAACAACTGCAGGAACTAATGTTACAAAAGGATGCATAGATTTATCTTCAGAAAGAAATGAAAGAGAAATTCCTCTTTTAAAAGAGAAAAAAGAATAAGAGGAATCAGCGACTACATCTAAAAAAGTTAATTTTGGAAAAAGAAATTCCCCTCCCATAATAACACTAGTTGGAAATCAGGGAGAGCCCAAAGAAAAGAAGCTTTCTCATGATTAATTTTTTCAGACTCTGTCCTTTGTTAAGCCTGGGTATCTTCCAAGCTTCTGTAGCAACACAGAATTTAATGCAGGGATTCACACAACAGTTTCTCTTCCAAGTAAAAGATTTTTTAATCATTCTTGGAACAAGATGTGCAGTTCCCTATGTTTTTTTGTCGTTGTCTAATAACATCATGTCTGAAATGTGACCTTTGAGTTTCCCTAGTTCAGGAGATGCAGACCCTGTCTCGGCACAAAGATATTTGCTTCTCTCTCTCTCCCAGGCAAGGAAATAATAAAATCTGTATTTCTAATGGAAAGCTCTTGCATAGAATTGGTTGTATGTGTAAAACCAGCCTTTATTGTAAATGGTTCAACAAATTGCTTAGATTATAGGAGATTTGCTGGAATCATGCTGGGAGAAAAAATGGTTTACATACATGATCTTCCATAAGATCTGGTTGCACATGGTCCCACATAAAATCTGGTTGCACACAGTCCCACCATAAATCAACAGGGAGAAAAACACAGTTGATGACCAAAAAAATGAATGGGTTGCACATACTGTGGACCAGTTATTGGCATGGATGATAATACTTCTCGTCTAGGTTCTCTTACTGTTATGGAAACTTTGTGTTAATTGGCGATAAATATGCTAATGATCAGCTTTACTCTTTTACCATAAGTCCTCCTATGGATTGATTGCTAGCTGAAAAATAGGAAGCAGAGAGTAGGAAACAATGGTCAGTTCTCACAATGGAGGGATGTAAGCAGTGGGGTCCCTCGGGGATCTGTGTTGGGACCGGTGCTTTTCAACCTGTTCATCAATGACCTGGAGTTGGGGGTGAACAGCAAGGTGGCCAAGTTTGCAGATGACACCAAATTATTTTTGGTGGTTACAACAAAATTGGACTGTGAAGAGCTCCAAAAGGATCTGTACAAACTGGAAGAATGGGCATTAAAATGGCAAATGAGATTCAGTGTGAGGAAGTGTAAAATGATGCATATTGGGGCAAAAAATCCCAACTTCACATACACACTGATGGGATTTGTGCAGGCAGTGACAGACCAAGAAAGGGATCGTGGGGTGGTAGTGGATCGCTTGATGAAGATGTCAACCCAGTGTGCTGCTGCTGTGAAAAAGGCAAATTCCATGCTGCCCATAATTAGACAAGGAATAGAGAATAAAACTGCTGCTATCATACTGCCCTTGTACAAATCTATGGTGAGACCACACTTGGAATACTGTGTACAGTTCTGGTCACCACACCTAAAAAAGGATATTACAGCACTTGAGAAGGTGGAAGACACCTGTTGGTAATGGGGAATCTCCCACTTTGGCACCCCACCCCTTGGCACCATTCAGCTAGCCAGCAGGGAAACTGAGGCTAAGGCCTCTGGCATCCACCACACAGTGATATCATTTCCGGCGAGCATCAGAAGTGATGTTATTACATTGCTAACAACCGCTGGAACACTGGTATTTGGGCAAAACTCTTTGATAAAAACGGTTTCTACTATAGAGTTTTGTTCACATACCAGATCATCCCTGTTGTTGTTGGCGACGTGATGACATCACTTCTGGTGCATGTCGGAAATGACATTGCTGCATTGCTGACACCGCCTTGACCTCCGTTTACTACCGGTACATTTTCCCCCTCCCCACCTATGCTGGTTGCTATGCAAACCCTATGTATTTCTCAGTATTAAAAATAAGTTTTATGTTCTTGAATTAGCTAACGTATGGCTCCTTTGATCCAGTGTTGAGTGATAAAATTAAGTTCCCTTCTCTCTATTGGAGGGTTCCAGATGAACATCTTCACTATGTTGGGCTTGTTCCGTTGCTTAAGAATTTGAATGGAAGTGGATTGGCCTCCTTACTTTCAATGATGAGAGCGGAGAATCTTTTCTGCAAGCCTTGAAACCAAGGTTCTTCCAGAGAGCTATATTTTTAATCGCTTATTATGGAAAGCATAATTTTTTTCTCTTGGGTTTATACAAAGTAATAAAAGTAACCAAGAAAGCACAATTTGGTAGATTTCTCTTCACCACAGTAAGCAAATTGAAATGGAAAAGATAATGGTTGAAGAAGAAAAGGCCGAGCCAAATGGAAGGAGTGTCGTAAGGGAGAAAGGAGCCATACCAAACGGGAAAGGGCCCCTGGTTATACTGTATTGCCCAGGACCCATGCACACCTGGAACCAGCCCTGCTTCAAGCACTTCCTGCTGTAACATTGCCTGAAAATGTGCACTCGCTTGCATTTGTTGATTTTTAACCTGACCGACATTTTCAGCCTTTTCACGGTGGAACCCCGGCACCCTTCTGTCTGAACTTGTGGCAGGTTTTGCCCTAGGGCACTGTCTATCACTTCTCCGTCTGGCAAAACCAGATTCCAATGACATCATGCCAGTCTGTTTCTCTTTCCTCCAGTGACCTGACAATGCAGGGTGTAGTGTGGCTCAGCACCATCAAGAATTGCTGTGCTAAAGGTTTGACTTGCTTGTGATCTCTTGCTGCAGCCTGTCTGATTCATTAACCTCACGAGAGGCTTCCAGATCATTCCTTCCTTAAACGGAGGTTATCTCAGCATAAAGAGAAACATTCACACTCTTGCTTCCGAAGCGTGGCGGGAATAGGGTTGCCCCTTTTATGTTCTGACTGTGCTTCCATGCCTTTTACAGATTCATGACAAGCTAAACTCTAAAAAGCAATGTTTTTTCTCATTGTTGCCTACCAGCACAAACTTCACCTGTTCCATCCCTCTTTGTTTAAAGGCACAAGAACCCTGTGTGAAAAAAGGCAGCCCTAGCACTTTCTCCTTCAAATACATGGAACAGGAGATTTCCTATATGCAGCAATTTCTGAGGAGAACAAACACATGGAATAATGCGACACTAGAGAGACACTATCCCCCCCTCATTAAACTGAAGTCTGTTTGAAAGGGAGATCACTAGTTACAGATGCCTCTCACTTTGAGTTCTTGGCCATCCAGGTCAGGGCAGACTCTCATAGTCCCATTAAAAGGACAACAGGTGTTTCGTATCAAAGGGAGCTCAGAGCAAATGATGGGCCTATTTGAGCACTAGATTGCAAATGGCTGTTGAAAAACATTTCTTCCTAGTTTGTCTGCTAGGTAGAACTTAATATGAAGAGCCAAGAACCAGCCCCTGGAAAGTATTTTCAGTGCCAAATCCCCCTTGGTTCCACAAACTCAACCCCAGGGCCCCCTACCCTATCCAACAACACAGCACCCTCTGCTGCCCCCTTGCCTCTTAGTGTCCCCCCTAAGTAATCCCACCACACCCCAGGGGGTGTTACTGCCCACTCTGGGAACCACTGCTCTAGATAGTTCCCAGTCCTTGGCTAGCAACTCTAGTTATGCCCATTGATTTAGAAGTGTATAACTCTGTTTATGATTGTACTGTGAGTCAGCCAATCTTAAGTACCAAGATACTGGTACAACAGTATTGTATGTGTGTAAAGTGCCGTCAAGTCGCAGCCGACTTTTGGCGACCCCTTTTGGGGTTTTCAAGGCAATAGACTAACAGAGGTGGTTTGCCAGTGCCTTCCTCTGCACAGCAACCCTGCACTTCCTTGAGGGTCTCCTATCCAAGAACTAGCCAGAGCCAAGCCTTCTTGTTTGACCAGTGGCTGGGCAGAAGAAGTGTTGGAACTAGTCCACTTTTTAGGTAAAACTGGGTAAGGAAAGTGCCAGGAAGGCTGCCACGTGAGCACTTCATTGCTACTGCGATGCTGAACCATTACTGGTAGGGTTGCCAACTCTGAGTTGGAAAATACCTGGAGATTTGGGGGGGGGGTGGAGCCTGGAGAGGGTGGGGTTTGAGGAGGGGAGGGACCACAGTATAGTACAATTCTATGCAGTCCACCCTCCAAAGCAGCCATTTTCTCCAAGGGAACTGATCTCTGTAGTCTGGAGATCAGTTGTAAAAGAGGGAGATATCCAGGCCCCACCTGGAGGCTGGCAACCCTAATTAGTGGTGGGAAGCAACCTAAAACCCAAACACTTTGGACATAGGCCACTTACACACAGGCTGTTTCCCCCAGCTTAGATGCTATTGGGAAGTAGGTTTTCTTTCTCTTCCACACCGTGGTGCTTCTGTGCATCTCCTTGGCTTTCCTCAACTTCCTGGTGATCTTTCTCAAACCTGCTTTGCCGCAATGATTTGGGTAATATTGCAGCAAAGACAGGGTGGCATTAGGCTTGCCAAGTGACCACTTTGGGTGGGCAATCTCTTATCAAAGGGCCCTCTCACCCACCCTTGCCTCTCAGACTGGTGGGAGAATAGCTGCATTGAGTAGACATCAATCCCATTGATTTCAATGGACCTTTTCAAAGTCAGTATGCGTACAATTTTGGTCTTCATCACATAAAAGTATTTGTTTTCAGCAACAGTGCATTTTATGTTTATGTTGATAGAAGTAAATAAGATTTGATTGGGACCTAGGGTTGCCAACCTCCAGGTAATTGCTGGAGATCTCCTGCTATTACAACCGATCTCCAGCCGATAGAGATCAGTTCACCTGGAGAAAATGGCCACTTTGGCAATTGGACTCTATGGCATTGAAGTCCCTCCCCTCCCCAAACCCTCCCCTCCTCAGGCTCAACTTCCAAAAACCTGCCAGTGGCAAAGAGGAACGTGGCAACCCTATGCATTGCTCTTTGCTATTTATTTTTCTATCATACTTCCAGCTTTCTGCTCATCTGTTGTTGGGATGAACTGCTTGACAAAATTTTAACTGCTGTTTTTAATGTTACGGGTTTAATTGTTTACATTTATTTGGCTTCATCTTGTGTAGAAGCTGCCTCCAGGACATTGTGCTGAGAGCGTGGAATAGAAGTGTTTTGCTTATTGTTAAACACGATGCATGTCATGTTTGGTGTTTACAGTCTCCTCAACTTGGCTAAATGCTTGGGGCTGCTAGACTTCAGGCAGTTAGTTTAAAAAAATAATTCTGATGTGTTTTATGCTCATGGAAAGACAGCATGTCTGAAATTTAGTGTGCCGCAGAGTCAATTATTCACGTACCTCTAATACACTTGTAGCCTGTAGCCATAAGACGCTCTCCTATTTGACTGCACAAGAGATCAGAAACTATGTTGTTCTATTTATGGAGTATAATCATAATTTTATGTCTGCATCTTTTACATTGCCTCTTTTGTGAAACATCTATTTTGGGTCCTGCCCTGCCTCCTGCTTGTCTGACTTAATAGCCAGGTAATTTTCTGATGCTTTCTGGGAGCCAGCTGCAGGCATCTCGTCCCGTAGTCTTTGTCACCCAGTTCTGGAATTTTCTGCTGGTGATAGACGTTCTTAACTCTGGTTGAAATACTTCAGGTGGGCCACAAGCTTCAAAATGACTTGAGCAGTGCTAAGGAACGAGGAAAGTTGATGACGTATTTTATGGAACTCCTGTCATGTTCTGCTGGTGCCCGGATAGCCTTGGTGAATGTGAAATGCTTTCTGAAAATCCACAACACTTTGCCAAAGCTTCATTCATGCCCAAGCTGTTTGCAACCATTTTTGTGTCTACTATAAAGTGTCTTTTCAGCTATGGATTACCATTGGTTAGGCAAACCATTCACAGGAAGAGTTCCCAGCTTGAATTAGATATTTTTGACAACTGCACTTCAAACCCAGCAGGGGATTTCATCTTGCCTAAAGACTTTTTTTAAGGCCTTTCTGAAACACTCCTTTTTCAATGTCTTTGAATTTGAGAATGGTATGGATGTATGTTGGCTTGCCTCTTTCAACTAGATTTATAGAAATGATTGTAGCAGGGGTAGAAAATCAATAATTTTTAAAAATATTTTAAATATATATATATATATATATATATATATATATATATATATATATATATATATATATATATATATATATATATATATATATATATATATATATATATAGTAGGACAATCTTGTAGGACAATCTATCTAAAGATAGTTTTCTATTTAAGATACATGAGGCTGTATATTCATGGAGGAGAAACCCTACAATGGCAGCAGGCCGTAAAAGAGAGTAGAAAACCATGATTTAAATCTAGTTTTACTGACTAATGATTTAAATTGTGATTTAAATCACTTTGATTTAAATTTATTTGATTTAAATCAAATCTACCCTGGATTGTAGTGACTAGGGTTGCTAGTCCCCAGGTGGTGGCTGGAGATCTCCAAAATTACAGCTGGTCTCCAGGTTAAAGAGATCAGTTCCCCTGGAGAAAATGGAAGGATCAGGGGGTGGACTCTATGGCATCATACCCCACTGAGATCCTGCACCTCCCCAAACCCCGCTCTTCACAGGCTCCACCCCCAACCCAGAGCTGGCAACCCTAACTAGTGACTTATAATGCATATATTGTGGCTGACTTGGAGTTAGGGGTATCGTTGGGACAGAACAGAATGTTAACCCCATCTTGTTTTTCGCATGTGAATGAAACATTGATACAAATTTCCACATGCAAGTTGTTGTTGGGAGGCTATCATATATGACTGGGTCAGAATTTGTACCAGCCCATCTAAACAAAAGCTTGGGTTCTGGGTATTTTAAATAAATGTAAAAGACCCATTAATAGCTGGTTGATACAGCTCACTATTAACCAAAGGGAAATTTACCACATGGTTGTATGTAATGTCCTGCTAGTGAGGTGTACTGACTGCAGTGTGGTCCATACCAACTGATGAGAGGAATCTTCTACACATCTTTATCCCATCTGAAATCCAGAGAATAGTCAGTCAGTCAGTCAGTTTATTACAGCAATTGCCAGCAAAAGAGTACAAATATACTTTATATACATTATAAATACAAAATAAGCAATTACTAAAAACCCAGATAAAATAGTCTCTCCCTAAAAATATGGCCAAAATTTTAATAATTTAGGATATAAAATTATTGACTATGCCCACCTTTTCTGAGTAAATTTTGTTGGCCACAGAACAGAATTTAGCTACCTGTAACAATCTATTAAGCTACCTGTAACAATCTCCTTCCCACATGAAATATTTCAATTTCTCTACCTCTGAGCTATAATCTGTTGTATTAATAAATGGGAAAATCAACTTCTGACGCATTTCCTCATAAAAGTTACATCTAAATAAAAAATGACCTACAATCTCTATTTCTCCTGTCTTACAAGGGCATCCCCACTCCGATTTTGCAAAGTTCCTAAATTTTCCATCTATAACCACTGGTGGCTACGCCGAGCCTCTTGCCAGGGTTAGGGCTCTTCTTTGCTTATTTGACTCTATAAAAGACAAATATTCTGCTGGTGCTAGGATGAGTCTATTTCTAACTGGAGCCCAATAAACCGGGGAACTCAGAAGCTCTGATTGTCTCCGTGTATCAAAAATCCTTTGTCTAACTATCGGCCTTACTTGCTCTCTATTTAGCTCTAACAAGAACTGAGGGGAGAGAGAACAATAAAATTTCTTCTCGCTGTTTAGCACTGACACTCAGTAATACTTATCATACAAGTGCCACAGTATAATGCTATATTTGATTAGTGACATGGATATTGTTCCTTTGTGAATGGTTATCCTGAATTTTGGCCCAGACTAGCCTGATCTCGGAAGCTAAGCTGGGTCAGCCCTGGTTATTATTTGAATGGGAGACCACCGAAGGAAGTCTAGGGTCATGACGCAGAGGCTGGCAATGGCAAACCAGCTCTGAATGTCTCTTGCTTTGAAAACAACATGGGCCGCTATAAATTGGCTGCTACTTGACAGCACTTGATAGCCACCATCCTGAATTTTACTTGCGCCTGATTCTATATGATTTCCTTATGGGCTGCTAGGGGCAAGGGGAGAGGATACTTTCTCAAACTCTTGTGCAAGCAAGGCGGCGGAGGCGGTTGGGAACAGAGCCTGAAAGATCATTGGAATGCACACCTAAGTGCATTCCATCTATAATGAGCCCCCAGAACCCTGCATATACAAAAATCATTTGGAAAATTGAGGATATCTGAGACACTCAGTAGACTTTTCATGGACATGTGAGACCATGGGAATGGGAGGCAAATCATTACTCTTGTGGTAAGAGAGGGACAGGTTCCACATATCTCACTACAAAATGGTGATCTGTATTCATTCTGTGTTTAGCCTTTAATTCAGTATTCTTCATATGTATGTACTCCACCCATACTCCTCCAGTGATCACTGTACACTGTTTATTTGGGAATGAAAGCAAGGCAAAGTAAGACTAAACAAAGGTGAGCCATGGACTTTAACAAAACAGTTGTAGAATGAGATTGATGAGCTCACAGCAATGACTTCTGTTGCCCCATAAAGTTTTCTTGAGGGGTTTTATCATGGTTGCATAATTTGGTATACATTTGACATGCTGTGAGTCATATCCTAGAATACTTGGGAACTGGTCATTTATACTTGTTGGGACATATGCATGACTTCGTCACAATAAACATTGACATTTCCTGCCAGTCCAAAAAAAAAAAAAATCTGCGTTCTTATTTTGCTTTCTATTGCAGCTGAACTTCCAAGCAACTAAGGTTGATTAATTGACTACTCCCCTGAAGTCATATTCTGCAGAATGCATTCAAGTGCTAAAGCAAACCTAGCAGGAGTTTTAATTGACTGCTCTTCTGAAGTCACATTCTGCAGAATTCATTCAAGTGTAAAAGCGAACCTAGGAGGAATTACCTGGAATATGTGTTTGTGTGAGAGGGTAAATCTGGAGATTGCTTTGTATAGCCATGAACTCACATGGAACTGCCTTCTATGGAGACCTTCTATGGAGACCAAGCCCTATGAGGAAAGTCTCAGGGAGTTGGGAATGTTTAGTTTGGAGAAGAGGAGGTTGAGGGGGGACATGATTGCTCTCTTTAAGTAGTTGAAGGGCTGTCACTTAGAGGAGGGCAGGGAGCTGTTGGCAGCAGAGGATAGGACTCACAATAACAGGTTTAAATTGCGGGTGGAAAGGTACTGGCTGAATATTAGGGAAAATGTTTTTACTGTAAAAGATGTTCGACAGTGGAATCAGCCACCTAGGGAGGTGGTGAGCTCCCCCTCACTGGCAGTCTTTAAGCAGAGGCTGGACAAGCAGTTGTCAGGGATGCTCTATGCTGATCCTGCATTAAGCAGGGGGTTGGACTAGATGGCCTGTATGGCCCTTTCCAACTCTATGATTCTGTACCGACTTTGTACAAGGAGGGCTCCAGACTCCATTCCTGGCAGCCGTAATGAACATATAAAGCTGTCTTATACCGAGTCAGATCACTGGTCTGTCAGAGTCAGTATTGTTTGCTCTGATGGGCAGCAGGTCTCAGGTAGAATTCTTTCACATCGTCTGACCCCTTGTCTTGGAAATGTCGGGGATTGAACCTGGGATCTTCTGCGTGCAATGCAGATGCTGCGCCACTGAGTGGTGGCATGCCCTGCTGAAGTAATTGGGAGAGAAAACATCGAAAAGGATGTGGACAGAATCGAGCAGGTGCAGAGGAGGGCGACGGGGATGATCAGGGGCCTGGAGACCAAGCCCTATGGGGAAAGGCCAAGGGACTTGGGAATGGTCAGCCTAGAGAAGAGGAGGTTGAATGGGGGACATGATTGCTCTCTTGAAGTATTTGAAGGGCTGTCACTTAGAGGAGGGCAGGGAGCTGTTCCTGTTGGCAGCAGAGGGTAAGACTTGCAATAATGGGTTTAAATTGCAGGCGGAAAAGTACTGGCTGGATACTAAGAACATTTTTTTCACAGTAAGAGTTGTTCGACATTGGAATCTGCTACTTAGGGAAGTGGTGAGCTCCCCCTCTCTGGCAGTCTTTAAGCAGAGGCTGGACAAGCACTTGTCAGGGATGCTCTAGGGGGTTGGACTAGATGGCCTGTATGGCCCCTTCCAACTCTATGATTCTATGAGTCAGACCATTGCTTTCTTAAAGTCAGTATTGTCTACTCTAGCTGACAGTAGCTCTCCTGGATCTCAGGTTGAGGTCTTTCACATCCCTTCCTACCTGATCCTCTTAACTGGAAATGCTGGTGATTGAGCCTGGGACCTTTGGCATGCTGAGGTGATGTTCTATCACTGTGCCAGGGTCCCTCCCCAGCTCATGCCTGAAATATATATATCCTGAGAAGATACATTACTACCTTTGAAACACCAAGAATATGCCATTGTGTCACAACTGATTACTGATCACATTACTACCTCTGAAAAACCAAGAATACGCCATTGTCTCATAACTGATTACTGTTGTCAGTGGCTGCTATCGGCAGTCTAGAAGTAACATATGTCACTCTGTTGCCCATTAACGACAAATGGAAGTGAATCTGGTGATCAGACACAGAAACAGGGTCCTGAAAGAACTCCTCAGTTATGCTAGCTTCTTCTGCCAGCATCTCAAAAATACATCATCATAATGTATTTTAATGCAATGATAGGCAATATATCATGTATGATCTGTCGCGAGACCAGAGCAAGCAAATGGTGCCTTATTTATGGTGAAGCATACGTCCAAACAATAATTCATCCCCTTACCAGCTCAGAAGAAATTTGTTGGAATAGAAATATGCCACAGTCTTTACATTTCATTTGGAGGAGGGAACCATGAAGACTTATGCATCCATTGGGAAGTTCCTTGTACTTTGTGCTGGCCTTATCTGGTGTAGAACACTTGAACCACTGGCAGATGCTGACTGGGAAATGCTCCATGTTGGGCAGAATCTACCCTGAATTCTACGGAACAATATGCCCTGTGGATATTAGTCATAACTTTATTGATATTCTGCTTAGTTATAAATGTATGGGTTGAGCAGGTAATACTATGGATGCACCAGATTCACAGCATATTTAGTTTGACCCCATAAGATTTACAAACACAAAACTGGAGATTGCTTTGTGAACCAGTGCCTGAAATATGTAGCACATTGTAATCCAAAAATTCTTCTTTCTCCAAACAAACTCTTACTGCAGCAATCACATGAAAGTGTAGTCAGTCCTCCTCTCCCTGGCAAGTGATTTTAAGCATTGGTTGGTGTGATCTGGGGTGGGGGGAGGAGAGGTGTTGGCAACCTGGCTGCAGAGCCTGAAGTGGCCAACAAGATCCAACAAGAAGTGCATCAGTAACAAGCGGAAGTAATGTCACTGGTAGAGCAAAGAGATGACATCACCAGACTTGATATTGGTGAGGTGATAGATGAACAGCTGGCTTCAGCTAGTCTGGGTTGGGCTTCCAGGAGTCAAGCTGAGCAGTCCGCTGAAGACTGGCTTAGAATTTCGAGGCTCCATATACTCACCCCTTCCTGGGAGGGAATCAAGGCACAAGGGGAGTCGTGACACTGATGATTCCTACAGCAGGTTGATGGACCGGTCCACAGGGACCGTTGGAAAGAGGGGTGCGAAGTGTGATTCCTTGTGAAGTAACATAGGAAGCCAGGTTGCCTTTTCTGGTCCTGACAGGTTGTAGCACAGACCTGATGATCTCAAATAACTCTATGGAGGAACATGTGATGAGGTATGGGGTGAGGCTTGGGCACAGAGCAGATGTTATGCTAGAGGATGGGGCTGTGCTCTCTGAGGCTGTGGAGGGGAACTCACTATACGACTGCAACAGGCTACACGAAAGCTTAGAGAAGTGGGAAGGGGGCTACTTCATTTTGCACTACAGAACTCTTACTTAAACTAGGCCCAGAGAAGGGTTAATTAGCTTTAAAAGGGTTCCAGAAAGGAATAAGGCAAGACTTTGTAAAGTCTGTATACCGAGGTGGATCTTGGTAGGGTAACCCAAAATCAAATTATGAAGAAAGAGAGTGAGAGAGAATGACTGTAAACACAAACAAATAACTTTATTGTATACACAATAAAATAAAAGAAATAAAAATGTTAAGAACCCACACTGAGGACCTGAGAGCTGATTCCCTAAGCAGCCACACACGCACACACACCAACAAGAGGGCATACTTTATAAAAGGGAGAAGGGAGGAAATTGGGATGTTTTAGGGAAGGGACATACAACTGTAAATCCGGGCCTTGGGGCCTGGAGAGGTCCAGGGGTAGGTGCACTGGAGATCCGAGGAGCAGAGCGAGGAGCCGGCAAAGCAAGGAGGAAAAGCCTGCAGAGTGCAACAGGGGTTCTCAAAGGGAAACCAGAGTTCTGACCAGGAGAGATCTGGACTGGAGATTTGAGGAGCAATTTGCTGGGTCTGGGGTCCTTCTTTTAGGGACAGAAGACCAGCAGAGTAGGTGGAGATTTGGCCATTCTGACTTTGTATTGGGTCAAGATAAGAAGTTTAAATTTCACTGTCTGGTTTAAAGATAACTGCTGTCAAACTTCAATGGGAAAAATTGGGGGAAATACTTTGATTAGGCTATTATGAGACAGATCTGCATGGGCCCAAAAGTCTGGGTGAGGTAACATGACTAACATAATTAGGTTGAAGTGAGCCAAATCTGCATAGACACAAGTCTGGGTGGGGCAAGATAACATCTGAAGCAGGATGGAGGGCGAATAATGACTTGAATGCCCTTCTTGATTGAGTAAAAAAAGGAAAAAGAGGAACCGGAAGTTGATGAAATAGCAAAGTCCTTTGGCTGGGCAGACACCTCTGGGGTATGTCAGGATATTGGGTGATGTCTCCAGTGTTAAAAAGTCTTTTGTTATTGAGAACAAAAGGTCACTGAATTGGGGGAATTTCCAATGTCATGGCTGATCCCAGGTGACTTTATGTGACTCCCCAAGTTTCAGATGCCCTTGGCACTGGGGCTGTAAAAGGGGGTGCCTATTAAAACAACTAAGTCCAAAATAAGAGGGGAACCCTACTATCTAAGGGGTCTCAACTAGAGGAGGGGGTGGGTTCCTTACAGAGCAGCATCTCTGCAACCGTAATAAAAACAAAGGACTGTTTTAATTGCCTTACTGTGGTACCAGTGTATTCGAAAACCAGCCTACGTTGTCCATGTTTCAATTTCTGGTCTTTGTGGATGACTTCTACAGCACCTATTGGCAGCACATGATTTTGTTAATTGGCAAAAGTACAGCAAAAATGCACAATGAAATCCTGAACTTTGGAAGTACTGCAGTGTGCTGAGATGGCAAAGATATATATCGGATGTGTTCCATCTGCTAACGTCTTGTGCATTGCCCTGATGTGAGTATAGAGATGAGCATGCTAATGAACAAGCAATCTTGGATGTGGCCTGTAGCACCCTGCACAATTGCTTTATCCTCTGCCCCAGTAGACACAATTTGGCGAGCGACTGCTTTAGCTTTCAGGAAAGTCAGTTCTGGTTCAAGCAGTAATTGCTCACACAAGCAGAATCTGGCCACAGCCTTTGTCTTGTGGTGTCTGATTATCTTGTCAAATATGCATCTCTGACCTGCTTGAAGCTATTTCGTAATATATTGGCCAGTTGGGTTCGCTTCTCATCTTTGTATACCGGGATAATTGAGAATTCCAGTGTGAAGATCATGGTGATAAAATATTTTCAAAGAAATAGCACTGAGTTGTTGTTTTGGGAAGTGCCTGTATCTAAAATATGGCATTTATTATCTTAATAGATTTTTCTATATTTGAGCTTGTGAGATATCTTTAAGGGGGGATATTTTTTTTAATGCTCTGGCTTATTTTCAACTGGAGGCTGGGATGTGTTTCCAAACAGGGTCTTCCGCCAACTACAGGCTATTTTTATGCTCCCTCTGGTGACTTCTCCCCAAAATTTGGCTAGTACTTCTCTCCGAAATTTGGCTAGTAGCTGGGCCTTTAGGACTCAGCTAAACGTTTGAAGATGTACCAGCTACCACCACAAATGTTCTACTAAAAGAAAAAGCAAAACAGCGGGTAGTGAGGACTGCAGGTGTAGGTGGCCAGATCCAGATTGGAAAACCCCTGGAGATTTGGGGATGGAGCCTGGGGAGGACAGGGGCCTCAGTGGGGTGCCATGCCATAGAGTCCACCCTCCAAAACGTCCATTTTCTCCAGGGGAACTGATCTCTTTAGTCAGGCGATGAGTTGTAATTCTGGGGGATCCCCAGGTCCCACCTGGAGGCTGGCAGGTGGGGCTTTGCACTTACTATTCTCGCCTTGGCTGTGGCCTTATCTGGAAACAAAAATGTGGCTAGCCGAAGTTTCGTGTCTGAGAAACGGAGGGGTTTTTCTCTGATAAAAAAATCCCCCACCTCTGGTAGCCCTGGAAAGTCCCACCTTCCATTCTAGGATGTCTTACCTTCCTGCCCTGTGAGATCATTATGTTGATGGGGTTAGTCATGAAGAACGTTTAGATATCCCTAAATTCTGATGCTGAATCATGGGGATCTTTCCAGACAGTTTTATACTATCTGCTTGATTAGCACTCGTGGAGCCAAGGGTAGTAGTGCAGTAACTTCTCCACGTGTAACTTATTTATTCTTTTATTTGCATCGTTGATGCCCCACTTTTTTCAAAAGTGGTTTTACTTTGTTTTTTTGAAGAAAGAAGAGGTCTGTCTTGCTGCAGAAAGGATGTGCACACGTGCTCTCTGTTGCTCTGGATGGGAAAGGAGCGTGCTGGTTTGGGAAAATAGCAGAGGAAAGGGTTCCCCACTTGACCACTGCAAACTAGGCCTGAAATGCTGGAATTTTTGTCCCAGCTGCCATTTTGTGACTTCCTTCACCCACTGAACCTCTGATTTGTGACTAGTAGCTCCCAAAGCTCTTTGGGGGGGGGGGTTAACGAACTCCCAGAAATATAAAGGGGCTCCTCCCATAGCTTACAAGTCTTCATGAATGAAGGAAAGTAATACAGGTTGATTATCCCTTAACCGGACTGCTTGGGACCAGAAGCGGTCTCTGTTTTGGATCTTTCTGTATATTGGAATATTTTGGAATTTTTGCATATACATAATGAGATATCTTGGGGATGGGCCCAAATTCATTTATGTTATACACATAGCCTGAATGTAATTTTAAACAATCTTTTTAATAATTTTGTGTACATCGAACCATCAGAAAGCCAAGGGGTAACCATCTCACCAGAATACCTGCTTCAGCTATTAAACAACAGTAACAACAAATAAATAACAAACAAACAAACACCAAACTGTGTCTCCACCTACTATGCAGTGTACATTGTATTTTATTTTTTAGGGGAGAGGAAACATTGAAAGCAGGCAGCACGGATCTGCCTGCCTGCTGGCTCGAAGGGTCTGGTTTGCAAATCAATCTGGATATGGGATGTCCAGATAAGGGATATTCTACCTATATCAAGAATTAAATTAAACTGCACTCTAGGTAAAAGCAAAACAGGGTGCAGGTGGACACTTTGGAAAGTAAATCTTAACAAATATGCCTGTGTCTGCAGTTTTCAAGGAGCCCCGTGGCGCAGAGTGGTAAAGCTGCAGTACTGCAGTCAACAGTTCTGCTCACGACCTGAGTTCGATCCCAGCGGAAGTTGGTTTCAGGTAGCCGACTCAAGGTTGACTCAGCCTTCCATCCTTCCGAGGTCGGTAAAATGAGTACCCAGCTTGCTGGGGGTAAAGGGAAGATGACTGGGGAAGGCACTGGCAAACCACCCCGTAAACAAAGTCTGCCTAGAAAACGTCAGGATGTGACGTCACCCCATGGGTCAGGAATGACCCGGTGCTTGCACAGGGGACCTTTACCTTTTTACCTACAGTTTACAGCATTTGTTGCAATGCATTTTATTTTGGGTATCTATGTAGTTGCTACCCTGCAAGTAACACATTTCTCACGCTTCAGTGGAACAGAAATTACTTTGATTAAATCTTCGGAATCCGCCAAGGCTCCAAGCATGGCTCATTGAATTTCCCTTGGGGTGCAGCGTAAATGACGCAATAAAGTGAACAATGACAGACGTTCTCAATCACTTGAGCTGTACAACAACAAAAGTTGCTAGAGTGTCAGTGCATTCCAAAGGAGAGTTACTCCAGTCTAAGCCCATTGAAATGAATGGGCTTAGACTGGAGTAACTCTCCTTAGGAATGCACTGTGAAAGGATCTTCTGCCTTCATCCCTCAAGTTACTGGGTGGGAATCTCAATTGCAAAGGTGAATTTACAGTTTGCCTCCATACTACAGTCCCCATCCCACATAGCTTTTGTATATGTATGCCCTGTGATTTCCAGCACACCTCTTTCCCTTTTTATTCCAGCAGAAAAGCTGGTTGGATCCAACCCAATATTTAGCTTCTGTGAACCCTGATTCTTTCCCACCCCGTGCTTCATACTTTTAAATTCAACTTTCCCATTCCACTTGGAAGAGGGAAGTATGGATCTATTCACACAAAAGATGGTTGTCCATTAAACGTTTAAACCAGATTGTTTTGTTACTTTAAACGTTTTCACAAAGCCAGAGGCAAGGCTGGTTAAGGGCCAGCTAGGACAACCATGGCATAAATAAGTGTCAAGTAGTGTTTTTATGTATGTCCCCAAATATCTGAATGATTCTCTGTATGCGCAAAAGTATAAATTTTAAGCTCATCTTTTATGTGCCATCAGGATTAACATAGTGTAGTGAAGTCTCATATAAATTATGAAGATTTACCCAGTGCTTTGGAGTAAAGAGAATCATTCCATGGGAAACAAACAAATCATTATGAAGGTCTTTAGGAAAACAGAAACCTCCTCTATTTTCTGGTTGTGGCTTATTTTGTTAGAGAAAGCAGCAGTTGTTCTTGGTTCAGTAGTGTGGCTGGCTGAGTATATTTTTAAGAGCACTTTCTGTGCTTCTCAGGGTGAGAAAGTCAAACCAGACCTTTAAAAAAATCAAGCAAAAAGTTGCCGTTTTGTCTTGTGCATGAATTACTGTCCTTTGTGTCTTGTTTAGCACAACTGCTCATAAAGAGGATTAAAAAAAAAAAAAACCTGACCTCATATTGCAGTTTAGCACAAATGGGTTTCCATATTGATCTGGAAGAAATGAAATTAAGACATCTTTCTTTTTTTTGTCTGGTTAAAGATGGACATTTGCTTGTTTTCAGCCTTGTATTTTTAAGGCGAATGACTCATAATTACATCTAGAACCGCACCTTCTCCTCTGGCCATGATCATGTCACCAGGCACACATTTATACTGTCCTTTCAGTGGACACAGATTGTTACAGAAAGTGTCCGTGTACAAACTGTCCTTTGATTTCCCCCCTCCCCAATAACTGTAATAGATGTCAGCTGTAGTACAACCTGGTTGTTTGCTTCAAACCAGTAGGATCTTTGCAATGCCAGACCTAATTCACACCATATCTTAATGGAATAGAAGCTGCTTTCCTGTGGGTTCTTTCTGTGCTGCTTCAGTAAGGTTTGTGTCTCAGAACTAAAGGCAATAACATAATTCCAGTTCAGTCGTTATGACTTTTCGCACCCCATAAACACAGAACACCCTGCCGGTGGTCCTTCTGATATGAGGGGTTGCTGTTTTGTGTGAAAAGGACATTGTGCTTAAATAAACATGTACCGTCAAAAATCGGAGTTCCCAGTCACGTGTTCTGCATGTTGCCCTATTCACACTCAATGGCGACTGTGCTTATTGAGAGGATTGTGCATATTGCAATCTCCCCTAATGCAAAATTGGATTGCCAAAATAATGGTGACTGAACAGGACTATATTTATTCAGCAGTTTCTTCACGCCACCTCTCCAGCAATCTGCCCAAGGTGGCTTATAAAATCATCATGATAAAAACGAAACAATAGACTATATGAATTAAAATCCAACTCTAAAACTCAGCCCAGTGTAAAAACGTAGACCATAAAATAGACCTCTGACAGCTTAAAATATCAGTTTCCAGACTGAAATAGTGTTAAAAGATCAACCACTTAAGCCTGGGTGAACAGAAACATTTTGTCATTGTACCTAAACCAGGGGGTCTTTCCATAAGTGAGGAGCCACTACTGGAAAAGCCCTGTTTCTAGTTTCCACCTTCTTCTCCTTTAAGGCAGAGGCACAGAAAGCAGGGCTTGTGAGGCAGATTGTAACTGGCAGACTGGACAATCCTGGAGGCAGGCTAGATGATACGGCATGAGGCCGCCCTTCCCACACAAATATTGCCCAGATGAGAGGGATCTCAAATTTCTCTACCTTCTAAGGAGAATCAAAATGGCTTAAAATCTCCTTCCCTTTCTCTCCCCACAACAGACACTTTTTGAGGGAGGTGGGGCTAAGAGGGCTCGAAGAGAACTGTGACTAGCCCAAGGTCACCCAGCAGGCTTCATGTGGAGGAGTGGGGAAACCAACCTCTGGTTCATCAGATTAGAGTCCGCCGCTCATGTGGAGGAGTGGGGGATCAAACCCGGTTCTCCACTACACCAATTAAAAATTAATTTACAAACCCAATTCTAAAAAAACAATTAAATGTAAAGAATACACAGATATAATATTTAACAATAGTTACTGTCTATTCAGCTTAGATTTCTGGAATTCTGACGCAGGGTATTGGGCGCAACCACAGAAAGGCTGCTGCAGGAAGCGAAGCCAACCACAAGATGTCAAGGGAGTGAGGTTATGCATAACTCTAATAGTAACTCTTCAAAATTGCAGGCAGAAGCTCTGTTTAACAGTGGTTCCCAACCTTTTTTTGACCAGGGACCACTAGGACTTTTTTGTTCGGTGCAGGGACCCCAAGGTTCAAAATAAAAATTCTGAGAATTTGAAAATAAATTTTAATCATAACTGTTAGTTAAACATTAAACTTAGAATAATATTTGAATATATATATTTTATAATAGAGAACGTTTAATTGAAAATATTAATTTATTATGGGTTTATAACTTTGTTTCATGGACCTTAATTTAGTTCTCGTGGACCCCTGGGGGTCCATGGACCCCCGGTTGGGAACCAGTGGTTTAACAGGATGCCCTCCTAAATGAACATAATGTTTCAAAATATTTTCTTGCACACTCACAGCTTACCTTCAATAACACAATGGAGATTCTTGTGCTGTGCTGGCAGCTGCTGCCAAAGCAGCTTTTTTAAAAAATCTGCACAACCAATCAGGAACCCTGCTGGGCAAAGGCCCCACCCACTTTCTAAAAGCATTTGGTGGGCACCAGGAAAGGTTTCATTGGGTGCCACGTTGGGGACCCCAATGTAGAAAGTTGCTGTAGGTGCCAAAGTTGAACACAGGGCCAATTTTTGAAGAGTTATCAGTCCAGATAATATAAAAGAGATTGGTGTGTTCTGAGCAGGGAGGAAAAAATGCTGACGGAAAGGTTCATTCTCAGCCCTAAACATCTTGCCGTAGTACTGAAGTTTGCTGTTATATCCGGCAGCAAATGCTGTTGGATAGAATACTTGTCTGAGAATAGTCCTTCTCTGTGGAAAACATAAATAATCCCATTGTCATACAACTCAAATATTGCCAAGTATACTTTTCTCGTATTGGTCTAAGGAAACAAACAAACATAATTTTGTGGTCTAGGCCCAGAATGCCAAGCTTTGGTATAATGAATTTGGAGCACAAAGGCTTGTTTGTAATAAAAACAATGAGACACATTTCTGTACAGCAGCATAACTAAATACCACCAGAAAGTTACTCATAAAATTTGATTAAAGAAAACCAGAAGCTATTTGTTATACCATGAAACTAGAATAACTCAGTTGTGTAAGTCTGAATGTGGATACTTCTATTACGATGGTTGAATTAATATTTTTGCCTGATGTTAGGCTCAGAGCCTTGCTTACACCAAGCCTATGTGCTGAGAACAGTAATCATATTTGTTATCGCATTTATTTTTTTATATTGCAATAGGAATGATCTTGTGAGTGAGGGACATGTGTCTATTGAACTGTGCTGTGGAAATGCTGATTTAACTGAAAGACCCAAAAAGAATACAAAATAGTGTTATAAGGACTGTTGCTAAGCCTGTTATCACTAAGTTAATTAATGTAACAATAGATATTTTAAATAACCACTGAAATCAGAAAAGCTTAATATCTCCCCAAAAGACTGCTCCTCTCAGGTTTCTATTCCTTTGTAGCAATGTGCAGTGAAATTATATTAATGATTAGCTTTTAAATTCTTTATCTTTATTATCATATAAACCTGTTCAAATTTTTAATTATATTCATTGTTTTATTTCTTTTGGTTTCCAAGCAAATAAATATGGTTAAGAGTGGCGGACTCTAATCTGGAGAACCGGGTTCGATTCCCCACTCCTCCACATGAAGCCTGCTGGGTGACCTTGGGCCAGTCACAGTTCTCTCAGAATTTTCTTAGCCCACACGGAGGCAGGCCATGGCAAACCATCTCCGATAGTCTCTTGCCTTGAAAACCCTACAGGGTCAGCTGTGATTTAATGGCACTTTCTATCACCAACTTATTTCCCCTCCCAGTCCATTGAGATCATGTACTCAACTAGTATCCCTATACTCCTGGGATCTTTACTTTTCAAGTAGGTATGAGGAAGGGTCATTGCTGTATAGACAGTTATAAACTCATCTGTTTGCAGGCTAGGGTTTACAACCCCCAGGTGTTGGCTGGAGATCTTCCAGAATTACATCTGATCTCCAGGCTACAGATATCAGTTCCCCTGGAGAAAATGGCAACTTTGGAGTGTAGATTCTAGGTCATTATATCCTGTGGAGGCACCTCCCTTCCTCAAACCTCACCTTCCCTAGGCTTCATCCACAAAAGCTCCAGGTATTTTCCAACCCAGAACTGGTAACCCTATTGCAGGTACAGGTGTGGCTCCACTGCAAATTTTCCTCCCAGAATTCTGCTTCTTGTTGCCTCTGTTTGCCTTCCCTCACCTTGCATAACTTTCAAAAGTAGCTAGTGAGGTGCCTGGATACTGGTCACTTCCAAGGATCTGAAGAGGTTACTGTTGTTATTCTTAGTGATCAGTTCTATTCAAGATATTAAAGAACAGGGGGAATTTGATTTGAATTTTGATTGTTTAATTTCTGAATAACATCCCAGAAGAGGTGCCTTAGTGGTTCTGACCAGTATCCTGTCTAGTTCAGCATCCTTTGCCATGCAGGGACCAACCAGTTGTCTTGAAGAGCCAACAAATAGGGCATAAAGGCCAAAGCCTTCCCCTGAGCTGGCCTCCTAGCACCTAGTATTTGGAGATTTACTGCCTCTGAATGTGGAGATTCCATTTGTTCTCACGGTAGTAGTCATTGATGGACCTATCCTCCATGAATCTTTCTTTTAAGTCTGAGACGCTTCCCTTTTAAAGCCATCTATGCTACATCCAGTGGCAGTGGGTTTGCCAACCTCCAGGTACTAGTTGGAGATCTGAGAGATCAGTTTATCTGGAGAAAATGGCTGCTTTGGCAATTGGACTCTGTGGCATTGAAGTCCCTCCCCTCTCCAAACCCCACCCTCCTCAGGCTCCGCCCCAAAAACCTCCCACTGGTGGTGAAGAGGGACTTGGCCACCCTAAGTGGCAGCAAATTCTACAATTTAATAATTCACTGAGTGAAGAAATACTACCTTTTAACCATCCTGCATTTATTGCCCAACATATTCATTGGCTGCCTCTGAGTTCTAGTATTATGGAGGAGGAGAAAAATATTCTCCCTGTCTACTTTTCTACCCTTTTATAAACCTCTATCATGTCCCCCCTTAACCATCTTTTTTATAGACTGAAAAGTCTCATATTCTTTAGCTTCTCCTCATAGGAAAGGCACTCCAATCCTTTAATCAATTTGGCTGCCCTCTTCTGCATTTGTTCCTGCTGTTTATTTATTTTTATTTTTTGAGATACAGCGACCAGAGCTGTATACAGTATTCCAAATGAGCAGACATCTATGTACCATAGATCTATAAAAGGACGTTTCAGTATTAACTGTTTTTATTTTCAATCATTTCCTAATGCTGGCACGGAGTTGCCCCTTTTCACTGCTGAGTTGACGTTTCCATCAAGCTATCCAGAAACCTCAAGATCCCTGTGTCTCAGCTATTTTCTTACTACTTGGTTAGTTATAGTCGAGAGGATGTCACCATTTTTCATGTCTTAATGCATCCCCGCCTATTTTTGTGGCTGTTAGGCCACACAGTCCCTCTATCCAGAAAACAACAGCGTGCACCAGCCGACTTTCCACGTAAAACTAGCTTAATGTACATGCCAAAGCAGTGCTCTCTAATGTGTGTGCACAGTTATCCCACAAACCAGTTTAACACAGCATAGACTTTGCTCAGCAGGAGGCAGTACCTGAGCATTCAGATATTAACTCATATGCTGCTGCTAAGCACTTTGCGTAATGCATTGAACACTATGAATCAACTCCAGGAGCTTCTAGGCTTTTGGCTTCAAAATCTAAAATACCTGGATTTATGGGTGGGTTTGGCCTTTCTGATATGACATGCAAAACATTTTGGGTTTTAAGCACTCTTCAAGCGATGATGCTTTCAAACAATAGCCCTTCAGGCTTTCTTTCAACGTGAGGGGAGAGGGGAAGCAGGCATTGAAAAAAGGTCTGAAGGGGCTAATTTAATGGGTTTATTGGGTGTGTTTCCCATTTCCGCAGGTGATGATGGAGGACACCCTCAAGGAACCACACTGCACCGCCAGTTAACAGTTGTTCATCTGCATGATGAGGCACATAGGCTGGATTTACCACACAATGTTTAATAAAAAAATACCAAGAAAATTGACACATGTATCGATCCAGAGCCTCGTATGAGCTCCAGTATGTTCTTGTGTTTGTAACTTGCTTAATTCATTTAAATAGAGGAAGAAGATCAATGCAAAAAAAGGAAGCTTTGCCGCTTCTATAGATATTTGAGTGTCAGTGAGAAAGGTGGAGAATAACTACAATAAATAAATAAATGTGGGTAACCCTTGCATCCTGACTTGGATAGCACCAGCTAGCCTGATCTCGGAAGCTAAGCAGGGTCGACCCTGGTGAGTATTTGGATGAGAGACCATGAAGGAATACCTGGGTCTCTACACAGAGGCAGGCAATGGTAAACTACCTCTGTATCTCTCTTGTCTTGAAAACCCAGGGGGTTGCCTAAAGTCAGCTGGATCAAGGTGATTATCTAAAGCACTGGTTCCCAAACGGGGGAAGCTTTCCGTCTTCCCCACCCCCCATATCCCCCTCCCCAAACAACTGACTGTGTTATTGCAGCTCTCTGTAGGAAAGACTTCCCATGGAGAAAGCTTACTTAGTGACCATGTGGGTACTAATGACTTGCCCTCACTTCTGTGAATTTTCATAACAGGTAGTTTGAAATCTCATATCTTGATTAAAATGGGGAGTATTACTCTTGCAATATACGTGAACTGTGGATGGTATAATGTTTCTGTGTATAAAAGTGAGCATCACTGTAAAAGATTATGTTCTCTCATAAGTGGAATAAGGTGTTGTTGAAAATGAGATTTTTGGAAGGAAAAGTAATCTCTGTGTTCTTATCGAGGTGACTGATAGTATTAGACACATGTCATATGTTGCAGGCAAGAAAAGTCTAGACAGGTTGTCTGCAAAAGAAAAACCAAGGAATTATTTTAGCCACACCCACACAGTTTAAATGTACAAAGGTAAACATTCTCCACCTTTTCCTTTTGATTCCTCCCTAACTGGACAAACACAATCTTACTTTATGTATTTCACTCCAGTGAAACTTACACAAGACTCTTCATTTTTTAGTAGTGTATACTCGAACAATTTTTGATCGATATTGGAGCGGGGGTGGGGGAATCTTTGAAGGAATAAAATACTTTTTCATAGTCTAGGAAAATTAAAGGAATTCCAGCAGCTATAGGCAGGGAATAAGAGAAATGTCTTTCCAATAAAAATGCCACTTTTGCATTAAATATTGCTGAAAATATGGGTGGTGTTGATTGCTGAGGTATTTAACTGAGTGCCTGACTGCAGTACTTATGCTCAAGAGCCTGACGTGTCTCCAGTAATTGAAATCCAGTCTCTGGTGGTTTCATAAATCAGAGCTGATTATTAAAACTTAATTGATATAATTATAACCTAATTGCAATGATGTTATAATAACTGTGTATCTTATTATTCAATTATAGCTTTCTGCTATATTACCATTTACAACTTTCACTTGCTGTAGTCAAATAACCATATTAAATATGTATAAAGACATAATAAATATTGTAATGTTAAATAGGACTGTGATATTTTGTTGCTGTTTTCTCTCTCATCTTCTTCCCTCTCAGTTCTGTTGGCACATATTTTTTTTCCTCACTTTTTAAAGAACACGAAGTGCTGTAGCTATAGTTCCTGACCTCTTGATTGTAAATATTTGCTTGGGAGAATCTCATTATTTTGTTGAAAGGTCATTACTGATAGACAAATTCACCCCAGCTCACTTTGGATTCCAGCTCAAACAAGCGTGTGAGATAGATACCTTTATTTCACTACATGTTCACACTGCTGAGTGATAGAGCTAGTCGCTTTTGCTTCCTACATGTGCATGAAATGTACATGCAGTGAAATCAACATGAGTCCTCTTGGATATAAAATGTAGAGATAAGCTGTGTAGGTTTACATATTTCCTTATGCAGATGGTGAATTAGAGCCTCCCCCTCCCCTTACCTTGCTCACTCCAACCACGATAATTTGAGATTATCCAGTTAAATTAATACATTCAGGACAAACAAACCGTAGCAGTATTGTCCTTAAAAGGAAGATGATTTTAGAAAAAGGGTCCCATTAGCTTTTATAGTGGCTGATAGAACCTTCCTTCTATACTTCTAACCATTAGATACTGGACATGTGAAATAGAGAGAAGCTAGCCCCTATCAATTTATATGTTGCTGAGAAACATCTGGACATACCCTGTAGATAAACTGTAGATGTGATTCAGATTCATTTACAGTGCATTTATGTTTACTTGGAAAGAAGTTCCAGTCTGTTTAGTAGTTGATTCCTGAGCATGAGTGTATAAGGACTGCTGCCTAAGTTCATAAACTTTGATCAGTCGTTAGGTTTGCACTATAACCCATTAAATTTGATTTTAGTTTTCTGTAATGCCAAATACATTCTATTAGGAATACATGGCTTCTGCCAAATTTGACTTGGTTATCAAATCAACCAAGAATTTTGAGACCTTTGGCGAAGGACTATGCAAACGTAATTGTATAAACTTTCATACCTATAGAAACCATTGTATAATCAGCATGTGATAACAATATGTTCTTTTTGAACGCGTGTTTGAACACACATTTGAAAATTCCTGATCAAGTATCTGTGATTTATGATCCTTATGATATGTATATGTCAGAATTACATCAGAATTCTTTGGCAAGGATTGGAAACAAATGGGGAATAGTCTAGACTTTTTAAATGTTTGGAGCTCAGTCCTGGCACAGCTAAGGCCTGTGTTCCAGAAAAGTCATTCGGGGTACTTTGGAAGAAAAAATGTGGAGCCCTTAAAGGACTAAATTCATATGCTAGTTTTCTTCATATATTAATTTTATTTATTATTTGATATAAAACATTTTTATGCCACCTTTCCACCCACAATCAGGATGGAAGAAACATTATAAAGGGTATAAATTTATAATAATGTATCAGAATGTATTTGGCTAGTAATCATTTATTAAGTGCCTTTAACTATTTCGTAATATATTTGCAAGAGAACAACAAATCATTAAAGGGCATCTCTTAATAATTAGTTTTAGAAATTGAAGGGTGAGACTGAAGCTGACGTATGTATGTATTATTTTGTTAAAGCTTGGACACAAACACGCTTTCTTATTTTTCTTTCTCCCCTTATTTATCCTTTTTTCTTTTCTGTATCCCAATATATAAAATAAAAATTATAATAATAAAAAAGGATGGAAGAAACATTTAAACAATTAAAAATTCCATTAAAAGGATAAATTTCAATTAAATACTAAAAACACATAACCAAACAAACAGTAGGGTGAATAGCCGTTATTGGGGGTATGCCCCCTGAAACAAAAAAAGTCTTCCCCTGCTGGTAAAAGACCACCAATAGAGGGAGACAGATGAGAAAGTTTCCCTGGGAGAAAGTTCCAAAGTTTTGGTGCCATGGAGGAAAAGGCTCATTCTCAGAATGCCACCTGTCTGGCTTTAGATGGCAGGGTCTACTGAAGCAGGACCTCTGAGGATGACCAGAGTGGGAGAAGGAGGTCCTTAATTTCATACGTACAGCGATGTGAATCCGTCAAGATGTATGTTCAGACAACAAAGAAGTAACCTGGTATATATCCCCCTAGACAAGATGTTCCCAGGGGTACTACCACAAAGTGTTCCTTGCCCTGCACTAAGTTACTACTGACTGCCTAATGGAGAAGATGAGAAAAGCCACAGATGTGAGCAGACAAAAAAGAAGGCATTCTTTGCAGGACCCAGGCCATTTAAGGATTGCTGAGTTGATGGCAACATTTTTCTTCCAGCCTCGACTGACTTTAGGAATTGAAGCTTGTGTTGAAGAAAGACTGGTTCAGGGACCTCAGCAAGATGTGGAAACAGTAAGGGCTTTTCTTATTCTTTCGGGTGACTTTCTGTAATACATTGTTTTTTCCATGAACCTTTGGATATTTTCCTTCTCCCCCACTCCATGGATTGGCGCTTGCCTCTGTTATCTCCTCTCAGAGCTGCCTATCACTGGCAGTGTGATGGACAAAGCTTGGGTCTCTACCTTCATCCCCATTTCCCTTTGTGGCTCTAGCTGACTGTTTCTGTGGGTAAAAGTATGCTCTGGGCTGCCTAGCTGGCAGGCCCAGTCTCAGGAGAAGATCAGCTGACGTAAATAGGCCCTGTGCTTACACAGAATTGGAAGACAACTTCAAGGTAATAGCAGCTGGAGGTCTGTTATTACAACTGATCTCCAGCTGGTAGAGATCAGTTCACCTGGAGAAAATGGCAGCTTTGGCAATTGGACTCTATGGCATTGAAGTCCCTCCCCTCCCCAAACCCCACCCTCCTCAGGCTCCACCCCCAAAATCTACAGGTATTTCCCAACTCAGAGCTGGCAATGTAACAATGAGTGTAACAATGATACAAGCTTCTGTATTTCCCTCTTCCTTCTGTTAGAAGTAAACAGGAAGCTGATGCTGATAATGTTCCTGATGACTTAACTGGGGTGATTTGTTACTTCCTGTGCGTGACATAAGAATTACTCATTGCTTGAAGACAGCAGTGTGTATTTTCACTTTTTCTGTGCTCTTGTGGCAAAGGAAATTTTAATCATTTGATTCTCATTATCAGTCTCACTATGCCTTTCTTTTTTCCTGACCCTCTGGGTGGGTTTTTGGTTCTAGAAAGATGACTAGGCTGCAAGACCAAACAAAGAGATGGGCTGATCTAGGATGACACATGTTCCTTAAAAAAAAAAAGGCTTGGAGAAGAACAAATACCACTCCTTTTTACTTTGCAATGGTAGGGTTGTCAGGTCCCTC